>NW_015094510.1:14875947-15051852 GCF_001431845.1 Calidris pugnax | reverse complement strand
TGGAGCTCCAGATGCCGCCCTCAGGACCAGATGCACCCCTTGTGACCCGCCACGGGTGGTTATGGCTTGGGCAGGGATAGGGGAGATAAAGGTCAGGTTGGTACCTCAGGGGGAGCACAGCATCACAGCAGCACCCCCAAACCTCACCAAACATAAAAGGGGGCCTTGTGGCCCGTGGATGCTTTGTTGCTCCTTGAGGTCCCACCCCGTGGGATGGAATCGGCTGCCTTGGTGCTGGCCTCTGAGCTTGTGGTCGTGGGTGTACTTGGTGCCTTCATGATGTAGATGGTGGGTGGTGGTGTCTATCCTGGTGGGCGGATGGGGCCTGTCCACGGCAGGATCTCTGCTCCTGCCTTGCCACTGCCAGAGGACATTGCTTCCAAGGAGACATTTCCCAAGGGCGATGCTGGGGATGCAGGTGGAGATTTCCCAGGGGGCAACTCCTACTGCTGACAGAGCACCAACTTCTCCATGTCTGGCACGTCCTGTTCTGAGGTACCTACTCCCTGAGGAGTGTCTGGGATGGGCAGGAGCTCCGCCTGGAGCCCAGTGAAGACACCAAGGCACATCAGCGGTCCCTCTCGCTTGGTCCCTGCCCAACCAGAGCTGCCAGGGAGTTTCTTGGCCCGGGTCAAATCGCCACCATGGTCATGATCGCGATGTGGCTGGAAAGCTGCCTGGAAGAAAGAGACCTGGGGGTTCTAGTTGACAAACGGCTGAATATGAGCCGGCAGTGTGCCCAGGTGGCCAAGAAAGCCAATGGCATTCTGGCTTGTATCAAAAATAGTGTGACCAGCAGAAGTAGGGAGGTGATTGAGGCCCCTGTACTCAGCACTGGTGAGGCCACACCTCGAGTATTGTGTCCAGTTTTGGGCACCTCAATACAAGAGAGATATCGAGGTGCTGGAGCGAGTGCAGAGGAGGGCAACGAAGCTGGTGAGGGGGGTGGGAAACAAATCGTATGAGGAGCGGCTGATGGAGTTGGAACTGTTTAGTATGAGGAAGAGGAGGCTTGGGGGAGACCTCATCACTCTCTACAACTTCGTGAAAGGACACTGTAGAGAGGTTGGTGCTGGTCTCTTCTCATAGGTAATTAGTGAGAGAACGAGAGGGAATGGCTTCAAGCTCCAACAGGGTAGGTTTAGACTGAACATTAGGAAAGAATTTTTCACCAAAAGAGTGGTCGGGCATTGGAACAGGCTGCCCAGGGAGGTGGTTGAGTCACCATCCCTGGCTGTGTTCAAGGGCTGTTTAGATACAGTGCTAAGGGACATGGTGTAGGGGAGGACTTTGTAGAGTAGGGTAGATGGTTGGACTCGATGATCCCAAGGGTCTCTTCCAACCTAGATGATTCTATGATTCTATGATTCTATGAAGACCAAGAATCCAAAACAGAGCAGTGAAATATTGCTTTTATTTACATACTTTAAGTCATGAGGGTTAATGGTGCTACATGAGGCCAAGTTAGGGCAGAGTTTTACCCTAGGTTTGATTCTAAACTGAGATTATAGCTTCTGATGCCCTTGTCTTAGACTGGTGAGAGAACACACACACAGGGAAGTGAAAGGTATTTATAGTAAGAATACAGGACTCCACCAAATATTATGCTTCATCTGCACATTCTGCATCATACCCAACAAAAATTTTTGTCCCGGTGGAACAAGTACCATGTGAGGGCTACCAGTGAGCTATCACCTGGGGCAATGAGGGAATCTAAACGGAAACAGAGTGAAAACAAGCTACTAATGGCATGACAGCTGACAGTGGTTATAATCCAAGCTTTATGCTGGTATCTGAACTGACATACAGCTTGGATGCTGAGGTATATCAGGTAGGCAAGGATTTGCTGTGGCTGCTGCAAACATGTCTTTGAGAGAATGGACTGCTTTTTGTCAACTCAGTCCTTTTTGATCTAATAACATGGATCAGGTGAAACTATTCACACTATTTTTTTCCTGTCAAATATTTCAAATGTTTTGGAGCCTTTAGTCCTGGTTTAGAAGCTAGGCAGCCTTGGCTTTCCTTTCCAATCCAGTTCATACTCTCTTGGCAGACAAATCTTCACCATTTCAAATGATGAATTAAACACGTCCATCCCTACTTACAGCCACTCGCCCAAACCGGCAACAGCAGCTGCTGCTGGTGAAAAAATACAACTGGAAGTGCAAGTGAAGGTTGTGTCTTCCCAGAAACCTTCCTCCATAGTAAGTAATGCATAGAGTGCTGGGTCCAGTCCTGGGTTCCCAAGTGCAACAAAGATGTGGACGTATTGGAGCAAGTCCAGAAAAGGGCCACAAAGATGGTGAAGGGACTGTATCATCCCTCATAAAAGAAGAGGCCAGGACTGTTTAGAGTGGAGGAGAGAAGGCTCGTGTATAAACACCTGATGGGGAAGAAAAGAAGATGGAGCCAAAATCTTCTCAGTGGTATCCTGTGAAAGGCCAAGAGACGATGGGCGCAAATTAAAATACAGGAAATTCCATTTAAACATAGGAAAAAACTTTATTGTGACAATGATCTGTTAGGTTTCCAAGGGGGTCTATGGAGTTCTCATCCTTGGAGATATTCAAATCCCAACCAGTTACAGTCATAGGCAACTTTCTCTAGCTGTCCCATCTCTAACTAGGGAATTGGACTGGATGATTTCCAGAGGTGCCTGTCAGACTCAAGTTTCTTTGATTTTGAGAAATAGAACACACTAAATATGCTCAATTAATCCTACATGTGGACCCACTTGTTGCAAATACAAGTAACTACATGGATCTAAATGAGACAGCCTAGAGTAGCTCCCTCCTCCAGACAAGTCCTACACCTGAGATGTCTGAACTCCTGCATCTGATCTGCTTTGAGTTCTGCCCAGTGGCAGCAGCCCACTAGCAGTGAGCTCTCCCTCCACAAAAATGTCAAAGGGGCAAGTGGACTACAATGAAAAGGAATAATATCATGGTCATGGCCCTGGCACAGGCCTCGGTCCACATCCCCAGAAAGGCTGCACACTGCCTGTGGTTTGATTTCTGAGGTGGGCAATGGACTCCTTCACCGTGTGGTTGGTGTGAGCTAATCCCTGCCAGGGAAATCCCCTGCCAGGGAAAAGGGAGAGCAAACTTGGCTCCCCCACTTTCCCACACCATTCCTGCTCACAGGGCACTTGTGTCTAACTAACTGCCCTCCCAGAGAAAACCCCCTAAGGATGAACAATTTCTCAGAGATACCAGAGCACCACTCTCCCAGAAAAGTTGCTGAATGTCAGGCACCTCAGTAGGAGTGGAGGGTTAAATGACTCTAAGAACTTACTCTCACCCCATGATTACGAGCATGGAGAAAAATAAAGAAGGAGAGACACAGTTCAATTTTGTTTTTATTAGATCCTCACCTTTTTTTTCGCTAGGTTTTTAAAGGCAAGAGCCTTAGAGCAAAAGAGGGAATGAGTCACTGCAATAGCTTCTCATTAAACTAATGACAAGACATATAAACAGAGGGAGCTCGCTTGGCTAATGTTCCTACCATCCGCAACACTAAGCCATAGGAAATTAAACCAGAAAAAACTCATGTAGCATGCCTTGGACTGGGTGTTCAATTAACCTTAAATTGGAAATGTTAACATTTGATTTGAAAACAAGTTAGGCATTTGCACGAGCTGCCCTGTTGTTGGATAGGGTAAAAAAAAAGAAGTAAAATCAAATATCAAGCTCTGTTTTTTGGGCTTTTGAGTGAGTATGTGCTGGGTATGCACTCTTGAGTGAGTATGCAACTCTGTTGAATCACATTTCTGAAGGTAGAGAGTTCCTTGCTCTTCTCTTTGGTCTCTTTTAATACCAAGTCAATTGCCCGGGCTTCTCCTTGGGTTATGGTAAGTGCTAAATACTTCTGAAAAATACCCTTTCAGTAAAAGCCATTATTTTCCAGTCTGACTCCATAAAAATCAACCTGCCAGAAAAAATAAATTTTGAAGGACCCCATGCTAAAACCTCAGTTCAGAGAACACCCCACTTTCAGTAGAGAAGCAGATATGAATGATCCACATCCAATTCCAAGAGATTAAAAAGGTGGTAAGATGTTATCTGCAGAAAACATCTTATAGCAAAACAGTTCTAGATCTATGGCATTAACCTCAGATTGCAGGAAGAATAAGATCTTTTGGTACTGAGAAAATAATGCTGAAATTGTTTTTAAAATTGCAAACACTCGGCAGTGTTCAAAACAGACTCTTTTTCAGCAGTGTTTCCCAACTAATATTCAATGACTTTTTTAATAGGAATTTTTAATTGAAATGAATATAAAAATGCAATCATTATTTTGAAACATTTTGATAACATTTTATTTTAAATGGGGATTGGAAGTTCTCAATCTGCTTGACAGAGGTGTGGACAGAGCAGTATTAATGCCAGCAAGTTTTTAAGCAAAGAATTGAAAACTGAGTTTTTCTAGCAACAACTCTATGTAACTGCATAAGATCTCAGTATTCTTTGCCTGATAATTTTGAGTTTTGGACCAATTCATGTTGCAGCAGCTGTTACAGCTTTGGCAAAAAAATCCAGCAACAACATACCTTTTTGTCTCATAAATACCTTAAAAATAGCTGAAGCTTCTTCAGATTCATAGCTAATGGAGAGGAAATGAGGAAATATGTTCCTTTCATTTCCTCTGCTTTGTGTAAAGGCCAAGGTTTAACAGAGAAAGAAGAATAATTTAGAATTTTAACTATGAGTTTATAGCAGGCAATCAGGACAACTCCTCTATACAAAGCTGCTTAACAAAAGAAACCAAAAAGTGCAGAATGTTCAAAACACTAAAAACTGTAAAGCCAACGCAAAAACAGCCCCACAAATTAAATTACACAAATACTTTATGTAATCAGTCCATTAAATCTATGAATTGCAAATTGCAGAACATTCCTA
This sequence comes from Calidris pugnax, assembly GCF_001431845.1. NCBI lineage: Eukaryota > Metazoa > Chordata > Aves > Charadriiformes > Scolopacidae > Calidris > Calidris pugnax. The sequence goes on along the minus strand of NW_015094510.1, from coordinate 15,046,954 downwards.
TATGATAGAACATGAGAGCTGAGCAATCATTTATTCCTGGCATTGCTCAGCATGCAGTAGAAGTACAAGTAGAAGAATGACTTTTACACTGAGTAACCCTCAGTAATAAACAAGGCCATTATACTGGCAGTGCAAAAATTAATTATAAATAGTTGAAATTGGGTGGGTGGCTGGGTGGGGGGTTGCTGATAGACTGTAATGGAGTTATTTTTGAGCCTGGAGGTACAAGTAATTTTCTCTACTAGTTTCTAGAGAGAGCTGTTTCAAAAGTGGTACCTAAAAATAAAAGGACAACATTATTATTAAACACCATCAAGTTGACAGACACTTCTTTATTAAGATGCAAATAAAGTCTTCATGTCACATATGATGACTTCTGCTATTTTCAGTTCTTTGCCAAACTTGAAAGTTTGGGGCCAACAGTTTTCACAAAGCCTGAATGCCTTAGTTTGAACATGTTTGTTTAAGCTCTGTGTAATGCCATTCAGCCTTTTCTGAAAGAGAGATTAAGGAAAAATATATTTTCTTTTGCTCAGTCTTACAATGCTTCTGGATTAAGAAGTTCTAGCACCTCCACGTGACTCAACCAAGATGACATTCATCTATGCAGACTGACTGTCAAAGCAGTTCTTTCTGCAATCTCTGTGCAACTTCATTGCCATCTCAGCTTCAGTTTCATCTCAGGCTGATGTGTTCAAGGCCTTCTTTGCCCCAGTCTTCACTATGTGTGTCTCCCAGATCTCTCTGCTTAGTGAAAGGGTTGCAGGAGGAGAAGGAACAGCAGAACAGATGAGTCAGGGTCTTATTGAGAGAACATGAGCAATAGAAATCCCTGTGGCTGATAAGCTACATCCAAGGATGATGAAAGAGCTGTCTAATGTCTTTGCAAGGCCTTTCTCTATCATATTTGAAAGATTGTGCAAACTGGGAGAGGTCTCCAACACATGAAGAATGGCACCCATCTTCAAAAACAAAAGCCAAAAGAAATGCAAGCTGATCAGCCTCACTGCAGTCCATAGGAAAATCATGGAGTAAATCCTCTTGGAGCACCTTTCTGGTCACAAGATCAAGAAAAATGTGATATGGAATATAGTCAGCATGGATTTACTATGCATAAATCATACATAATCACTCCTGACCCACCTGATAGCTTTCTGTGACAAAATGACTGGATTTGTGTCTTAGAAGAGAGGAGAGGAACTGATTTTAGCAAACCTTTTGACAGTCTCCCACAATTTTTTTTGTATCCAGTTGAGATATAAGTTTTGGATGAGTGGGCGGCTAGATGGCTATAAAAATGGTTGGACAAGGATTAGAGGCCCTTAATTAACGGGTTGTACTCCGCCTGGATTCCTGTGATATGGGAGATGCTGCAGGGATCCTCTCCTCTTGGGGTCTGTCCTATCTAAGATCTTTATCAGTAACCTGGAGAAGGCAACTGAGTGCACTGTCACCAAATTTGCAGCAAGATGACAGCAAGCTGGGGAGACCAACCCATATACTCAAAAGCAGAGTTGCCATCCAGAGAGCACTAGACAGGCTGGCGTAATACGTCAATAGGAAACTTATGAAATACAATGAAGAGAAATGCAAAGTCCTGCACCAATGAAGGAAGAAGCCCCTGCAATGATGCAGCCTCGGTGGCTGCCTGGGGAGCAGGTCTGCAGAAGGGACCTGGGCCCAAGCTGGGCAGTGAGTTGCACAGGAGCCAACAGTGTGCCCTGACAGCCAGGAGGGGCAACAGCTTCCTGGGATATATTAACAGGAGAGAGATGGTAGGTTGGGGTAACGGATCATCCCCCTTTAATCACCTTCTGGACCACATCAGGATACTGCATTCAGTTTTGTCCACTCAGGACATGAAAGGCAACAACAAAGAGAAGTGAGTTCAGAAGAGGCCATCAACCTGGTTAGGGGCTGGAGCACTTGCCCTGTGGGGAGAGGTTGAGGGAGAGGGAATTTTAGGCCTGGAGAAGAGATGCCTTCAGGTGGACCTCACAGCAACTTCCCAGTTCCTATGGGGAGGTTACTGAGAAGACAGGCTCTTTACTGAAGTGCATGGCAGGAGGATAGCAGATGATGTGCATAAATTGAAATGAGAGATTCAGATTGGATGTAAGGAAACTTTTTTCCTGACAAGGAAAATTCAGCTGGGGCACAAATATCCCAGATGGCATCATCTCCAGCCTTGGAGGTTTTAAAGACCTGACTGGACAGCACCCTCAGCAATATGCTTTAATGCCAGAGCCAGCCCTGCTGTGAAGAGGAAGTTGAACTTGAGACTTTCTGAGGACCTTCACAACCTGAGTTATCCTGTTCTGTGATCACCCTGAAAAAGAAACTGGCATTCAGTCTGCTTAGTCACTCTAAGACTCCATCAGCTGTATTGGCAAGATCTCTATTGATGACAAGGGGAACTTAGAAGGCTTCTAGCAGCCATGTGGATGTCTCTCTCAGACATCTAAATATCGATGTGTTAATTTTGAACCTAATCCCATCTTTACTGACACAAATTGAGCCTGACCACATTATCATTTGGACCAAATGTCCCTGTTGCACCCTAGAGCTTTCACTGCAACAGTCCAAAAGGATTGTTTGTGTTTGTGCATCAAAAAGCTGGTCAATAGAGGTGGTTATCCTGTTGTATTCAGTGTTGATGTGGCCTCAGCTTGAATAATGTGTGTAGTTCTGGGCCCCACAGTTTAAGAAAGTTGTGAAGGTCTTTGAATGTGTCCAGAGGAGGGCAATGAAGCTGGTGAAAGGGCTGGAAAGAATGTCCTATAAGGAGTGGCTGAGGACTTTGAGCTTGTCTGGTTTGGAGAGAAGGAGGCTGAGGGGTGATCTCATTTCTCTCTGCAGCTTCCTGAGGAGCAGAATTGGAGAGGGAGGTGCTGAGCTCTTCTCCCTGGGATCCAGTGATAGGACGCATGGGAATGGTTCAAAGCTGCACCAGAGGACTGGACATTAGGAAACATTTCTTTATTGAGAGAGTGGCCAAACACTAAAGCAGGCTTCCTAGAGAGGTGGTTGATGCCCCAGGCCTATCAGTGTGTAAGAGGCATTTGGACAATACCCCTAACAACATGCTTTAATATTTGGTCATCCCTGAACTGCTCAGGCAGTTGGACTAGATGATTGAAGGTCCCTTGCAACTGAAATAGTCTGTTCTTTTCTGTCTTACTGGTACTGGTATAGGTCAGCCATGGTGAGAGAAGCAAGGTCATCAGCTTTGGCTTTTTTGGAACCTGGCAGACGAAAGTGAAGATGATATAAACAAGGATAAGAAAAGGAGGCTGGCAAGATGCAGGATGAAAAAGCAACAAAGGAAGGGGCTGGACTAATTATGGAGGACAAGGCAAGGAGAAAGGAAGGAGACAGCAGAAGCAGAGACAGTGCCTGGGGATGTATAGTTGTGGTTGGAGACAGGAGTGGTTGGACAGGATCTGTAACTACCACATAACCTTAACACAGACAATGCTGTCCTTATTTTCTGGCACTGTTGTGCTGTCATACAATAGCCATGGAATGCAAAAAAACCCCTTAATTCAAGAATTTGAGTCTTTGCATCACGGTACAGTAGGGGAGCAGTCACCAGAGACTTAAAGTCTATATCACAATACATGCATGCAAATTTGCATAGACAGTAATATGTATGGCATTTTCTAAGTGCAGTGCACTTGCCATTACATCACCATTTTGTGGTATTGTTTTTGTAATTTGGATTGATGAAGTCTTGCAGTAAGAGAGTTAACCCTTAACCTAACTCTCAGAAAGGCATCCAAGTGAATAATGGATCTGTGTGGAGACAGTTTAACATGCTCATCAGCAGAAGTTTTAAGAGTAATGAAGTTCAAATATTGGTATTAAGAAGATAAAACCCCTTCTAAAAGAATTTTAGTTCCACCTGATTTAATATGAAAGAAGTGAATGAAAGAAATGCTGCTATTGCTAAAACCCCACAACTTAAATACTCTTAAATGCTCTCTTAAATACTAGGGAAAAAAAGAATATTTACTTCCACTCACTGGGCTCAGTCTCTTCACAGCAGTACTGACCCTCTTCCCCAAAGGGAAAGGAGATTGACTGCCTGGTCTTATTCCAAAGGATATGAGACAGGCTAATGCTGAAGGTAACTCACCCCTCAAAAATCACTGCACTCCATTATGCAGTGGGGAAGAACAAAAAGATGGAGTCAGAAAAGTAAATAAGGAAAATTTGCCTGAAAGCCCAAATGCGCTAAAACCCAGATCCACAGTCTTCTCAATTCTGAGTCCAAGCACCCATTTGCCCACCTGATAAATCTGGACTTTGACCACAAAAAAATCTGATCTAGGCAAGTAGTTTATTAACAAGAGGCAAAAAGAACTGATGCTATACACTGAGCAATGCAGTTGAGCAACTACAGTTCTTATTATCCAGTGTCCCAAACAGGAGAAAGTGTGAAATTGATTGATAAAAATCGAACTCTCTTGTATACAAATATCAAGGCAATTGTTGAATGAGAAATTTATGATCAATAACCTCAAATACAGCAGGCAGCTCAATAAGAATCACTTCTTACAATTCTGAATTGTAGCAATAACGAAAATGTCAGAGGCTGGGAAAAGCTTTCTTCTACCAGAAAACTGACTTAAAAATAAATGACTGAGAGACATTGAATTGTATAATAATTGCAGTTAAGTAGTCTAATATGACTAAAGACAATATGTTCTTCAACTTTAGAATTATCTACTTACGCACTATTGTGAAAAGGCAAATTTGATCCAGAAACTGTTTTTTCAACATTGGTAATATTTATCCAAAAAGAAGAATTCCCCAAGGTCACAGTGGCAGTAATAATTGTATGTGGGTTTAGCTTCTGTAAGGGAATTTCACACAGGATTAACATTTAAAGTACACCAACCTTTTAAATTCTGGACGTGTTATTTAAGGTAAATTAGTAGATGAACTGATAAAACACATATTAAAGCTATTCTTGATTATTCATTAAATTCTCTTAGTGTTCTTAAAAAATGTGATCACCTGGTTTGAGATAATTTGTTCATGCACTTTAATCTCCTGTTATTTGTCGACAATATTTCTCCTGAATTTTTTCAGGAAATGAAATGCTGGGATTTGAAATCTTCTGAAATGTATTGACAAAAAAATAATCTGAGCTACAAAACATACCAGTATTGTGTGTGTCTACGTTGAATCCTTAAATTGACTCTTCAATCTAAATATGTTTAGTGGACTTGCAGGCCTGAAGTGTTTCTTGGTTGAAACTTAATACCATTTCACAGATGTATTTTAAGAAGAGAAAGTACAATCAAGGTAATTAATCAAGCACTTGTGATGTCGTGGGTAAGGAAAAAAGGCCAGTAACATAACTGAATTTCACATGAAGCTGTCCAGATGTCAATCCTAACAGTATAACTCCAAAGAAGCCAGGACATCACCAAGTGAGGCAGCTCATCACACAACAGTCACTTGTCACTATATCTGGATTTCAAGTTAGAATAGAGCAAGAAGCTATTTTGTAATTTTCTAGGTTTTTGGAATATTTTAAATTCCTCTACCAAACTGGGACAAAACCCAAGAACCTCAAAGAGACCAAAATGAAACAAGCAAACAACCCTCTTTTCCAACAAATATAGCTTTAGAGCAGTGGAAATGCTTCATTAAAAATCTTACTTTTCACTGTAGTTACATTTCAGAAAGAAAGGATTACTGAAATGAAAAAGCAGAGCACTTCATTTTGAAGATACTGGAATAAGATATTAAACAAATGTCAAATCTTTTTGACTTGGAAAAAAAATCTGAAAGTAATCCTTTGTCATAAAAAAGTGTATTTTTGACAAATTGGCATTTTCAAACTAAAAAACTGATTTTTCTTGTAAATCACATTCAGCCCTACACATCTCCAGGATGCATTGCAATGAACTGATTCTTGTGTGGCTATGTGTGCACATTAGGAAAGAACCCAGCCTCAGGCTGACAGCCAGATGGCCTTTTCTGATCTTTGGACTTCTAAATGTGAAAAATAAACAAAATGAAGGCAGGCAAAAGGTGGTCTCAGATTGTAATATCCCTGTCAGGGAGTTTTGAAAATACTTTTCTTCTTGATTCTGGCTGGAACACAACAGAGATGACTACCAGAAAATGTTCTCAATTAAATAGATTAATTGCCTGAGTTATTCCCATTACTTTTTTGATATATATATTCAATTACACATCTATTAGTAGGTGTACTTCATTTGTGGAAGATGATACCACAACTTGAAGAATTATGAACTGAGAGCTTAATCAGCTATCTAAGTACTTGTGAATATAATTTGTAAGTATAATGAGTCAATTTTTTCTCCTTACTTACACATTTATGCCCCCAATAATTGCAGTGCTCAAGTGGAAATGGGAGCTGCATGTGGCCCTGTATCCCAACAGCAGTCAGAGAGTCACATCAGATTGCACAAGTGCCCGGGTTAACTATCTCAGAGCGAGCTCTCCTCTGCCTCGTGCTGTTTGGTAAAACACCGAACATCAGTGAAATAGCAGCCGGATTGTTCTTGAAAAGGAAACCTGGGGCACAAGACTCTGCCAATTTTCCACCGTCCTGACCTTGGATCTCCAAGAAAGAGGACAAAATACCCCAAACACAAATTTTAGAGCAGCCTAAGTATAATGTTGATGAGGTGGTTTCACAGACACTTCTTTGTTGAAGCTCAGCCAGACTCTCTGCGCTCCAGTCCCACTGAGCTCTGGTGCATCCCAAGGTAGACCCCCCTCCTCGGCAGGGATGGGAAGGGGCTGGAAAGCCATACCCAGGGCACCCCTTCCTACCTTGAGCCATGGAGTACTTGGCTCTTTGCCATTCTCTTCTTATACATGTAGTTTATAAAATTCGACTGCCCAAGAAAATTGAATTTCAGTGGCTATTGCACTCCATATTTTCCTCTTTCTGCAGATGGAAATTTCTTATCAGTCTGATGCACAAAATGGCAGGCAGGGCAGTGTGCTATCAGGGCTGGCAGGCTGGAGGAGCTGGGGACCTCTTGTCATATGCCACTTCAGACAAGAGAGAAATGGCACACAATGGAGCGGTTAAAAGGCAATTTTTATATAAATCTGGCTGACAACAAATGGATTGGAAGTAGGAGGGGACACCAGTCAGTCACCACAGACACATATTATATTCCAGGAAAATACATTTGAAGAGGAGGAGAGGATGGAGGACCAGAGCTTGCTGAGAGCAGAGAGGATGCTCAGGCAGTGCGAGGGCAATGCCATCCAGTCATCAGGTGTGTCATGGGAGGAGAATTTACAAAGTACTTTTAAAATATGCCTTCACATTTATTTGTGCCAGTCATGTGATAAATTAGGAATAAACCTTCTTTACTAGTGGTGCTTTGTTGTCATTTATCTATGTGCTTATACAACACAGCTGACAGGGCTCCATAAACAATGTTCTGTGGCCAACAACAGCAGTGATGAAGCTGTAAAGTCTGTGCCAAAGCAACAGGTAAATGATGTTTTTAAAGCCATTAAATCTTTTCTGTTTAGTTTGAATTTAGAACATATTTCTTCTCATTATCATTGTTATTATTACCATTATCTTTATGACTGTGACATATAGAGGTTGTCACAGAATAAAAGATGTCCCTTGCCTCACAGACAGTCATGATTTAAATTTAAGACAAGAGACTATTAATAACACCAGAAAGGTGAAAATGGATCTTCAATGAAACCGGTATAAATTGGGAAAGATGGAAGGGGATATCAGGTTGCCAAAAAGAACAAGCTTTTCCAATTTTTTTGGTAGATGTTATACAAAAGAAAATGAGAAGGAGTATTCTGAATGACCGCAAGACAGAGTATAGAATCATAGAATCATTTAGGTTGCAAAAGACTTTTAGGATCATCGAGTCCAACTGTTAATATATCACTGCTAATTCCACCACTAAACTATGTCCCTAAGCACCACATCTACATCATAGTTATGGCATTATCTCCCCAGCATGGATGAGAATGGAAGAAAGGTACCACAAATGTGTTTGGAATTTAGCAAGCAGGAGATTAAAAACCGTAGAGAAATCAAAGACAGCAATAGTCTTTGAAGAGCTGAATGACAGGCGACAGGCAGAGTAGGGACTGGCCATGAAAGGTTTTGAAAACAGAGATGTCAATTTTAGTGAGATAGAGAACAGGATGCAAAGACATGGAAAATAATAGGTAAGAGGTAGCACTCGGAACAGATAAGGGGAAAAAAATGTATTTATCAAAGCCAGAGGCAAATATGTTGCAACAGCTAAGATGAGCTGATTATGAGAGCTGTAAAAGAGATTTAGCTGTGTGGATGGACTGCAAGCATGGCATTTATGTGATGCTGTTCAGAGTGAACTTTAGGATGTCAGGAAACATAGAGAAGCTACAGATGAAATTGATGACTGGTCTAAGGACCCAGGAATGTGTACTATGGAAAGAAACTAATACTAAAAGGAGAAGGGAGTGATAAAACACTCTGGTAAGTATAGGTGATAGCTGGACATCCATGAGGAGGTGTCAGAGAAACAGGCCGAGATCTTAGTGTGTATCAACAGAGGAAGGCTGATTAGAGACGGGAACTGTAAGAAGATCCAAGGAAAGTCAGTCACTGCAAACAGAGGAAGACAAGGCTTTCCAAAGAATAACATGCTCAGTGATATCAAAGTACACAAAGGGTCAGGAAGGATATTCCTGAAGCACAGATGCTGAGCCTCTCACTGAGGAGTTGCTGAAGGATTAGATGTGAGTGAGAGCTTAAGGAAGCTGTAAAAGATGGAAACCACCTTCACAACAAGATGCCATCAAAATGGAGGAGTGAAGTTGTTGCCAAAGGGTAGGGCAAGTGGTAGTAGTCAGAAGAGGCAAGCGAAGTTGGAAATAATGTTTTAAGATGGACAAGGTGGAAAGTTTTCTGCACAGTGAGGAAAGGGGTCCAGGGAAGAGTGAGAAAAAGGAGAAGTGTAAATTAAAGGATAAGAAGAGTTCTGGGGAGACCAGCAAGGGCTTACAAGGGAAGTAAAGGTTGTTAACATTGTCTTAGGTACCCTATTCTGTCTCAGTAACTAATTACTCATGCACCTATGAGTTTAATAACTTGACTGTTTTCCAGTTTTCCCCCTGCAGAACAGAAAGAATTGTAAAAGTTTAAAAGAAAAGTGAATGGAGAGTTCTTCTAACTCTTCATTCTGATTCGAAGAGAAGGAGAAGTGATGGAAGAAGATTGTAGAGGATGGTAGAAACAGTAGATTTTCTTGCTTGTCAAAATTTAAAGGTCATCCATGACATTAGATTGCTAGATTATTTCCTATACTGGAGGAACTGAAATGTTAAAGTGACACTTTCAACAACACATGATGGAAATGACAGTGTCTTCTGTGAGCAGAGTACCATTACCTTGTTGTTGACTTTATAAAAATGAAAAATTTGGAGAAATTATGAGGGTTTGGATCAATGACTATGGCTCCCATATTATATAAAGGCATGGCTTTCCTGCTCTTGAGACACAATGGCGCCATAATGAAGTCAGTGGGTGATTTACCACTGATTTCTAAAAATATTTCTCCCCTATGATCTAAGATGATGTCTGCATTTTACCAGAGGAGCTGGTAGATAGAGAGATCCAAACAATACTGATCAATCTCTTTGAAGCTGGGGTGAGCTTCTACTCCATGATTACCTCTATATCACCAGTTCTGGGTCCTTGACTAAATGGGAGGCTGCCAAAGTAGTCTCTCACATCTTTTTAACTGGTCTGTAGCCAGGAAATCTCTCTAGTGTGCTACAACCTTCAGATACAAGAAAATTGGAAATACCAGATGTAATTTCAAAAAGATTCTGGAGGTGTTTGCTTGCATTACTGTTACTGATTGTGAAGCATTGACTATAGACAGCTCTGGAAAAGACATACAGTAAGTAACAGAATCATATGATCATGCCATAATTCAGGTTTGAAGGGATTTCTAAGTCACAACATCATAGAATCATGCCATAATTCAGGTTTAAAGGGACCTCTGAAGGTCTTCCAGTCATCATCTAGAATATGTCACTGTGCTGAAACCACATGACAGACATTGGAATGGGCTGCCCAGGGAGGTGGTTGAGGCACCATCCCTGGAGGTGTTCAAAAGACAGGTTGATGTAGTGCTGGGAGGTATGGTTTAGTGATAGTGATGCTTCTTGTTTGTTGTGCGGGTGTCTATTTTTGTCAGTTAGGTTGACGGTTGGACAAGATGATCTTTGAGGTCCCTTCCAACTTAGAAGATTCTGTGATTCTGTGATTCTGTGACTTCTCCCATCAATGTCAACAAGAACAGGCCCAATGACGTCTTCTATGAATTTCTATAATGTACCATTATTATTATTTTTACCTCAGATAACTTCTAAATTTTTAAAGGTAATGTTTTTGAAAGCTACCCTAGGAAGTAACATGCTGCCTCTGATAACCCACAGAACATCAGAGACAGGAGATAGATGTATTTGTGGTGCGGCATGGAGAACAGGCCAAGGGGGAGTAGCTGTGAAGAAACAGTTCAGGAAGAAAAGTCCAGGGACAAATTTCTCTTTGTTATCCACTTATGTGTTTAATCTTCATTGCCATTGAACCACAATTTTTAATAGATAATAAATACTGCATCCACATGATATGTATGATAATACGTATGTCAACTCTGTTTCCTCTTGAGAGACAGAGATTAAAGAGCTGGAGACTACAAATGCTCTGCGTTCCCAGAGCATTTCTGTGGCAATGAAGTTTTTCCATTTAGCTTTTTCTGATTATATAGTCATGAAAAAAAAATCACAACGTGATCTCAGTGTTTGCAAGAGACTACAGGGAACTAGGAAAAATGAGGGGAGAATGACCTAAGCAATGTAAGTGTTGATGCAAGATTTGAAAGAAAAGGTGGTTTCTTGGATGAATTGGAGGGAAAGAAATTGAAGCACAGAAGGAGACATGAGTAGAATAATGAGGCAAACACATACTGGAGGTATACCTTGTTTGCTAAGTGGAGGGTAGAAAAAGTAGAGATATATATAAATATTCATTGGAGCTGCTTTGTAAATGCAGCTGTGAAGACTGGTAGAGAAGCAACTAGTGTCTGAAAGAAAGTGACACTGCAAGAATGGGGTGGGTGGCATCAAACTGCATGATGCAAGAGCAAAACCAGACAAGGCAGGATGCACATGGAGCTGGAACCAGGCAGATAACAGAACATGTTAATTTTGGGGCATGGGATTTCTCTTGCCAAACTCTAGAGCTTCTAAAATATACTTCCATAACTAAACCTAAACCTGCCACCCTGACTCTTCCTTTATAGTCAATAGAGAGAAACAGGCACTTCCAAAGGAGAATTGCAAGAGGAAATGCTAGAAAAGGTCAAACTTTCAGATTTCTGAATTGAAGCAGACATTGTGTGTCTCTTACCTAAACACGGATACGTATTGCCATTTGAGATGCCTCAAATTATCACTCTGTCACTTAGCTATTGGTAGTGAGGGCATGGGTCTCCCTTAGGTTTGGAGTCACATCTGCCAGCCCTAATGGAGGTCTCTGGTATCTCAAAACTCTCTAGGGCCTATGTGCAGGTAATGAGCAGAACCACTTCTAGCTTCAAAAGGAGGGGAACCTGGATCTTTCATTTTGGAAAAAAAATCCACATTTTAAAATTATTATTTTTTCTCTCTTAATTTTCTCTGTCATTTTCTAGAAAGAAATTGGAGATTTCTCCTTTCAGGGACTGTCCTGAAATAAAATGGTCATCAGGCTACAGAGCTAAGGGCTAAACCAGAATATGAGGCTTGTCATTTCAGCACAGGGTTCTTCTTCTCAAAGTTTAGACACCTAGGTGGCACTTCTGAAAAGAGTGTGTTTTCTCATCCTGAGACAGGCCCATTCACTAGGTAGCTTTCTGATAGTGCTTATTCCTGATCATAAGAGGAGGATACACAGACACCCACCTTATAGATGCTTATGTTGGAGCAGAAGAATTAAACCCATGGGTGGGAGTCCGTTTTTCCATCCATAGATATCTATGGCAGATATCTTTATTTCTGAGTTAATTATATTAGATTCCCTTTGTTCTCACTGGGAAGAAATAAGGACACAATTCATTTGACCTATTTTGGTTTAATCTCATTTGAATAAGATGAATTGTGTCCTAGAGGTGCCAATTAATGGAACTTATGGTGACAAGCTCAGATGTAAATGTCCCTATTCTGGATATCTTAAAGTGCAACCCTTTAAACGTGTAAATAAATCTACCCTGTAGCCAGATTTCAGAGATTCATTAGGTCATTAGCAAAGTCTGCTTTACTCTCACAGCCTGTGTGGTCTAAAGGGCACAGTGATTACATCTATGTCCCTCTCCATGGGCTGGCTTTGGGCATAACTAAATTCTCAGGCTTCCCTCCATGCCTCCGTATGGCAGGTCTGGCTTGGAAGAGGGGATACGGGTGGGCAGAGGGCACAGTGTCCGCAGCCAGGGACACTAGCCAGGAAGGTAATGGTGACCATGTCCCTGGTCACAAAGGTTTTGATTAACATTTTCAGGATGCTCACCGTTCACTCCCACAGCCCTGCCAGCGGTTCTTACCAGCTGAATGGGAAGTGCTGTTCCCCCATGGGTGGCATTTAGCGTGCCTGTGACAGTGGGTAATGGCAGGTCTCTGGCTTGGGAGAGAAGAGAAAGGAAACAGGCATTTCCTAATGCAGATCTGCCAGCCGTGACAGACCCGCTCTAGGAGACTCTTGGTCTGTCCCCAGTTCCTTCCCCTCCCACTGGCTGCGCTGGAGATGGTGCCTTTTCAGCCTCCCTGGCTCCGTTGTTTGTGTAGCTGCTGAGGGGCAGAAACCTCCAGCGTGGTAGAAGCAGTGATCATCCTTTGCTGTTTTTTCTTAAATCAATTACCATTTGTGTCTACAAGGCAAAATTAACAACTCCCGCTGCCAGTGGATGCAAGCTGGAGAAAGTAACAAACACATTAAACTTTTGAGACCTAAGCCTGAAACAGAGAATTTAAGCCAGACTTAGGAAATCTCTGCCTCATATGGGGGACAGGTATTGATCTGGGTCTCCTTTCTGTGTATTTGCTCCTTATTTAATTATAGGTCCTCTCAGCCAGAAAACAAGAGTGGCCTTGTATGAAAGGACTTGTCTGGAGTAGACAGAAACACTTTGGGAAAAGCAGAGATTTTAGAGAGCTGAACGGTAACATTTGTCAAGGAACTGTCCAGGGAACAGTTCATTAATTGAAGTAAATTGAAGTAAAGTGCACGCTCTTAGTGGTATATCTCTATAGTTAAATTATAGTAAGTGACTCCTACTTAATTACTTTATAATTTTTGCTGCTGGATTTAGTGGAAATGTGTTTAAAAGGGAGTCATTAACTATGAGAAAAACCACCCACCATCAAGCTCTTTTCACTTTGAGATAAGCCAAGCTGAGAGGAAAAAGCTTTTGGGTGCTTCTCACTATTTCTGCGTAATGTTTTTACATTCCATTACCTATATCTAGCAATCAGAGATTTCAAATTAATTTCTTCAAATTCACACTTAGCAGAAAGCCTTCTTTGTTTCCAACTGGATCAGTCCCCTACACCAGGTCCCTGTCCATACTTGGGAACAGGGCAAGAACTCGTGCTAGGTTTCAGCTGCAAAGGGGAGCTGGTTTCTTTTTGGCAACTGTTAATTGACAGTGTTAATTAAACTGCACACCCATGGGGTGATCTCATGGCCAACCTAAATGTGGGCTGCCCTCCAAAGCCCCTGCCACCACTCTGTAAGCATGCCTCCCTGAAACTGTTCACTACACTATGAACTGCAGAAGTACCAGTCCTGGTACATGGGAGATGATGGGGACAGGGAGCAAAGGCAGAGGCTGGCATATGGTTGGACAGTACCCCAGAATTATAGGTTGGAAAAGACCCTTAAATTATCGAGTCCAACTGTTAAACTTGATGTTTCTGCCTGGTTTCGAATGGGGGACCTTTTGGGCGTTATGTCAATGTGATAACCACTACTCTATGGAAACTCCAGCTAAAAGGGTTAAATTGCAGTGGAAGTGTGCATCTGGGTAAACTGAAGGTTGTGCTCTGATTTGGAGACATGATGGGAATATTCTGAGATTTTTACTTCACTCCTTGTCTCTAGTTCTGAGGTTTTAGGTAGGAAGTTTTCTCTCTGAGGACATTTCTGTGTGGAAAAATGTAAAAATTACTAAGTTTGCTTTTGTCATAATTAGAAATATTATTAGAGCGTAAAATCTGAAATTTCAAATGCAGTTAGTGTTGTTGTTCCTCTTTGTAATTTTCCATTTTTATCATTATTTCAAAAATAATGGCCCAAGTGTTACCAAATTAAGCTGCAGCTTGTTTGGTCTTCTCTTCTCCTTCTCTGGAGCCATTCAAAACCCACCTGGACAAGTTCCTGTGCAACGTGCTGTAGGTAGACCCACTCCGGCAGGGGGGGTTGGACTAGGTGACCTCCAGAGGTCCCTTCCAACCCCATATGATTCCACGATTCTATGATTCCCCAACCTGTCTTTGACTCCTAGCCCTATTCCTCTAACCTTCTCTCTTTCTCTCCTAAATTACTTAATGTCTGAGCAGCCAAAATTGCAGACTTCACTGTGAATCTTCCCCAGGCCACCCTGGGGGTTTCGGTGCACAGAGGGTTTATGTGCACTGCAGACTGTCATCTGTATCAGAGGACCCTCACTGACGTGGTTTAATTAGCTCGGGTACCAGGGATGGTGTGACTGCACCGCAGAAGGTATACTGTTCTTGCTGGTCACATAACGTCCACATTGTTGCAGTCTGCTATTAATACTTGCAATTAATGATACTAACTTTTCTTTATCTTTGAAAGAGTTCTGGGAGTGAGGGAGAGGAAGATGGGAGGAAGGGTCTGTAGTTAAAGCTAGGAAAGCTTTAAGAAACGGCTTGGGAGGAGAATCTCGGTGGATTTTGCAACTGGCTTCCCTGAGCCCTTGGTCATTACACTAGAAGGAAACTCAGAGAGAAAGAGGCTTTTCAGTTCAGTGGCTGGTTTGGAGAAGATAAACATGGCTTTGGACTCTCTTTTAGTTCCTGAAGAACATAAAAGAAAGAAAGAAGAGGCTAAGGGTTACCATGGGAAAAGAAGACATGATAGATGACTCCCCTGTCACCAGGGCAAGTATGAGACTGAGGAAAAGAATGCAAAACAATCTACATAAGTTATCCACATACATTTGTCCCTCACCAGCATCATTCCATTTTAGCAGATATTTTTTTAAGCTTTCAATAGCCATGAAATTAAGGATCCAAGTAGACCTTTTTTTTTTCGTTTTTTAAAGTAAGCTCATCTGAAAGTGGGTTATTGGTGCACAAGCAGTTGGTGGGGCTTCTGGGGACATAAAAGTGACCTAACAGGAAAAGTTCTGTGCCAGAAAAATGAATGGCACATTGAAGAGGATTAAGAGTGCTGCCCAGGCAGGTGTACATAAGCCTTCCTGCTCTCTTTTATTTACAAGAAGCACTTCCACTCTCCCTGGTGGAAGAACACTTGCAGACACTTCACAGAAAGGTACTTGTAGGTTTCTTTCATTGCTTTCATTAGTGAAGTTGTAAGTAAATGAGGCAGTGGGCACCGTTAGCACAATGGTGGTACATTCCTCAAGAGCACAGAGCACTTGACCAAAGTTACAGTGTAGACCAAGACCTTTCAACATACCCCTTTCTTTGTAATGACTATATGCTAATGCGTATTCATTGCAAATCTCACCTCTCTTTCCTACATTGATACTGAATCACTGGACTATATAAACCAAAAAGCTTCTGAGATGTATACTTGAATTAAAGAAAGAGTTTGATTACCTATCTTTGTGATTCTCTGATCCTGAAGGAAAATTGCCAGGTAAACAGTTTCTTATCACAGGTTTTTAAAGGATATGTAATACCTGCTTCACTTAACTGTTTGTGATTTAGTAAAGCGAAGTCAACTAAAGAAGAGAGGCTCTGCTTCACAATACTGCACCAGATGGTGCACAAGGTATAGGTAAGTGACGGCATAAGAACAAGGTAATTGCCCATATTTTGGGGAGTCTTCAAGAAAGGTAGGATCTAATTCATTCAGATTACGAGTGTTTGTGAGTAATTTAGCTTATTTATACACATTTACATTTAAAACTACAGAGATCACAACATTTTAGCCATCATGGCCTCGGAATACAAAAGGGAAAAAAATTAAAGAGAGGCAATGCTTTATATTATATCAGCTAAGCAAGCTGAAAAGGAAAGTCTCTCAGGTGTATAGGCTTTTATTCAAGCAAGTTGTGCAAAACTCATATGCCCCAAAGCCTTTTTGTTTTTTGCAGCTGATATTGATCAGTCTGAGATATTATCACACTGTAGCAACCAAGGAATAAAAAAACAACCAACAGCATTTCTGGAAGGCATGCAGGCGTACAAGTACTTAGGGTCGTTTCCTTCAGGAACAAAGTTGATACCTTGGCCAGGGAACTGATAAAACATAGCTTTCAAATAGACCCATTGAAAAACTTTCTCATCAAGGTGGGAAGGCTAATATGAGCACCAAGGAGAGGTCTTGAGAGTAGCAGAAATACTCTTGGGGAGGTAGAGCTCCTCTTCCCCTCCACCTTGCCCTTGCAAACTTTCAGGTTGGATAGGTAACCAACATCCCACAAGAGCCAAAGATGCGTGCTGCCTTGCAGCATCTGCAGGAAAAGCCAAGTTTTTCTCATCCACGCTGGAAGATCAGGAGTCCCTCCTGTGAGAACGAGAAACCTGCAGAGGGGATGGCATCAAAAATTAATGGAAAAGGGGTAAGTTCAGGAGAAGCTGAAGTTTGGGCTGAAATTCAGGAGAGCTACAGGATATTCACTGTAGAGCTCTTCAAATGGAAAAAAAATATAAATAACTGGATGCTTGGAAAGCTGCAGACAAAACTAGCTGTAAGACTTGCTTTTTCTTCAACTTGATGTTGTTGTGAGCTGGTAGCTGGGGGTGCTCAAAGCTATAGGGGCCTGTGGCTGGGTGATATCTGTCTTTGAAACTCAGCAAGTGAAACTCTGGTACAACAAATTTGGTACAACTGTGTTTTCTGTGATCAATGAATACGTAAATAAAACAATTATAAGGCCATAAAAAATAACAAAGTACAGACTTTGAAATTGTTCCTTCATACTTTTCTAACCTTTGAAGAAAGCAGCAAAGAATATTGGAAGAAAAAGACCTAGAAAATGAACTCCTACAGTATGTTAATCTCTCCTGAATCCCCAGCAGGTATAGCAGTTTTAATACAAGTCTAGTCATTGTGAACACTGAAACTTTGGGTGGGAAAAGGGTGTGCTACGAACTGATAGAAATGTCAGTCTTATCCTTGCAGTTATGGCTTCATTATGTTCGTTCCACAAATAAGTCACTGCACATTGATCTTTTGCAATGCTGGTGTTTCCTCAAAGCTGTACGAGTACAGCTGCAGCCACAGAGCACCAGCCTTTTGGCTGCTTTCCTAAATGCTCACCTCTGCTCTCTGGGCTTACACACACTCTGCTATTTTTTGTTAATACTGGGGAAATACCATTTGCTCCATGTTAGACCTGGATCACTTGCTACTCCAAGCACGTGCCACGGTACACCAATACCATCTACCTTTGCTCCCTGCTGCTGCTTGTCCGTGTTTGGAGATACCCACATCCCATCTCTCTGAGGTCTGTTGCTATGAAGATCCCAAACATAAAGCTTTCTAGCAGCTCCTGACACTCTCCTTCGTCGCTGGCACTGTTGCTGTCCTGGCCCAGGGCGTGTGTGGTTCCTATTCACATGCCATGTTTCCTATTTGGAGCCTGAGCAAAATAAAGAGTAGGCCCCCACTCCCCTGCAGAGGAAGGGCAGATAGGTAAAGAAAGGAAGAAGCTGAGGGAAGTGAGATAAGGCTTGCACAACTAGAGCAAAACACACAGCCCAGTGAGCAGCAGAACAAATAGAATGGAGCTTACTGAGGATTTACATTTTGAGGAAAGTATTCCTGTGTGGATGCCGTGGTTTCTAATCAGAGCTGAACTCGCTCATGAGTCCTTCCCTTTCTGAAATTCTCATAAATGCCCCTTCACTTAGTTGCCTATTTTCATGAGATATGAGGTAATTTAATATCCTTAGGAACTCCTCTTTCCCATGTGGCTGAAATTAACCAATTCCTTCAAAACATATTACCCAGGACAAGGCATGTACGCCTCGTTTTCCAAGGAAATTGGGCTAAAAATAAATTGCTCTTTGCTGCATTTGGATATTTTCCTACTGGAAGTCTCATCCATGATGTTTCAAAGTTCTCCTCTTGCCCAAAGACAAGAGTGTGCAAAGGGATGTGTTTTTCAAAAACTCAAAACAATAGCTTTGGAGCATGTGTGTGTGTCCCATGAGGCAGTGCTTGTGGAGGGACGACATGTCCTCTCTAAGCCCCTTATCCACCTCACAGATCTGTGCCACTGCTCACACCTACTCTTTGCATTGCCCATGGAAAACACACTCCTGCTCTTACTCTACACAGCAAGTGTGAAACCTGAACATGGACCTTCCCCACTCTTGACTGATGTTAGTATGATTCATCTGGTCTAGGCAGTGCTGTGCATGGCTTTACGCTTCCATGTAGCTTTTGAATGGCTAGTGATGTAGAAATTAAGGAACTAGAATATGCTTACTTCTGAGTGTTGGTAGTGATTCTTTCTATGCAGATTTCTGATAGTGAAAAACTCCACAACATACTAAAAGGCCTGGCTGGAGTGCACTTTGTTTCATAAATCTCTGGGAGCTAAAATATTATTGGGGTAATTTAATGAAATTCTTTCTTCTAAGAACTGGCTGGAATTTATTCCAAGAATATAGGCTTCTAAGAGTTTATTCCAGGAATAAACTTCTCAGTCTTATCCAGTAACAAGAAGTCAACTCCTCCCCTTAGAAACCATCATTACTATATAGGGCAAAGAAAACCAGTAAGACTTTCATGTCCACCCTAAAGACCTGCCTGGGTTGAATCAACAGTATTTTCTTCCTGTGTTCTAAGAGTTTGCATCTTTTGGGACTTCTCCTTTGTCTTTGAACACACAATAGGAGTCTCCATGGAAGTTGAATGAATGTTTGGAATAAAGTTCAAACCTGTTTTACTATGTTTCAGTGAGGATGCCATTCCCTACTAGTAATGGGGTTCATATTCTGTGTGCAGTAGTATGCATGTGGTTCATATTGTGTGCACAGGAGTATGCATGATCTAGGCTGTGATCTTGCTTATATGTACATTAGGCCAATATGTGTCAAGAAGAGTTGGTGAGAGACAGTGAACATGACTCAATGTGTTGTAATCAGTCCAGTGGGAAATACAATCACAGAAAGTCACTGGCAAGAGACAAAATTAATAGGAGAGGGAGAACATGTGGGCAGTGAGTCTGGGGAAAGGGAGTGAGAAAGATATTTGAGCATGTTTCCCTTCATTCTTCATCTCGGAAATACCCCATTTCCACATGCCATGTGCTTTTCCCAGGAATACATAAACTGTGTTTGATAGCAACAAGTACAGAGTAATTGTGTTTTTGTTTCAGCACGTCAATAATAAGCATTTCTAAACATTTCACTGTACCAATCTGGTATTGTAGAAGTGATTAATAACGTCAGTCAAGTATATTTATATTCCTTCTCATGTCATAGGAAATCACAGTGGATGTGTCTACGATACAGGCAGCTGCTGTGGAATGTGGAGGTACTTGAGCTCAAGTCATACCATCCAGTTCAGGTAGCAATCCAGCACCACTGCAAAGAGCTCAGTGTAAACAAGAAGTCATTAATAACCCAGCTTCTCTGTCTGAAGTGTGATTTACGTCCAAAGAAGTGGAAACAAGACCCAAGTGGTAGTATAAAGCCACTGTGGTCTATCTAGAAGGCATTGCAGTAGAATCAATATGGGATCTTGACACATATAAACCATAGGGCTTGAAACAGTGGCCAACCAACCTGAGCTGGAAAGGACAAAATTCCCAAGGTGAAGGCAGGGGAATTTTAGAGTTGGGTTTACCTTGTTTAAGCAATTAACAGTGCAATGTTTAGGCTCAGGTTATCATCTGTGGCATGATTAATTTCCCTACATATAGACATGTAAGCTATATGCTAAGGTATTCTGCGTGACCTCTTATAGCTACTTCTAGGGAATGTGATTCATTTGTATGCATCAGACCTGCCAGCGCTGTGCAGATACGGTACGTCCCATCCCCATGGTCCTTCCAGTCAATGAAGGCAGGAAGACATCTCTGATGGGAGTAATCCCTTGGTAGAAAGGGTATCTGAGGCATGAGTCAGCTGCATGAACACTGGCATTCAGACAGCACTGAACACAGTGCTAGTTGAGATGATCCAGAGTAGGCCTACATCCTCACAGCACTGCCAGATACCACATAAGACCTGTATCCTACTGGAGTGTCAACTGGATTCTTGGAGGTACTCAAGGAAATCTCAAATTGCACCAGACCCTCGTGTATAAAGAACTGAATTGTGCCTGGAAAGGAATGGGATAACTTGCTGACAGAAGGTGCCTATTCTCTCACCAGCTGGAGAGGGAGACTAAATGACTGATTTAGATGGGTTTTGGGTATCTGAAGTTGGGTGAGATGAATCCCTATGCATATGGCAATGCAGGATTTGAGGGCAGTAGTGTGAATGCCAGAAACTGCATACAGCATGTGTGCAACTGTGGCAAATCACATCCTCAGCTCTGCAACTGCCTCTAGCCTTTGAATTCCTTCTTTTAGCACAAGCTGCTGGCCAAAGAAAGCACCTTACCCAATGGGTTAAATATAAGGGACAACACTCTTGCCTCCAGTTCCACACGCAAACATGGAGGCAACGCACAAAGATCAAAGTGTAAAGAAAGGGAGAATTGGGTTGGAAAAGATCAAGTCATTTCACTAATGAGGCCATTCATCCATTAATTACATTAAGTGCACTGAGGATTCAGTTGTCAGGGGCAGAATTGGAGCTGAGGGACTATGTGTGACAGAGATGCCGACGGCAAGTCAGTGAAATTACAGTTGGATTCATTTGGGCTCTGAAACCATTTCATCCCCCATCAAACCATGCCATCAGCCAACCTATGGGGGACAACTTCACACCCAAACAGTAGATAGTAATGAGTCATATAGTTCCTTTGCTACAATTCTCAAGAGCATATGCACTATAATTACTCGTTTTTTGCAATCATTCTATTTGCATTACTACTGCTGCTCTACTCTGGGCTGTTATCTCACCATCACCCTGAACTAACGAAAAGCAGCCCTGGTGGTCTCTGTTTGAAAGGGAGTCACTGAGAGCTGAGGCCCAGTGTCTCTAATCCAGTAACTGAACTGATTCCTGAATGTGACACAATCCAGCCAAAACTCCTCTCTATGGTGTCTACAGACCATCTTTGGGAATTCTCCATCTTTAACATGCACCTACCTGCCAGATCACTTAATGTCTACAATATGCTCCTTCCTCTTGAAATGAGGGCATTAGGGCAGACCTGACTGCAACTCAAGGGTGAGATTCCAGCATTGTACCACATAAAATTGCTTTTTTGTTGCTCTGACCATGCATTTTGGAGACAGTTGTGGGTGAAGGGACTAGTGTGATGGAAGAAAATGCCAGCAGCTCAGATTTCCCACATCACCAGCAGAGTCAGAATGAGTAAAGGAAAGAAAGCAGAGGCAAGGAAGCTTGGCAAAAACAAAATGTGTATTTCCCTCTGAATCTGGATTGGACTTCTTGGCACGTTGGGCACCAGGAAAACACTTGATGCTAAAGGCAGATTTGTTCAAGTGAAGCAGGAAGCTCCCACCCTGAGTGTTTGGTGTCACCTCCAGTCCTTGGAGGCTGTCTGCCAACGTCATCTCCAGTGCCCTAGGTAAATTTTTATCACAGCAATGACAGTCTGCCCAGTGTCAGGTAATTCTGTAGTTTCAAGTCGATGCAGTAATTCCATCAATTCCTAACCTAAGTAGCTTTTTTTGTATTTCAGTGCACCACTCACCACTTCAGCACTCCTCATTCAGAAATAGGGATGAGACTCCTGCATCTGTCTCTATGAGCCTAAAGCACATCATGTCTCCTGTGGGATAAAGTTCCTGCTGAAAGCCACTATGTTTTCATTATTTCATTATATATTGATTGTGCCTAGTTATCCACAGTGCTGATGCATGTCATGAGGCTGTGTGGTATGTCCCTGTGATGGTGCCTGTCAGAAACATCCAGTTCACAGTTGTCATATGGTATATGCCATCTGCTCAGAGAGCTGGGCACTGAGCTGTACAAGAGCAAAGAAAAGGACAAGAAAAAGTCAGAGAGCTCTGGTGGAGAGACTGAGCTTGAAAAAATTTTCCCTCTTACACGTATCTATCATATAGGAATAAGAAAAATCATTTTAGTGTCTCCACCAAAAGTGCAGCTTATTCTTTCATAGAATCATAGAATCATATGGGGTTGGAAGGGACCTCTGGAGATCATCTAGTCCAAACCCCCTCCAGGAGCGGGTCTACCTACAGCACGTTGCACAGGAACTTGTCCAGGCGGGTTTTGAATGTCTCCAGAGAAGGAGACTCCACCACCTCTCTGGGCAGCCTGTTCCAGTGCTCTACCACTCTCACAGTAAAGAAGTTCCTCCTCATGTTTAGGTGGAACTTCTTATACTCAAGTTTGTGCCCATTTCCTCTTGTCCTGTCACTGGGCACCACTGAGAAAAGACCAGCCCCATCCTTCTGACACCCTCCCTTTATGTATTTGTACGCATTAACTAGATCTCCCCTAAGCCTTCTCTTCTCAAGACTAATATTATTATATTTTTATACCTCAAAGTGTGCCAGTATCTGTCTTCAGCATCTTGAAGTTTACTGTGAGCAGTTTATGTACTCTTCCTATTTATTTACCTCTTCTAAACAAATCCAATCAAAGGACTACTTCAATTTGCCCTTCAGCAATAGGACAAAAGCAGTGGCACCAAAAACCATCTCAGAGAGAAGTTACCTGTTGTTTTCTGTTGAAACCAAGTAAATTCTGAGAAGAGTTAACCTTGAAATGCAGATTTCTTATGGCTTTGGTTATCAAATGCCCCTTTGGAGGGGCTCGGCAAGTGTCAGGAATATACAGTAATGACAGGTCACAACATCCAGGCCACTTTCCATGGCACCCCAGAATAACAGACTGCACTACTATTTCAGCAAGGCAGCACTGGTGCAGTTCAGAATCCACATAGAATATTGCACATTGCTTGTCCAAAGTGCTTTTGACTCCTTGTACGAGCTTGAGCAGAGGGAACTTGAAGTTTTTGCATGAATATGAAGATACTTCTATTTTTTTAGGAAATGGGGTTGGGTTGGAAAAGTTTTCTCCCTTCTGTCAGAAAATGACATTAAAAATAAGTCAAAATAAAGAAGAAGAACCCTGACAAAAAGTTGAGATTTCATGACATTATTTTTCAGATAAAATTGACTTTATAATTATTACTTATATCATTATTGCAATTAGTTGAACTTCTGACAAAAAATAAGTCTTCTGGTCTGATTTTTTTCTTTTTTCTTTTTATGTCAGGAATATCTGACATTGGGACTATGTAAAATCTTCTTTTGCAGGGGAAATTAATGGATATTGACCTTCTTTCCTGAACAAAGTTGCGTTTGCCAAATCAGAATTTTCTGACAAAAATTGGTCATTGAAAATTTTCCCAACTAGATTTTCAAATAGCTTTTAAAGGAATAGCAATACTATACAGAAAGGAGGTCCCCAGTTTCACCAGATCATACATAACATCTGTCACTGAAAACTGTCAAAATGTAGTTCACCTTGAGGGGAAAGTGTCCAGATGCAGAGATGCACTTGACTGTATAATGACATCTGTTATGCAAATCAATATTGCAAGCTTAGATCTGTATCTAAGTTGTATCTAATGGGTAAAACAAAAATTAAGCTGAACTGAGGAACAGTTTAAGATAAGGAACATTTTAAGGTTACAGACTTAATTGAATGGAAGATAATGGGTTTTCCTCCTGAATAGCTATGAATCTAAAATTGTAGTAATAAAAATCCACTGCTAGATCAGCCTATGGAAAAAGATGAAGACTAAAGCTGAGAGGATCCATATAGAATGCACATGCCTGAGACAGAAGATAATTATTTATATGACTTATTTACCCTTGTCTTTAATAATGGGAAAGATTTAATAGAAATTAATATTCAAAAAGGAAAATTCCAGCAGACAAAGATGAAAAAAAAATCTAAGTTCAGTGTGCTGAAACTTCTGGAGCAGGTTAATATTCATCCAGGAAGTACTAGTATGTGAAACCGCAAGTCCTGTAGCAAAGCTTTTCTAAATCAACCTACTCATCTGTGGCTAGTGCATTAACATCTGAAATTAGCAAACACAGCACTCGTATTTTGAAAAGAGAAAAATGACCTATGCAGTTGCAAGACTATTAGCCTGGTTTCCAGTGTGTGTAATGTGGTGGAACAAATTTCAGAAGAAAGACTACTTAATAAAATGGACATAAGCAGAAAATGGGATACAACACAACCGGAATTTACAGCAATAGATTTTGACAGATAAACTTGAAATCCTTCCATGAAATATTTTTCTATGTTTTGATGAAATAATGTGATAAACACAACCCACCTGACCTTCTATGAAGCCTCACATAAATTCCAAGGAGAAATTATTAATGCTTAAGGCAAAGACAAGGGGGATTATTAAAGTAGTTTTAGGACAAGATCTGACTCCAGGT
Source organism: Calidris pugnax (assembly GCF_001431845.1). Classification (NCBI taxonomy): domain Eukaryota; kingdom Metazoa; phylum Chordata; class Aves; order Charadriiformes; family Scolopacidae; genus Calidris; species Calidris pugnax. Next base: position 15,022,148 of record NW_015094510.1, on the reverse strand, counting down.
TAGGTAACAACAACTAACACTGAAGGAAGATGAAGCCAGCAAAAGACAGATTCTAGGAGGAATATGTCCAGGATCAGCCATTATATGAGTGCTTCACAATATCAGGGCACAAAAATAAATAACAAAAATAGTTAACAAGGCAAATTTGGAAGACAATATTAATAGAGAGGAAGGTTAGAATAACATATAGAAGGAGCCTGATAATCTTCAGCAATGAAGCAATAAAAACCAGATTAAATTTACCAGCCTGAAGTGCCAGGTCAGGCACGTAGAGACTAATAAAAAGATTTATTGTAAGCTGGAGGCTGAACTGTGATAATGTGAGGAGAGGAGAAAGCCCAGACTGGAAATAATCATTCAAAGTATGGCCATGAGTCATCAACATGATTCAGCCACACAAAGGTTGATGCAATTGTAGGATGTATCAGGAATGATATTTCCAGTAGACAGAGACAGACGAAAATGATAAATCAAAGAGGATTATACCTGGAGTATGACACAAACCCAGCCACTTATGCTCTATGTGGTCACTCACTATAAATATCAATGGGATAAGAAGATCTAAACAGAAAGACCTTGTTGGCCAAAGAAGAAAGACACAAAAAGGGGACATGGAAATTCAGGCTTGAGATGAGTAAGGTCCAAAAATTATAAGATGCTGAAGAGATTTGCAAAATATCTCTCTCTGCTGTTCTTGGCAAAAAAAAAAAAAAAAAAAAAGGCTATAAGGCACTCCCTGCAAGGGAAACTCCTAGGGGCAGAGGACCAGGTAACACAAGCACAGGCAATTAGCATGATGTGGATGTGCATGTCGTGGGGGTCTTGTAACATGGCTACTTGGGGTAGCAGGAGACCTCAAGGACCTTTCAGTCTCTTCTAGTAAGTTAGTGGCCTTTACTCAGCTAAATCCACAGGTACATGGAAGGAAATGTTGCCAGAGTACGATTTGCACGTTTTTGCTTAAAGCTGGATAGGGTCTGGAATCTGAAGCTCTAATTCTCATCTCTGATACTCTTCTGTGAGCTTCCTCAGGGACGGAGCATTAGTCATTCATTTAGTCTTTTTATCTCCACTAAAACCAAGGGATCAAGAGACAGAGTTCACATTTGCTTTGTCACATGTGAAGGAGTTTTACAGTTTTTAGCTCTTACTCCAAGAAAGACAGGTATCTCCCTTCTTGCTTATGCTTTGTGAGGAGGAGTTGTCAGGGAGGAAATGGGATATACCACAGAGGGCTCAAGAGGCCAACAGACTCTCCTCCCTCTACCACTCAGTGTGGTGGATGGGTGGGAAGAAACATAAAGCCGTATATCCCGGCTGGAGATGGAGATGTGGTGAGACCTGCACACAGGTCCGTGCCAGGGTCACACTGGGCCTGGCCGGCAGCAGCAATCCCGCATCCTCAGTAGGCCCCTGCCCAAGTGAAACACGCACAGTACCTCAGTGCACACCAGACAAGGAATAAACACTTCTTTTATATGACCTGGTTCAACCTAAACAAATACTCTTCCATCAGCCAGAGGCAGGGACAACCCAGGTTTTGGAGTTATCAGAGAAGATTTTCCTAGTGCAAGGGAGATTTGTGCTCCCAGATTTTTCCTACAGGTGACATGGCCCTCCTCCCAGCATCTCAGCAGAAAGTTTGACACGAAGTTTCCATCAAATTGCCAATAATTCATTTTATGTTGTGTTTGCTAGACTAATTTTTACTAATTTTACTATGGCAAGGGGTATATCTTCAGGCTCATGAGTGACAATTCTTGTCACAAGGAGCAGATCTCTGATTAATTCTTTCTGCTCTAGATTAATTTGTGTGACAATCATTTGTGACAAAGATTAATCTTTCAAACAATTACTGTGACAATCTTCTCCACAGAGACAAGCCATCACACTTCCACTGCTTTACTCTGACCTTGTTTTGTGACTTTGGGAAAGTTATTGTTTCCTTAAGACCCATTTTGCCCATCTATGAAATCTATATTAGTTATCTGCATGTAGTATTTACTATGTATCTCAGGGAACTTTAATAAAATGTGAAACTATCACAGGGAAAAAGGTAATTGGAAAACAACCTGGGATCTTCAATAAAAAAGATAATAGCCATACATTCACAAACATTACAGTGCAGAGTCAACCAAAAATAAAAAAAAAAAGTGCATGTATTTCTTTGGAACTTTTTTGTTTGTTTGCTTCTAAGAATTGAAGGTGTTTTCATTAGTAATTTCATGACTTTTGATTAAATCAGTATCCAAAATTTCATAAAAAGACTTAGTGAAGTTATCAAAGCTATATCGCTAGCAAGTAAACAATATTAATATCACTGAACGAAGTTAATCTGCTTTTTTTTTGGCAGGACTGCAGTGCTGACTATGCAAACAATATTTTGCAAAAATATTAAGCTTAAAAATATTTGGTTTTTATTGAAATTTTTTTGCAAGCTCTCATGAACATCACTCCACAGAGTGACTTTTAAAGCACACAGAATATCTTCTCTCATGAAAAATTCATAATGTAGAAAAAGGGTTATTCTTAGAAAGACACAGAGAGAGTGTGAGCAGCATGATGGAGAAGGCAACTTTTTCTCTTAACAGACTCCTGGTCTCTCCTTTATTTTTCATATTTGAATAAATACACACTGTGCAGCTACTGTTCCTATTCAAATCTCTGGTGTCTGGCTGGGGGGGGGTACCCAACTGCCTACAAAAGGTGTCAACTCTGCAATATGTTACGCAGCACAGAAAAGCGTATGGGCTGTCACTTGCCAGTAAAGGGACACCCCACAGCTTGCAAGTCTGGACCTAAAATGATTCTCTATGTCTGAGTTTCCAAACCCTTTTTTATTTTATAAAAGGCAGATTTCATTATGCTGCAGGGTGGAGGCATCGAGATGAAAGCTCAGATTTAAAATAAATGGAGAAGAACCTGGAGGAATTTAAGTGCCCAATCCCAAGCACATGATCTTTGCCTTTCTCCTTGGGGTGGGGGCTTGTGGGGGCCATCTCATGCCCTGGTCTTCAGGAGGTCCCCACTGTTGTTGCACACCCTGAGGGTGCAAGGCTCAGTCTTCTTTGGAGAACAAGCTCAGCGGGAAGCAGCATTGCTGCCTCCTGCTCCCATGCAGGAGCCTCATGATCAAGGCTACCTTTAACCCTGGGGAGGACCCAGGTACGGTCCTCCTGTGTGACACACCAACCAGGCAGAGCTGATGGCAGGTTTGAGCCGCTCGGCTTGTACGTGGCTGCAGTTCCAGTCCCAAGGAGCTCAGCTCTCCCAGCCCTGGACAGGGAGCAGAGGGTCCTAAATCAAACCATCCCACAACCTGAATGCGGATGTTGCACATGTCTGTCTGTGAACCCAGGTCACAGTACCTTCACAGGGTCTCACCTGAAACCTTTCATGGAGATGAGATTCTTTCTCTGGGATCCTGGAGTTACGGGTAACTGCTCCTTACCTACAAGCACTTGTTAGCACTGCATTCCGGCAGGTTTTCACTGGTATAAGACTATTGCTCCCCTCTAGTACAGTGTGATAAAGCTGGACAGGTACAGCAGTGGATCACACTCTGGATAACTACAAAATGGTCTAAATGGTCTAAAGTTGCAGCAGGGGAGGTTTAGATTAGATATTAGGAAATATTACGTTACTGAGGGGGTGGTCAGGCACTGGAACAGCCTGCCCAGGGGGATGGTGGAGTCACCATCCCTGGACGTATTTAAGAAACGTGTAGACATGGCCCTTCAGGGCATGCTCTAGTGCCTGAGATTATTGGTTTGTGGGTGGGTGTGACGTGGTGAGGTGTTTTGTGGGGTTTTTTTGTTGTTTTTTTTTTTAAGGTTGGACTCGATGATCTCAGAGGTCTCTTCCAACCATGGTGATTCTGTGATTCTGTGAAAATACACCAGCAGTTTTGTTTTAGTTGGTTGCACAGTCTTTTCCTGTGTTACATATGTTCACATAGCTAATGGGATTGCGATGAAGTCAGAAAATCATGCTTGGTTACAAACCATGTGAATAGATTAGTATACTAATAACAGAAAATAATGTGATTTGTATAATAGAGCTGACACACACACACAAAAATGTTTTCAACAAACCAGAGGCTACAATCAGAGGGAAGCAATTTCTGTATTCGGGCTGAAAGTTAATGAGCCTGATGCAAAGTGTGGGCAAAGAAACATGGTGGGAAATTAAAGTCTTTCAAGAATCATTAAGTGTAGACATCTGGGTTTTCTAAAATTCATTTACACTAAAACTAATTTTCCAGTGTAAAGTTTTGGCAACCAGTGTTTGGTTGTAAATTTAAGCAGTAAAACATTTGATACTGCTGATGTACCAAAGGCACTCTAAATGAAAACTTTTCCTGTGAAATGTTTTCTCAATCCCTAATTCCGTTTAAAACAAGCAATGCATATTATGCATGTGAACTTCTGCAAAGATTGGATACTGTAGTTAAACTGGAGACTGCAGATTAATTCACGAATTGACAGGAAAGAGCTATGTGGGGCACGGTGGGAGGGATACTGCAAGAGGAAATTTTGGCTGGATGGGGTTACTGATAGGGCTCCTCAAGAACCAGCCAGAAATAACAGAGTGATGAGAGCACAGTGCCCAGCCCCAGGGCAACTCTTAGGCCATTTGTGAGACAGCCACTGAAAGACAGCTTCAGAGCTAAGCTGGATTCAAGTAAGATGTCGACAGAAAAGGATGAAGTATCACCTCCACAGTTTTAGACAACAGTGACACCCCTCTTGAATCTTGTATATAAGCAGAACATCCATGCTTAAGACAACAAAAGCAGAGCAGATGCTAGAAATTCTCCTCTTACTTCTCAGGGGAAGTGGCAGGCTGGGATGGTGCTAAAGGTACTTTACAATTAAAGCATCTGTACCATCACATCCATACAAATGCAGGGTTTATATGAGCTACAGGTCATGTAGGATGAGTACTGGACTTAGGCTTTGGTGCCACTGTACTGCTTAACATAGACCTCAGTGTGTCCCAACCTGCAGAAGACACTGGTTAATCATGTTATGGCTGACATCAGGTACTTCAGTCAATGGGCCCCTTCCCAGAAGGCAGTGACCTTGTTTGCCATAAAGTGCTGTATATTTCGAATGAAGCGGGGCTACATACATCTTATATTGTCACAATGAGTGCGCAAAGCTTAGGGCAAGGAACACACCTTGGGTTAGCTGTACTTCAAGCAGCATTTCTAAGACTGAAAAAGTCTGGCATGCTTAGTTTGACAAAACAAAGGCTATTTTCCTTTATAAAGGACAATACTTAAATGTAAAGAGAGAGCTGAGACTGGCCAGACCTTTTAGCCTACCAATAAATCTTAGAGGACCTTCAGTGACCAGAAAAGAGAAATTTGACTTAACTGTCATCTAGAAAATAGTCAGAGCAAAAGTCATGTCTTTGTCACAGCACACGGTCCTTCTCACAGCTTGTCTGCTCTCATTTTGCAGCTGTTAAAATGTCCTTGTGTAGTTGTCAGTGATTGTACAGAGAAATAATTACAGTCCTGTTAAAGTCCCTCAACACTAGACTATCATTTAAAAAATCAATTACTCCAAGGAAAAGCTTGTGGCTGTCCTAAAAAACACAATATGAGGAGCATGCCATGTCAGCCAGGCAGAATTTGCACAGCCCTGGTTTCCCTTGCTGTCACTCAGTGGCCTGGCATGAAGTTCCTTAGGCTGCTCTTTGATTCTTTGCCATTCTACTTGCTACCTTTTCAGCAAAGTCTATGAGAATGAGTCAACATCACTGATTATTGGGCTTGCTAATATCCTTGTGAAGAAGGTCCACCACTGAAGATGGTGCCTCCAGTATGTTTGTAATTTGCCATGTGGCAAACACAGCTCCATTGTGTTAGTACTTACAACAGCTTTAAGGTCACTCTTGAGCCAGTGTCTAACTGTTTGGTCTCCAAAGCAGTTCAGCTGTACGTGATTCCTACCTGCAGTGTTTGGAGCTTATCTGTGCCTGGTAGATCATGAGCAGCAAATCCATCAGCTTTATGCCCCAAATCCTGGCCCTCTGACCTCTCTTTTCTTTTCTCCAGCATCCCTAAGACAAGCCCAAAGAAAAGCAAGGCACAGACTGCTGAGCAGGATGGCTCTGCTTCAAAGGCAGCAAGGGAAAGCAGGGTAGTTGTCAGTGCTCTTCAAAGACACCATCATTCCTCCTCATGGTCCTCTTTCCCATCTCTTCCATTGCCCACACTGATTCTCTGAAGGCCTGGGTGCTCTAAATCAAACCAAGGAAATATTCTGGCAAATAAAAAAGATTTAAAAAGATGACGGTGTTTTTTTGCTAGTTACTATTCTAACCCCAGCTCATTTTTCTGATCCAGTTTATGGCATGGCTCTCATACATTACTGCTGTGAAGGAGTTGGGGTCAGACCTATATCAAGTAAATTTGCCAGTGGGCAAATATTCATGTAACTGTACCTTGAAGTTGTCTAAGCAATTAACATAATTAAGATAAATTCAGAGCAGTAGTTCCCTACCTGCAAAGAGCTTAACTTCTTTCTTTTTTTCCTTTTCTAATCCTAAGAAAAGACATACTCTGCAAAAAAGCTTGTATCTTTTTCCCAATTACACTGCTTAGTTTAATAAAATATTCTCCTTCTCAGTAGAAAAGTGACAGAATTATGAAAACATCCCAGGAATCCTAATCTTTAGAAAAATCTTTAAGCTTGTTTCAGATCTTTGTACTTAATTATTCTATGGTCTTTGTAAGAAATTACTGTAACAGAACTCTGCAAGAAATCTTACAGAAAGAAACGTGATTTTTTGCAGTAGAAAAATCTGTAAGCAATTCACTTGTACACACTCCTTATCAGTCTCCCATAGGTTTCATTCACATACTTTCATCTGACCTGTATACTCATGAGTACCAAGACACATGCGCCCAAGCAGTCTTGGACCGCTCATATGCAACGTGGAGAACAAAATGACATCAGCCACTGAGGCCTCAATGTGTGTCTTGGGTTTTGGACTTGGCCTTTTGTACCTTTTAGGACTGGATGCTGTTTTGGATTGCTAGCCTTGTGATATTGACTCACGCCTTGCAAATGTAAGGCAAAATTCCTGAATTTCACAACTTTTATTTTCCTTGCCTGATAAGCTCTAGTCCTGTTCTTCATCCACTTGACAACTGTATCTTGAGCTCATTTTGTTCCTCCTTTCCATTAGAATGAAATGACAGATACTGAGCTCTGTAGTGATTAACACATGCCTCGCCTTTTAACCTTTGTTCTGCTGCTTCCTATAGTGCTTTTGCACACATTTCCATTCTTACTCCATTCATACCAATCTTTCTATTAAAAATTTCTGCAGTGCTAGTGAGGTCACTCCTAACTTCAGATATGAGAGTGGACCACTCATTACACTCTCACCATGAATACAAAATTCATGGGGCAAGAATGGAGCAGAAAGCCACTGGTGTGGTTTTTTTTTTGTTCAAGAATTATAAAAATATGGAACATGAGTGAAATACAAAGAAGAATCCCATGCCTTTGATCTCACATAACACGTTATTTGATTTTAACATGGGTACAGCTATTCAGATAATTTTCCCTTGGTTAATACCGTGAGTGCTATTGTAATCACTTGTAAGTGCACCCACATCTTCTGTATGGGATCTTCCAGGTCAGCCACACCGCAGCCCTGCTCAGCTCTAGAGAAGGAAGATCACTGCTGATGCACTTCTCCTGCACTCCCTGGTTCAACTCTCTTCTGCATGACGTGCAAGCATGAGTCTCAAACAGCTCATCTTAATCTGACAAAAATGCTTTCTTCTGACAGCAGGCTCATAAGCAAATAACAAAATGTCATTGACAAAATTATTATGGTGGGAGGACAGAATGGATCTCCACAGTAACAAGTAAGTGGGGCTAATGCCACCCCTTGCAGCATCACAGGCAGCCAACCAAAGTTTCTTTTACTTTCTCAGAGCAGAATGCACAGAGAATCTCATTCACTGCTCAGCCCTGGGAGGTGGAAAGCCAGCAAGTGCTTCTTGTGGCTCCTTATTGCCTACCTGGAATGGGTAGTCAGATATTTTCACAGCTATGAGCAGCGCCTGATGTTCCTTAAAATTGTTTTAAAGGAAGTAGCAGAACATAATAGTTCCCTCCGAGAGCAATCTATTCATCCTCAATAGAACAAGCAGACTCAGATCCCCTGTGAGGTACACTTTGTATTTAGTATTAATTTTAAATAATTCTGTGTTTCGTTTTGGAAGTGAAGCATATTGAGCGGTGAGGAGGTGGCCAGGGAGCTTTTCCTATTTTCCTAACCACATATTTTATTACCATCAACATTTTGACAATTGCAGATATACTATGCTTCAGTAGCATCGAATACCACTAACTATTAATTCCCTGAAATTCGTGCAACATGAACAGGCCAAAGTTTCAACCCTTAGTTTAGCTGAGGTTAGAAATTTGCTCTTTCAGCGCTGTTTAAATGTATTCATCTCCAAGTGAGATCTTCAGCTCGTATAAAACAGAGTAGCTTTAATGATTTCAGGGCATCTGTGCCATTTCCCCCCCTTCAGTATCTTGGCCTACTGTCTTGTCTTGTTAGCTTTCGCTCAAGACTCCTGCATCTACAAATGTTTCTTGCAATTCCCATGACAAAGCTGAGAAATACATGCATGCATTTAGGAGGAAACATATCCCTGGTATGCACAGTTCTCCACTCTGAACAGCACAACCAACCTCCAGGTGGATATTCTGATCCTAACACATACAAACAATTTCCATAAATGTCACTGCTAGGTGCCTGACTCATCCCTCAGGCACAAAGCAGCCCTTCCAACATAAAGCCAGGATGACGCTAAAGATCAGCACAATTTTTCTACTAAGTACTTTTCTTTGTGCTTTTCTGTCATTACACATGAAAGAAAGTTGCTGCCTTGAGACTTGATTCTCCATCACTTTGGTAGATACCTACTGGGGCTAATTCATGGGAAGTCAGGGCATTATATGTCTTGAAAGGAGGGTGTGCTCAGGTCTTCTTATGCTTCTGGCTTTAATGGAGAATATGTGATGTAAAATGATTAACAGTAGGTTGTGAGCTCTTAATATAACTCACATCTGCAGTTTATGGCTTCTGCCCTGCAATACATTACTTCTTCCATTTCCATGCAGTTTTCTAGCTAGGGAAGCCAGATGAAGAAGTGACTTACATTCCTTTCAACATCAGCTTTGCACAGTGAAATCAAGTCTGCTGCTCTGCAGAATTGTTTTCTGATACACAGCTACCAGAAGAGATCTGAACAGTAAAACTTACAAGTGACCACTGAACTCAATGATGATACTCCTATAAAATGTTTGATATTCTTAATCCATATTTGAAGCAGCAATGTCCTAAAAGGCCAAGAAGACAGTAAAAAAAAAAAAATGGTTTTTTTTATGTGGTGTTTCTACATTAATAACAGCCAGGTTTATTTTGTAGGCAGTGATTATCACCTTAATAGTTGTCTGATTTCCTTATGGCCATTTTATAACTGTCAGTTTTGTGACTGGTATTAGGGTACTGTTTCTGGAAGTTAGAGTATCTGATGTCCACTCCTTCACATTACTGTGGGTGCAGCTGATCATTCTAATGAGGAAAGTAGTGCTCTTAAAGATGGACTCATCTACGTCTCTTTTATGCCAATTTTCTGATGATAGAAGTGTAGATGCTTACTTTGGTTTTCTGCTTCTGTTTTTGTCAAATAGTACTTCACGAACCCACTGGTGAATTTCTGCCTAATTTGACAGCAAGGTTGATATGTCAAAGCTATAAAGTGTTTCACAACTTCATGGGCATTGATGGCTGGATTAATGAGGGTCACCATTTAGTAATGTCCACTCTCAGGGTACAAGATGAAGAAGTCACATGTGACCCCTTCTGCCTGGAATCAACCGACCCAACAGTGCACGGCACCTCCAACATCATCACAGCAGCTACTGAGTTTTTACTCACCTCTACTCATCCAGGAACAGGTAAAATTGAAGAAGTGTATGAGGCGAATGAAGTGGAGAGTGGAAGAATTGCAGATGGGTTTGGGAATTCTGAAGCAGGGACAGAAAGAAGAAATGGGAGACAAAAGTGCAGTAAGCATGGTGAGAAAATAGAAGTATTGTAGGGGCTGGCTGGAAGCTGGAAAGATAAGAACAATGACTTCTACTATGCTCGGTCTGATAAAGGATTTGGGGGAGATTGAGGTTATTGTTGGGGAAGGGCGCATATAAAATGAAGCTGGACACCTTATTCCAGCCTTATTCACGCTGCTAATCTGATTCTTCTCAAGTCTGCCTTCCCAGGAAGCAAAGGTTGATAATGTGTGGAACAAATCCTGAAAACTTCCTTTCTCAAAGAACCAATCTCTCTGAAGCATTGTCTTTCCTTTTTAAAGCGGTAATTTGGCTGCTATGGATGTCTAGCTTACTCAGGTTAGCTACCATGGCTTGTCCAGGAATGCTGACTTTCACTAAATCTTGGTACTCTAGTGCTTCATTGGATTTTGTGCTTGCCAGTCAATAAAGCAGTAATTTATCATCTGTTATTGTTAACACATATCAATACACCAAGAAGCAAGAGTGGAAATATTTTCAAGAGAAAAGAGAGAGTGTATTGTGGAAGTATAATGCAAAATTACAGCCAGGCTAATCCTTACTTGTAAGATTCTCCAAGGAAGCTCTCTGCATAAAACTAGCAATTTATGCAAGCATGAGGTGTTCCCAGTGTAACACATCAGAAGCTTTTTAGGTATTCTGAGTGATGGGGTTACAGTACCATTTTAAAAAATGGATGCATGTCATATTTTTTTTAGATACTGTTGACTTAGGAAATAAAAAACTTCCCAGAAAAGGTTCTGAACTAGAAAGGCTCAGAAGATTATTAGAAAGATTTAGAAGAAATAGACGGTGTCTGGAAAAGCATAATGAGTAAACAGAAAACAGAAATAATAATTTAGACTAACTATAATCACACAATTATTAGATGTCTATAGTGCCCTTTTAGTAATACGATCACTGTTCCTGAATAAATTTGTTTCTCCCAAACAACCTCCTAATATTCTGTCATATAGTTAGAAGTTTAGTTTCTTCAGGATCTCATACTTGTGAATCTGTTCATTGGTAGTAGAGGAACAAAAATAGAGCTTATAGAAACACACTGAAAGAGGAGGAGTAAAATTTAGACTAACTATAATCACACAATTATTAGATGTCTATAGTGCCCTTTTAGTAATACGATCACTGTTCCTGAATAAATTTGTTTCTCCCAAACAACCTCCTAATATTCTGTCATATAGTTAGAAGTTTAGTTTCTTCAGGATCTCATACTTGGGAATCTGTTCATTGGTAGTAGAGGAACAAAAATAGAGCTTATAGAAACATACTGAAAGAGGAGGAGTAAAGGACAGCTACAGAAAGTGATTCCTCACCAGTGGTATAAAAACGGACTGGCTGAACCTGCTAGCAGGCAATAACCTAGAGCTAGTTTCTCATAGCTAGACCTTTAAATTATTCTCATCCAAAATTGATTCAAATAAATAAAATTTGAAGGAAACATGCCCACAAGAAACACACCCCTTATTTCTCAGGGGTCTCTGTGGAATGTTTATTTGCCAGTGCTCTTTGGGAGTTTTGAGGCAAAGCTGGAATGATCCCAGCTCATTCCCTTCAGCCTGGGAAAAAAAACTAATCCAGAGTTGCCTTCCTAGAACTGTCTCCCCCAATAATAAATGAAGGATTTGGCCATCTGTGAGTTTATCTCAATTTTCCCGACAGGCTGAGAAAACAGAGAGGGTTCTCAGCCCTGATCTGCTGCACTTGGGACCAGACTAAAGAAAACCATACTTTTGGGGGTTTTCCAAGCTTCAGCTGTTTTCTGCGTGCACCTCCACTCTCCCAGGGTCTGCCTTTGCCATTCCCCAGAGTTCTGCTGACCTCAGAGCCCCCGGATCTGGCCCTATCTGATCTTAGGGGGCTTGCTAGCCTGACATCAGGTAAAATTTTAGTCTGGTGAGACTCACTGAGACTGCTAGATCTTGTTTCTGTGGGAGCCATGGCGTTCATTTTCTAACTGCTTTGTTAATATTATTCTCTTTATCCTCAATTAAAAAGAGAAGAACTGGATACACCAGTTAATACTGAAGCAGAGAAGAGGAAAAAAAAGTGTTCATTGCAGATAGCTGTTGAGCACTGTGTAAATACTATTTTGCATGTTAAAGTGGGACTTTGGTGGAATAAAAACTTTGTGCTGCTGCTCAGCATCAGGGAAGTTCATCCAGAGAGCTCCACTTCTCCGTCACCTGCACGCACAGCTCAAAGTGTCTTGGGAGTGGTAAGAAATGTCTTCTGGATGAAAGGAAAAATATTTGTTGCATGGCATTAGGAAAATAATCTCTCCATCTGTGCAGTCTCTGTTGTGTACATAAGTCAAATGGACCTGCGCAGTGCCAAAGCTGGAACAGAAGCTTAAAGCTGCCTGATGCTGCTGCTGGACCTAATTCCCCTCCTGATTTTGCACAGGTGGAAAGCTGGCCTCAGCTCAGTTCAGTTTGAGGTTTGTGTACTGCCGAGCTTCCTTGCTCACTTCTCTTTTCTCAGCTCCATCTGACTTATTTTTGCTCCATCAAGAAAAAGCTTTCTTTGTTACAGGTATTCTGAGTAACAGTCTCCAAACACTCACCTTATATGTGTCCTGCAGTAAGTGTTTAGGAAGCTGTGCTTAAACTCCTTCAATGGCATGTAATATTAAGCCTGCGTTTTTTAAGAGTTTCTATATGCAGGTTTTCCCTTTCCATTTCTTCCTGGTTTGCCTCTGAGCTTGATCCAGAAAGGCTCAGAAACAGATGAGCCACTCAGCTTCTGCATTTACTATTTATCATGGGACCCCTTAGAGTATGCAAAGAGAGGATTTATCACCGATCTTCCTCATAAGTTTTTCAGCACTCTGAAAATCAAACACTTTTGAGACTTAGTTTCCTCACTTAGACAGGAGAATTAAAAAAACCCAAAACACGGATGTTCTTCTAAACTAGAATTCACATTCAATGTAATGAATACATGTTGTGCTGGCATTATGCCATTTTAACAGGTGGGATGAAAGTACTTCACTGCTCAGGCAGGCCATTGTGAAAAGTCTGATTCCCAGCCAGGGACACAGGAAAGTTGGTCTTAAAGGCTGTGTGCCTATATTTACTGATGGATAGGAAATGAGAACCTCCAATAAACTATCTTTGATTTTGGGTTACTTTTCATATTTCTAGTCACGTCAGGCATGTTTGAGGAGTGTTCATTCCAATGAAATGTCCCACTTACATTGACCTGCATTATTTTGCAAATAAATTACAACAGTTCAGGGTACCTGGTTGAGTGCGTTAACAAGTCTTCTCAGCCCACCTGAATTTCTGCTAGCTGCCTAGCTGGTCTGCAGGTCATCTATGGGTAGTCTGTGACACATCTTGTAAAAGAACAGTAATGGGAACTGGGCAGATACTGAATATTAAAGAAGTTTGTGGAGCATTAGGGGAATTTTGCTTCTCAAACACAGAGGGAAAAAAAATCTATAAAGCTCCTTTTTCTAAGTACGCTGGCTCTGGTATTCAGTATTGAAATCTGATAGAGACCTTCAGAAAATGCATCATGTGAGTAAGTGAAATAAGGCTTCTTCCTGGTCCCATCTCCTGCCCAAAGACACATTTGCAAAAAGTGAGCTACAGAGCTGCTGGAAGAAAAGAAAGGGACCAAGTCTCTAACACGAAAGTTAGTAAACACTCTTTGTTAGGACAAAACTGTGAGCCCTGTGTTATTTTTCTTGTGAAGATTTATGAGGAGAGCTTTAATATATAATAAATATTAATCTTTTTGCTAAAAGATATTGAAAATATTAAATATATTTGCACAGTAAAAGAAATAATGACAAGCCACCAATCATCTATCCATCTTGACTGCCCATATATCTGTAGCTCTTGCTTTTACCTTGCCTTTGGTGAAAACATGTCTTCCTGTATGAGCATTATTTCAAGTGACAGGGAATTACTATAATTCCAAAAATAATTTATTATCTTCCAGGAACAAAGGTCATTTTGATTTTGAACAAATAAATGTCAAATAGCGGATGATATACACGATAATAATGCATGGGCAGCCAGCCAGGAGCAGATAGCTGTAATTAAATTCAAGTTCAGGATGACACAGAGAGCCAAGAGACAAAAATCTGAATGTTTTTAGGCAAGTTATCAGAGTCTGTTTTACTGCAGGATGTTCTGTTATTTGATCTCCTAATCCTGCCTGTGCCCTGCGCTGATCTCATAAAACACAGAAAACTGACAGGAAGAGGGGTCCTATAGAAGTCCCTCTAAAGGGAAAGGGGAATCAGGGAACACAAGCAAACATGAGGGTTGAAATATAATTAGATTTAATAGACTAAGACTAAATAATTAACAATAATACTAAAGAACCAGTATTAATCCCAATGATAGTATAAGATATTCAAGAATTACACTCAGCCAGTTGTATCAGTAGGAAGCTCCCAGCAGTGGACAACAAATGTTGGACACTGCGAGCGTAACAGCTTCAGGAGGAAGGGAAGGCCTCAGGGTTCCAGCACCCTGGGGCAAGGTGTTGTCTGTTCCACCACCATCAAGAGAGAGACAACTATGCAGCCAACATTTCTAATTTATATTGAAAGTGACATTGATGGTATGAAATAATCCTGTTGACCAGCCTGGGTCAAATGCCCGGGTCTCGCTCCTCCTCATCCCTGCACCTCGCAAGGCTCGAAAACACTGAGACGTTGAATCCCACATAGACTAGCTGGCTACAGAGTAAATATTTTCACAAATTCAGACACTAGAATCTTCTAAAAGTGCAGTTTTCCCCAGCATTAGAGGAGCTGAGCTGCTGAGGCTGGCAATCACCTCTGGAGAGCATCCAATCCAACATCCTGCTCAGAGAAGTCAGCTACAGCAGGTTGCTCAGGGTTGTGGACAGTCAGAGATTACGAATATCTCCAAAGGTGAAGATGGGATAATCTCTCTGGGCAACCTGTGCTAGTGTTCCACCACTGTCTGTTCAGGCAACACGATGCCATGGGCATTCAGTACCACCAGCAGAGCCAAGAAAGAGACGCAGCTCACACAGGAAGCCTCTCCTGGAGGGACTGTTCTTCTAACACAGGGGTCTAGTGCCATTCACAATGTCCTTGTGTGCCACAGAATCATAGAATCATTATGTTTGGAAAAGACCTTTAAGATCATCAAGTCCAAATGTGAAGGTAGCACTGCCAAGTTACTACTAAACCGTGTCCCTCAGCACTACGTCTCCACATCTTTTAAGTACCTCCAGGGATGGCAATTCCACCGCTTCCCTGGGCTGCCTGTTCCAACACTTGATAACCCTTTTGGTGAAGAAATTTTTCCTAATATCCAATCTAAGCCTCCCCTAGTGCAACTTGAGGCCATTTCCTCTTGTCCTATCAACCCGTTACTTGGGAAAAGAGACTGACCCCCACCTTGCTACAACCTCCTTTCACATAGTTGTAGAGAGCAATAAGGTCTCCACTGAGCCTCCTTTTCTTCCTGTCCTTGCTAACACCCATCTGCTAGTCCCAAAGGCCTCCCATAGGTCCCATGTGATATGTCAGCCCTCTGGGAATACCTCAGGTATCTGAAATATCCCTAGGGCATCTCAAATGGTTGTGGATACCTCAGCTACCTGACATAGCATTCAGGTGCCTACATCCAAACAGTGGAATGACACCCACATCTTCACAGACTGTAAGGGATCCCTAGATGCAGAGCTGGCCACATGTGTAGGCGCCTCTGTGTAGGTGTAATTCTCACACTCAGTCTCTATTGCTGCACCTGGGAGATCAGGTACCAGTGCGCTGGTCTGTGTAGGAGTATTTTGGGATTTCAGTTTGAACTTAATTTTATAAAGCACAACTAAAGTTAGGAAATAAACTCTTAGTATCCAGGGCATAAAAAGCATTTAACAAATAATGAATTTTCTCTGGTGTATTGTTATTTTTTCCCTTTACTTTTTGCTCAAGCTTCTAATATTTGTCAGTGCCACAGACAGTATCTGGAGTGAGATAGCTGATTTGCCTAATTCAAAATGGCAAATGTTATGTTGTATAGCCCTATTACTACATCTGTAATAGATATCTACACCCTATTATTAGAGCTGCAAGGGGTCATGAACTGGAAAATTCAGGTTCAGATAGGGCTTGCTTAGGCTTTTGGAGGCTTTTGGCGCTGGGGGAAAATGAGCAGTTGTTTACTGCATTACCTTACTATACAGAGAAGGTCTATTTGTGAGGCTTACATGAGAATCCAAGATTCTTGCCATTTTACCTCTGATCTAGGTTTTGATTCAGGCCCCTTCATAGCCACAATTTGAGTAACATCTGTCAACCAATTGATTTCAATGAGTAATTAGCAGAAAAGAAAAAAAAAATAATACTCTGTACTCATGCAATAACAGGAGATAATTTCTTAGGCATACAAGAATCTTTTCAATAAATCTAACATGACAAACTCAGTTCTATACTGTGAAGGAAAATTAAGAATTCTCAGCTCAAGTGAGCTCAAAAAATAACTTTCTGAGAACTCAAAAAAATCAAGTTTTTTTCCTTTTATTAGAAGTTTATAGAAGTTTATTATATGATTGAACTATTCCCAGGACCACAGAACTCTGCACATGAATAAGTAGACAACTGAAAATTACAAAGCAGATGTTCTACTGACCCCCTCCCACTGGAATCTGCTAGGTGAACTGGTTGAGTTATTATCTCTTTCACCCATCGATAAATTAGCATGTCAATGAGACAGGAATGGAGAAAACTTCTAACTAAAAGTGGGCAGAAATATAATTACACAATTCCCAATGGTGTTGCTAACAACTGGTAGTTAAAATGGAACCACATGCAGTGCAGAAATATTGTTACTTAATACTTATTAATTTTTATATGGTGTTCACTATTATTTTGTTGGCATTCGGCACTTGGTGCTATGGAACTAGAAAAAAAGAATTTGGGACAAGTGGGGAAAGAATGTTTTAATGGTGAAGTTCATTAGGTTGAGGAATAATGGCTTAGAGAAAGTAATGTAAGTTTTATTGTTTAGTAATACAGAAATCGCATAAAAAGAACACTGGAAAAATGAGGACAATGATTGTGAGTTCCTTACCCTGGCATTCCAAAAGAAAAGGGAACTGTGTGAAGATGGTAATCTAATAAATCCTTTTAATCCCTAAATCCTGTGATACTCTTGTCCAGTAAAATACTTTTAAATTAAGCCTAGGGCTAAAAGTTAAGTTGGATATGTGCCTATTTAATTCCATGAATAGTCAATATTGAGCCCAAGAAAGTACCACAATCTAGCCTGCTTCTCTTCACTAGTACTAAATAACACTTGCAATACTGTGAGTGTGGGGGTTTTTTTACCACTTTGAGGTTCATACTAATTTGTTGTATGGTATTGATTCAGACCATATTAGCAAGAAATCTTTTAAGTGTGCCTTGAGGTAAGTAGTCTGCTTTTGCATTATATGTTAGTCATAAAGATCCAAAGGTGTTAAAACCACAAAGCCCTGACATTAAGATTCAGTGTTGCAGAAGAAAGGGATTTTGTAGTCTGAAATAATGCTGGTGAGGGCTTCTAATCATGAAGGCGGTCCTGAGGATGTATCACCTTGCACACAAGCCAGGTATTTTTAACAGATATTATATTTGCATACCTGCCAACTGTTGCCCTTTTGCTTTGCACATTGAGCTTTAGCTGACTTGGCACATCTGCTTTCCTCTTGCTTTAGGCATTTCATCCAACAAGGTGTCAAAGCTTGTGTTGCTGTGAGGAAGACTCAGTGGGAATATTTTTGAGGTGCTGGGACTTAATAAAACATTTTTGAGAATAACATCTGTCAAATGTTAATTTAGGAAGTTTTTATTCTAAATAAACAGATTGCAAAGCTGTTGCCCCAGGAAATCAAAACAGTTTGCTCTTTCAGTGATACACATTCCAGACTGAGATTATGTGTTGGAGGGGTATCACACAGCCATATTCTCAAGGGTTTTTTTCTTAGAGGAAGGCTATCTTCATTTGTTTCAAGAGGGCAAACTATGCCTATGACTCATTTGTGCTTCCTCTCCTTCTGCCCAAGGAATTCAGGCACCCCATTTAAGTGGAGAGAAAGAACTCTTATGCTGAGCAGGGATTTCAGGGTTATGAAAGTTGCTTTAAGAGTTGCTTTCTTGTCAACCTTTTATCTTCTTCAACACTTACAGGGTACAGAAATAGCCCAAGACAGTACAAGCAATGGATTTTAAAGCCTGGTGTTGCTGTAACTGCGTGAAAGCTATCACATTATGCAAATATTCCCTTTCATTTGGTTGAACTATGTACAGAGGAAAGCACACTGAATGTTGGTAAAAATGTCAGAACCTGACCTAGAATTCATTCCTCTTTTGTTGGTCATGAGATAATATAAAGAGCTCTGGAATTCTCTTGCAATGAAGTGCTGGATAATTGTCACAACACAATTAACATGTTCATTTATTAATGCCAGCCTTTCAAATCTACAGGTTTATATTCCTCACTTTGGGCTTGTAAAACCTGTGTTCTGCAGTATAGGGAAATGAACAGTCTGTTAATAAATAGGTAATAAAGCCTACTTCCTGGGTCAAGACTGCCTTTCTGTATATCCCTGAGTTCCAGCAGCTCTCAGATGGTCTTCCTCTCTTGTACTGAGCTCAGTATTTAACTAGTAATCTGCTATAGGCTTTTCTGTGGTGTGACTGTTGAACTGGTAAGCACTGAAAAGTGGTCAGACCTCTTTCATGTCCTGTCTACTTGCTGTCCTATTTCCCCACAATGAATGCCTTGGTTAATTGTTCCTCCATCTTTTCTTCTGCATCACCTCCCTGTTGTTTTCCTAGGGGAATGTGTTAACCTCAAATATCTGTGAACAGTACTAGAATGAACGTCCCAGTGGTGTCCAGAGGAAATAATAGAAAAAATTAAGAGTCAGGTTGGACCCAGTACTGGAAGATGTACTTCTGAGATTCACAATGATCGAGGCTGGAAGAGACCGTCTGATCATCTACCATGATCTGTTTCCTGAGTCAGTAGCTTTAACACCATTACCTCCATACTAAGCCAGATCACTTGGGTCTGATTAAACATAGGTTTTGAGAAGGGTGTCTATCCCTGAGTGCAAAAAATGAAGTGACAAAGAATTTATCAGCTCCTTTGTACCCAGTGGCTAATCACCCTCCCTGTTAGATGTTTGTGTTTAATTTCTCATCGAAATTTGGCTTCATGTCTAGCCACTAGTTCTTGATGTGCCTTTCTCTGCTAGATTAAAGAGCCATTCAGTAACTGGTATTTACTCCCCATGAAGGTTCTTACATGCTATAATCAAGCTGTCTTTTGATCTGTCTGATAAGATAAACAGATTGAGCTCTCACTGTTCTCTCTTTTTTTTTTCCCCTTCCAGCCATCAAAACATATCTGTGGCTTATTTCTATATCCTCTGTAGTATTTCAACATCCCTTTTAAAATGTTGACATCAGGACTGTATACATTATTCTACATCAGCCCCAATAATGTCACACAGAAAGAAAAGTCAATTTCCTCCTCCTACTCACTATTCCGTTGTTTATACCCACAAGAATTGAATTAGCACTTTTTGCCTCTGTATCATACAGCAGCTCATGTTCATTTTACTTTAGAAACCAATGCTATTTTCAGTCAGTGCTTTCCAGGGTACGGAGCTGCTTTCTGTAAGAACAGTGTGCGTTGCTTGTTTTTAAATGGATCATTTGTTTTAGCTAGGTTTTAGCCTACCATACCATGAGGTTAACCTCTCTCTGTTTTTGGCAGTCCTGTTATTCTTGATCGTATTTAGTATTGTATGACTAGTGATTTTGTACTGGCTTCCTAAACAGGTGAGATGAACACCGTGATTTTTTTTTGCCAAGCTCTACAGAAGTTCCTGGAAGTAACAATGTCTGATAAAGACCTCTGATGACAATAATTTTGTTAATCACCATATTGAGTGATACTAAACCAAACACTTCATAGAGGTCTGAATAATACCACATCTTTGCAATTACCATTGCCAACAGAACTTGTAATGTCATAAAAAAGGGAAATCAGAGTTGTCTGATAACAGTTAGATCCTTAACACATATTTACTGTCATCATCTGCATTCCTATATCTAAATTCTGTATGTATGCATTTCTAGGTCAGATGATCTGTTACTTTGCCTCTGGCAGATGTACTTAAATGGCTGTACAACCTTCAGGTCAGCCCACTGCACTTTTGAATATTAGCACAGAAGAAGCACTTTCAACTGATTCCAACTGATATCACAAGCTTTATTGGGAAATTACACTGCTGGTGAATGTGAAATACAGTTACCGTCTCTTGATTGCAAGCAGTGCAGGGCTGACAGTTACAAAAATATTTGTCATCTATCACCCATTAAATAAGGGAATGTGACATACTTCAGCAACATACTTCATAATTCAAAAATGCTACTCTGTTCCTCTGAACAGTCTGTAAAAATTTTTTTAAACATCTTTGCATTTTCAACACCACTATTAAAATTCCCATCTAGTACGTAACCTATACCAGTGCCAGGGCTTCTTTTCTTCCAAAAATATTAGTTTCTTGATACTGACCTCTCATTCACACAGATATAGATTTCCTCCAACACCTATCACTGGTTGCCTATTCTTGCCACATATTGCATAATCAGTGGCACACATGAAAGAGAATTTCAGGAGGCCATAGCACCCTGTTCTTGGACCTGTTCTTTCAAGAAGGTGATGAATGACGGAACATTAGCTTCAAATGCATACTGAAGTTGTCAGATGACCACTAAAATGTGCTACCTGTGTATGTTTTGTGCAAGGAACCATAGCAAATGCCGAGTAGTTAACTTAGTTTACCCCCCTGTGACAGAGACTTTAGCTAACCTACAACACATTGCCACACAGAACTTTTAGCTTACTCATTACATCATGACAGTTTGATCAAGAGTCTGCACTGAACTCACGGACAGGGAGTTGGAAAGCATGATACTCCAATGGACGCGTCCACACAGAGGTACCTGAATGTGAGTGAGGCATCAAAGCTCCCAGCACAACGGGGGCTGCCCATGCGTTGACATCAAGTACCATTTCACATGCAGTAGCTGAGACATCTCCACAGTCATGACACAGGGACCCTGGGGAGACTCAGCCCTCCCACACCAGGGGCCAGAGGCTGCTGGTTCACTCCAGCCTTCCCAAAAGTCACAGGTGCTTCTGTTCAGCTAACCGCATGTGGACCACCTCTATTTAGTACTGCCAGCTGAGGATGAGACCCAGCTCACAAGGCAGGACATCTCTCCTGGGCAGACTCAGGTATCTGAACAGGGGTGTCTAATGCCATTTGAAATCCTCTTTTGTGTCCTGTCTGGTATCCATCTACCAGTCCCAAAGGTCTCCCATAGGTCCTGTGTGACATCTGCCGGCCCCACAGCATTATCTTGAATACCCTGGGGCATCTCAAATGGCAGTAATTCAGGCCATTTGAATCCTCCCAAGTCAGAGAATTCACCCTCTAGGCTTCACCAACTGCAAAGCTTTTCACTGACTATAACAGGAGCTTACACAACTGACTTATCTGTAGACATCTGAATTAAGGTGTTTTGGACATGGACAGCTAAATTAAAGTGTCTTGATTTCTAACTGAATTCCACCCTTCTGATTTCTTCATGATGGCCTGGAACTGAGGCTTTTTATTTTCCTATATTTATTTTAGAATCTTGTCCTCTCATACTGAGTTAATTGCCAAGATGTGCTAGTTCTCTGCTAGCAGAAGTTGTGCTTTTTAACTATGTAGGCAGGATTTCGAAACTTCGGCTGACAGATCTCTGCAGTCCCTTGAAATTCTTCCATCTCATGGTAATGGTATGTTTTTTGCTTTCACTAAAACCTCTCATTCCCAATATGCTTTGAAGCATTTTAGCTACTTACTTTTACCCCCAAGATTAAAGCATGCTAATTTTACCCTTCTCCAGCTCCACTCAGCCATGCAGTGGCACTTAAGAGACAGAGGCAAAGTCCTGTGACTTTAAAAATTCAATTCCATCTTTGTACCATGGCAGCAGATGTAGCTCAAAAAGACAACTGTCATTAAAGGAGAAGTTTGGTCTTCTGTCCATAAGGCCACTGATTTAATGAAGCTTTCTCCAACAGTCTTTGACAATTCTTCAACTTGTCAAACCACAATTTTTAAATTATCTCCCATAACAACATAATGCACTGGAGGAGGGTTAAATCTAAGTCCATTTGATTTCCTTGATGCTGAAAATATCTTTGCAATTTCTTATACCAGGCATCAATCTCATGTGTGATGGTCTACTAATAACCCATTAGACAGCGCACTTTCTCTTTTGCTCTTGCTAGTCCTCCTTTTTGTATGCTGTTTGTTCCCATTAGTGAGACAAGAACAAAGAACTGAGCTTTGCACTTGGAGTGAGGTGTCCTGTGCAGTTGCTCTTATTTCCTGCAGACTTTGATCTCAGTGCCTTGAGACTGCCTTTACCCACTCCCTCACAAGTTATGTCTTCAGAATGACAGAATATCTTGCTCCAGACACCTCCACTGAGCCATGAGAATGGAGATACCAATCACACAGTATCTGTTTTGGAGCATTTTGTGCTCAGCTCTCCCCCAGCTCAGGGGACTCAGCTCGTGGAAGGTAAGGATGTGAGACTTCAAATACAGTGGGACAGAGAATAAGTTTGGTGGGAATGGGATAGCCCCTGTTGCAGGCAAGACATGTTTTTGCATTTAGTGTAAGGGCTGAAGGTTTAGTGATCCACCAAAATATGCTGCTATACGGGGATCAGATGTAATACAGCTGTGTATAAAAGACAGGCTGTCACCACTCAGACGAAATGTGGAACTTGTTATCTTAGTACATTTTCATAAAACAAGGTGTAATATTAACTTTTTGTTTACAGGCAGGTTGCTTCATCATTTACATTGAATTTGTCATGTGCACATGAAAGAAATTTCAGCATAAGACCCCATGACTGCAAGAGGGCACCAGTTTCCAGTTATTTCTCCCAAACTCTCTACCTCTGGAAAATATGCTTTGGCACTGTAACTTCTATTTTGAACAAAAAATGCAGCTGTTGGAATTGTCTAACCCTTCCTCCCTCAGAATCAATAGGATTAGCGATTGGCAGAGTTTATTCCATAATTCTGAGTTCAGATTTCAGTTGTGCAGCTCTGAAACTATATTTTAATTCCACTCCAGACCCATTAAGTAACTCTGTAGGTAAACCACAGTACTGGTATACCTTACTCTGCAAGAAAGTGCTCTTCTCTATGATGTACGACTCTAGAGAAGAAGTCCACATAATATATAAAAGGGAAAATAATTATGTCTCTCATTGATTTACAAGTATAACACCTTCACCTACATCTGCACTCCATGCAAGAGAAATATGTGAAAAGGAAAAAGGACAGTATTATCAATTTTAATGTGCAGAATGTAGAGCTCTCTAGTGAGGCACTGAATATGTGAAATAAAGTCTGGTAAATCTCTACTGAGAACTATTTCTAGTGAACCTTACTAACCCTAATTTTTATTCAGCAGGTTGATCTTCTGGAGTGCCATGGAGAAGTACCTGTTTCTCTGTCCCTAGGAGGCAGAGTCAGAGTACAAGTTAGAAAGTGTATTACAATACACAATTTGCAATGATTTTTAATAACACATTTTATCAGTGTTCTATCTGGTTATTCCAGAAGTGACTGCAATTTCCAGTTCTGGGCTCTCCAGTTCAAGAGGGACAGGGAACTACTGGAGAGAGTCCAATGCAGGGCAACCAAGATGATTAAGGGATTGGAGCAGCTCCCTTACAAGGAAAAGGCTCAAGGAGCTGAGGGTCTTTAGCCTGGAGAAGAGAACGCTGGGGGGGGGGGCTTACCTGCATTTACAAGGATCTAAAGGGTGGGTTGAAGAATGATGGAGCCGGACTCTTTTCAGTGGTTCCAAGTGACAGGATGAGGGGCAACGGGCTCAAGCTGGAACATGGGAAGTTCCATGCAAATATGAGGAAAAACTTCTTTACTTTGAGGGTGACAGAGCACTGGAACAGGCTGCCCAGGGAGGTTGTGGAGTCCCCTTCTTTGGAGATCTTCAAGACCCACCTGGATGCAGTCCTGAGTGATGTGCTCTAGGCATTCCTGCTTTAGCAGGGGAGCTGGACTAGATGATCTCTAGGGGTCCCTTCCAACTCTGAAAATTCTGTGATTCCGTGATTTGATTTTAAGGGTTTCTCTAATGACTTTGTATGGCAACTAAAGCAACTAACACCACATCAGGGAAAACTTTGATCACAATCATTAAATGATTTGTTAAATAGACACATTTGAGCACTCATTCTTCTGTCCTGGTTTGAAGACGACAAGCACTAGTGACCTGAGCATGATGCAAAGGGTATGGAATAAGGGGTGGAATGTCCTGGTTTGAGGTAAAACAGTACTAATTTTCTTATTGGGAATTTTACTTTTCAGTTAAGCCTCTTCTAGCTCTCTGAAATTAACAGAAAATTCTTCACACAGTGTCTCTTCCATAGTGATAAGGTCTGATGCTCATAGTGAATACCAAGGAATGGTACACAGAGAGGCCCCTGCTTATATTTATTGCTATAACAGCCAAGGTCAGCTCATTTT
This sequence comes from Calidris pugnax, assembly GCF_001431845.1. Taxonomy (NCBI): domain Eukaryota; kingdom Metazoa; phylum Chordata; class Aves; order Charadriiformes; family Scolopacidae; genus Calidris; species Calidris pugnax. The sequence goes on along the minus strand of NW_015094510.1, from coordinate 14,997,394 downwards.
GTTATTTGTCCCATTGGAGGGTTGGAAGAAGAAAAGTGTATTTTGGGTGGAATGTCCTGGTTTGAGGTAAAACAGTACTAATTTTCTTATTGGGAATTTTACTTTTCAGTTAAGCCTCTTCTAGCTCTCTGAAATTAACAGAAAATTCTTCACACAGTGTCTCTTCCATAGTGATAAGGTCTGATGCTCATAGTGAATACCAAGGAATGGTACACAGAGAGGCCCCTGCTTATATTTATTGCTATAACAGCCAAGGTCAGCTCATTTTGTTATTTGTCCCATTGGAGGGTTGGAAGAAGAAAAGTGTATTTTATGGGGTATTCCATCCCATCTGCATCATGCTCAGTATAAAAGCTGAGGTATCAAAGAGTCAGCTGCCTTTCTTCAGTGGCTGGTGTCCAAGGAGGTCTCTGTTCATCTGCCTTTGATCCCGATCTGTGCATTCCTGAATCCAGGTTCTGTCTGGAAGTGAGTCCAATCTGGGACTTTCCTTGTGCCTGCTGGGGATGTGGTCACCATCCTGGGAGCTTGATACCGGTTTTGTATATATTGCATGTATTTCATTTTTTTCTCATTAATATTTTTATCTTTTTAATTATTATTTTAATATGAATTTTTCAGTAAAGTACTTTCGTTTCTTTTTAACTCATAAGTCCCCCTCTCATTTTCTCTCTTCTCCTCTGAAGGGAGATGCTCTCCCTTCTCTGAAGGGGAGAGGTAAAAGAGAGCATGTGCCATTCTTTTTAGTGGCCAGCCCAGCCCAAACCACACCACTTTCATTTCCATTTTACTATCTCCATAGTCATAAAAGAAAAGGTTATAAAATGTAGTCTTCTAACCTTCCCATTTATACCGACAAAAATGGTGATTCTGAGGCTTCATTTGGCTCCACACTTGAATTTTGCTTCAAATGGCAAACTTACTTCATAATTAGCAGCACTTCAAAAAACCATCACCTTTATGATTGCAAACTAGGTGTTACATTCCCCATAGAAGTGGATGTTAATTAGGAGAACTTTTAACCTCCCAATTACACAAAATCAAAGTTTACAGGCTTGCTGGAGGAAATATGCCCACATGAGAAGACACTGATTAACACAAACTCTCTGCCAAGCACTTTTTAATCTTTTATTCATTATTTGCAGGACTCTGGTGAATCTGACCTTAGAGTTTTCCCTTTACTTTCCAGGGTAAAAAGCAGACTTTTTCTCTGTATTTCTCATAGAGCTTGAGAATAATACTGAATCTTTCTCACTTGAGTCATAGCATTCTTTGAGGATGTTAGAAAAAGAAGGCTATTCTGATTGCTAGTGTTGATACATGCCTACAAGTGATCCTTATCACAATTTTTTTTTATAGATTTAAGGTTAATAATGAATGGTTCAAATGCAATAATAATGATTTCTTACAGCCTGGCTGTGGTGCCTGAGGGAAGGAAGGGACACATCCTTGTGTCCTGCCCATTCGTCACCTCCCCTTCTTTTCTTTTGTGCTGCAAAACTGTTGGCAGTTGTTTCTCTTTAGGTCACCTCCTGTTCATATTTTGCTGCTTGCACTTACTTCTCTCTTTCCACCCTTCATTCAGACCTGCTGCTGTAACATTTCTCAGGCAACATGAAATTGTGAAAAATGGATTCATGCTGTTTCACACCTTTCAGCACAGTTTTTAAACAGAAAATCAAAACAAAATCTCTTTTTCGAGAGATAAAGAACTAAGCAAACAAATTAAATTTCTTCTTTTCTGATCTTTGTATTGTTCATGCAGGTTCTTTCTGCTCTCTTTAGCTCCTTCTCTTGAATTTATCCTTTCTATCGATGCTACCTTATATTTAAAACTTAGGAAGACAAATTACCCAAGCTTTTGGGCTTGTTCATGGGGATGACTTTACCAAAATAAACCTTTTTTGGTCCTTCCAGAATATAAATTATTCCAGCCATATTTCAAGGCCTGGACAAGAACCACAAGGATGTTTATAAGAAAGTAGTTAGATAGAGCCTACCTTTTAAGTAAACTCCAGTAAAAGAAAAATTTGGAGAAAGGTACCTCCAGCAGCATTGCTATCATCCTGCCAGAGTTTATTTCCTTATGGCATTCCCTCCCCAAAGACCCATAGACAGAAGACCTTTCATCTCTAAACCCTTGCAGGTGGAAACCCATGATGATATTGTGTTAATCATTGTACAGTGATAAACTATGACAGTATATGACTATGACTATAAGCATTTTGTCATAGACCATTGCAATTTTGCAATATTTTCAACCTATTCTTAGGCTTTCTCATGCTACTGAAGCATATTAATATAAACTCTTTCTTTTTTAAAACTTATACTTCAGTTCTGGCCTGTATCATGATCAGGGGCACACAGTGCCAGCTCTAACCTGAAAGAGTTTATAGTCTGTGTATGAAAGAATTTACACTGTAAGTTAAATATTTTAGTTGTAAATCCAGCTCCAGCACCTTCAGACACCACAACAACACATGACTGTGTTCTCACCAGCATTGTTCTCTGATTTCTTTGTAATAGAATCCTTTGAACAGAGGGAAGAGATGTGACAAGCCACAGCTTCTTATAAACAAATAGCTGGCCCTGTTGGATGGGATGAGACCTGTACACTGTGCTCTCGTTATTTTGGGTTTTCTCATGCAAAATTAAAATCTATTATAAATTGTACACATTTGGCATCAAGAAAAAAATTTAGAAATTTGGCTTTCCTACTGCTTCTCTGAACTGCTGGGTGATTAGCTTCTCCTGTGGTGGTAAAAATAGTGTGTGTAAAAACCTGCTAAATTTTCTCAGGGAAATCCCTGAGCTGTTGAAAGAATCAGAGGGACCCTCTACAATCAGAAGAGCAAGCCATGAGCTCTCCAAGCAAGGAGAGCTGTTTCCAAAGGTAAAAGGAAAGCAACACAGTGCTTACCAGAGAGACAAAAGTGCTGTGAGGGTACTAGCTGTAATTTTGATCAATCTAAATTGTAGTCAGCAAATAAATCACACTAAAACCTTCTGCTGTGGCTGACAACAACAAAAAAGACTGAGGAATGAGTGTCCAGGATGTCTCTTGAAAACAGCACAGCCATCCCAGAGGGTCCTTGTCCTAGCTCTCAGCATCTGAGAAAATGAAATGCATTATCTCTGGGCACCCTTAGCAGGCAGAGTCCCACCACTCAAAAGCATTTGAAGCTTTCTGCAAAACAAGTGAAAGATAGCACAGTCGGAAACGTAGGAAAATGCAACAGAATATGCTGTGTAAAACAGCAATTATATCCTAATCCTTTGAGGAGGCTTAGCAGAAGTCCATCTCATGCCTTTCTCCTTTATCCTGAGGATGTCTATGAGATAATGGCCCACGAGCCTTTTTGTGTTATCCCTTCACTCGTGGCTTGGATCAATAGTAGCAGCTGCCTACATCCCTCTGAAGAGCTGAGCTAGGCTCTAAAGATCCTTTTCCCTGGTCCAGCATGGAAACACAGACTTGAAAACACTTCAGCGGTTCACATTCTTTAATTTAAAGTTTATCTAGGTCTTCTCCAGTGAGCTGCATCCTCCCCAACACCTCCTCTTCAGAGAAGGTCTGAAACTGCTAATTGTTGCAACAGAATAAAAAAAACCCTCAGTCCTTCTGGGCATTAGTTATGTCTCTGAAACATAATGGTGACTAGACAGATTGTGAGCACAGTGCCTAAGCTGAAAAAACTCTGTACAGTAGTTCTCTTCTCTTCTCTTTTGATCATGTGGGGAAGTACCACAGTGCTTGTAAAACAAACATTCAATTTGCATTGTCATCCACAATGTCAGTAATTAACTCACTGGCTAATTTGTTATAAGCTTTGCTGCAACTAATGGATGCAAGATGAAACTTCTACTTGTTAAATAATCAGCTGGTCTTTGATATACTTTCTTCTTGCACAGAATCTGAATCATTTTACACAAATGCCTTTGTATATAAATGCCTGAAAGAACAAAAAAAAAGATGTTGCACACACAGATACTCCTGCTTTTCATAATCTCAGATATGTTTCTATGCATCTCAATTTTCAAGTTTTATCTACTATTGAATGTTATGGATCATCTATTTCTATTCCAGTGTAAAATTCAGAATGGCTTGGAAACACAGAAAACACAGAAAGTTCAATTCAGTCATGAACAACCCAAAATTTGGCTCCTCTTATTAAACAGCACAAATGGTTAACAATATGATTTTTAGAGGTGTAACTAGGTCAGCAATATTGAGGGGCACGAAGGGGCAAGACTTACTGGAAGAGGCTCCTGATCCCCCTTTTCACAGTATGACATTTGTCCTAGTATCTACTTCCTCCTTTTTCCAGTCCCCGTCACCAGATACATTTTACAATCAGCTGAATAATTTGAGCTGTGCCAGTGATCTCCCTTGCACCCGAGGCTGGTGGGGATCCAAGGGAGGGCTGAGTGGGCTCTACCAGTATGATTCCTGACAGTGTATGGAACCAGTGGTTGTTTCAGATGAGTTCAAGAAACTCAAAGAAAATTGTTGTCAGTTTTGCATCCCATTGCAACAGCCAGCCATGAGAAGTTCTCTCTTTAAATGCCACTTGCGTGCCTTACAAATTAATTAACAGAGGAGCCTGCTCGCACTTCGTTTGTTCACTTCTTTATGTAAGTGACCTTAGAGGGTTGCATAACCCAATACAACACTATGATTCACTGCAATCCTCTACCATATTTAGTCTTATTAGCAGCTATTTGAGAAATGCTGCTGCTCACTCTGGAGAGACATCATTTATAGTGCTATATAAAGGTCTCTATATTTTTCCCTCACGAAAAGGATTACTGCAGCATTCTTATCTGTAATGCAATCCAGAATAGGAAACACTCATTGATTTCTGAGGAGGCGTTTTCAATATGGTGACCTGTTCCATGCTTTCATTTGAAATGTAATTATAGCACAAAATACTAGGATGGGAGGTGTGTTTTGTAGAAGAAAAACCAAATACATATTTTTTTCTTGGCATTTACTGAGAAAGAGCCTTGCCCATTTTCTAAATGTTAACGAACAGCATACACAAGAAGAACCAGTGCATTTCTTCACAGAGTTTAAATATCTGCCACACTTACACCAATTGCAATGACAGTATTCTGAAAAACGAGGTGAGGGCTGAATTTTCACTCCTCATGTTAGCTCTTTTAGTGGAGAGGAACAACCAGAAGAAAGATCTGCACTGCATGAGAATTTTAAAATTAAAATCAAGGAAAAAAACCAAGGATCCTTTGTCTCCTTGTCCTCCTGCACTATGACATGACTGTAATTTTCTGTATTTTGACAGGCCTACCCCCAGTCTTGTCAATGCAAGTTCCAGAGGAAAAGCAAGCTTGATGCTAGTATTAGCCTATTTGCCAGGAAACCCATAATTTTTGCTGCTTTAACCTGTGCATTTTGTAATTCATTCTGCTTCCCAAAACATGAGAGAAGTAAATTCACTAGTGTTGACATGTTACCAATTTTAATAGGAAATTATTTTGTTGGAAAGTGTAAACTTTTCATTCTGTTCAATCTGGATTTTTTGCCCCCACCTTCTCCCTGGGGCTGGGGAATGCTCGTTTTCTACTCCCTCAAAGCAAGCCTCTACCAGTTTCTACAAATTACATCAGAAACAACGGCATTTCCAATCTGGGAAGCATTCAATCCTGAGAAATGAAGAGCAAATTTCATAGAGAATCATAGAATCATAGAATAGTGTGGGTTGGAAGGGATCTTTAAAGGTCATCTAGTCCACCCTCCACTGTAATGAACAGGGACATCTTCAGATTGCTCAGAGCCCCATCCAACCTGACCCTGAATGCGAAGTGATGGGGCACCTACCACCTCTCTGGGCAACCTGTGCCAGTGTTTCACCACCCTTATTGTAAAAAATTTCTTCCTTATATCTAGTCTAAATCTTCCCTCTTCTAGTTTAAAAACATTATCCCTTGTCCTGTCACAACAAGCCCTGCTAAAAAGTTGTCCCCATCTTTCCTGTAGGCCCCCTTTAAGACTGAAATAAAGGTCTCCCGGAACCTTCTCTTCTCCAGGCTGAGTGACTGCAAATCTCTCAGCCTGTCCTCAAAGGAGAGGTGCTCCAGCCCTCTGATCGTTTAAGTATCCCTCCCCTGGACCTGCTCAAACAGGTCCATGTCTTTCCTGTGCTGAAGACCCCAGAGCTGAACACAATACTCTAGGTGGGGTCTCACCAAAGTAGAGTAGAGAGGCAGAATCACCTCCCTTGACCTGGTGGTCACACTTCCTCCGATGCAGCCCAGGGGTATGGTTGGCTTTCTGGGCTGTGAGTGCACATTGTTGGCTAATGTCCAGCTTTTATAAGGCACAAAGCTCCCATGAATACATACTGCCAAAAGTCATATTTGAGGGCATTACACACTTCCTAAGAAGAAGCCAGCACTTTTGAACATTTGGGTCTCTTTTCCTTTATAACTTTCAGTGATGATCTTTTCTTTGCCCAGTGCTGTGGTGACTTTACTTCAGAGAGGATGTACAACTGCTTCCTTCTTGCTGAGGATTTCCTTGTTTAGGACAAAAAACTGTTAAACTTCACTGTTAATTCAGTCACCTTCCCACTGTCCCTTAGACTTGCATATGGGACAGAGCAATCTGTAACGAGAATGCGAGGGTTGTAAAAAGAAGGTAGCTGCAACAGCAAGCTGGAAGAATACGTATTTAAACTGAGTTGAAAGAGCAGTTATCTGTGTCTTTTTGTCACACTGAAAAGGATGCAATCCTGCAGAAACCTGCCCTGACCCCACTGATTATGTATTTTTTATGGACATCTAATGAACTGAAAGTACATATATATTTGCAGATGGCATGAAGCAGAAAAGTGTGCAAGCACTCTGGAGGACAGGTTCAAAATGAAAATTACTTTTGACAAACTGAAAAAAATAGTCTGAAATCTGAAATGTAGAATTTCATGAAGACGAGAGAGCAAAGTGGTCCATTAAGGGAGACATTAGATGAATGAGTCCAAAATAGGACAGGTAGCAGTTCTATGGGGTACAATGGATCAGTAAGAAAATAAGAGTCAACTATGTTAACCTGCAGGGTAAAAAAGACAACTCTAGATCCTTATTAACAGGGGAGTTACACATAAGACACAGAGAGTAGTTATTCTGCTCTATTTGGCCACAGCTGGATTAGTGGGTTCGGTTGTGATCCCTACACACTGAAGAAATGTAAAATCATTGGAGCTTACAAGAGGGATAAGAGACTTAGAAAACATGATTTAGGAGGAAAGAATTGGGTTTGTTGTAGGAGTCTTTGATTATGCAAAAAGATTGCTGTAGGGATGGTGATGATTCACTGTACTGTTTGCTATGTCTCCACCAAACAGCTACTGAAGAAGATTTAAGAAGATCTGATTCCTTGCCAACACAGATGGATGGACTGCATGATATCTTTAGATATCCCTCCTCTACCCTTCTAGAGTACGACGAGTCGGACACAACTGCAGCATGTTCTGAGGAGTTACCTTGCTAATTCTCTCTGAAATCCCTTAGCCAGTTTTGTGGATTAATTGTGTGAGAGCAGCATGAATGAAGCAATTAAAACTGAGGGCCAGAGGGCAAAAAAATTATTGCCAGAAAGCACTGCTCAGATCGATTCTACTGGCTCTATTTAAATCCTTCCTCGTTTGACACCTCACACCAACATCCTACATCAGCCTTAGGACACATTATGTGTTTCTGAGAACTGCTTAATTTAGACTGTCTAACTCCCATCCCCTCACACAAGCTTTTGCCACGCTCTCTGGTACTCCTACTGCAGAATTCTTTTGCAGATCCTAAAGTAGCCTCAGAAAAAGGGCATGTTCTCATCGAAAGGTTTCCACATTGTTGAATAAAGCTCGTTGCTGAGTAGCCTTGGGAACATGGCTTCCATCAGCTCTGAGACTTTATCTCATTGTTCTAGTTCATTGGTAATTAGTTATGATTTTGTAGGTAGCACAGAGAGTGGGAAAACCCTGGGAAAAAATCTCTTCACAGTAAAGATGGAAATTAAATACTTGCACAGACCTCATTGCTGTGGTATTTCAGCCTCTCAGAGTTTTTACTATATTTTGTATTTTCAGTCTTTAAATTGTCCCACTTCATGAGGGAGTAAAGCATTTTATCTTTTTGCTGGCTGGAATTTGGGTTGGAAAATTGAGCAATGTGCATGACTCAGAAAATGATTGCGAGTCTCCCCAGCTGCAAAGTTGGGCCAGGGTGCACCACCCTGCCAGTGCCTACTGGCAACAAATATTCCTTCCATTGTGTTGTGTATTTCTGACCCCACGTAAAGTTTCTTTCTTTACCTAATCTGTACTTACGTAGGGCATTCTCTGGGGGCGTTGATGGCTGCACATGGCATCTGAATGATGGTATTTTACACCAGATAATGAAGCCAAAAATGTTCTCAAATTTTTTCTCTATTTTGATTGATATGACTACGTCTTGAGTACCAGGAGGCAACAGTCCAACTCCAGAACCCTTCTGCTCACTGTTTATATGTTAATTTTCTCACTGCGAAGCCAGTATTCCTCAATGCAAGCTGAAGATTCCCAGTGACACACTCTCAGCAGAAAAAGGCAAACCCAAATGCATTTCCTCCTTCTTCAGGTGAGTTCCAGGGGTCAGAGTCTTACTGATTCCTTGTCAGGTTTGCACCCTGGTGATTAGTGCTATTCTTTACTTTGGCCGCTTCTCCTAGATTGTCTATTAGTTCACAGATGTTCCACACGCACCAGTGACTGGTGTCCTCAACACTTTTGCTTGTGGTAATGGCTGATCTTGTCTGGCATATGAAGGGAGGCAAACTCTAGGATGTCTTTTCTACCTCTTCTTCTTCAGCATGAACATTAAGGCACCCCAGAAAATTACTGAGTGTTGTTGCTGTTCTAGATCAGAGAGCTTGGGTTGCTGATGGGAGCAGCCCTAAAAGTGACCTGGTTATAAAGGGCAAAATACTGATGGAGAAATTGCTTGCCAGCCTGTAAAATGCTAGTCTGGGAACTAGCAAGCACACCTGAGAAGTACAGCTGGCCTCTAAAGCACAGCTCAAAAACAGAGATATCCTGCGGTACTATTGATAAGTGCAAACCCAAGAAACTGTAACAGCAACTTATCATCTGGCACATGAAAAATAGACTGGAAAAGAGGCAAAAGATCCTGAGGAAGTAAGAACCAGCAACTGCTATTGGCTGTTCTAGCTGTAATAACAGGAAAACAGTCTGCAAAAATAAAAATTGGTCTGCGAGAATATGAAACATCATTTTCTATTGCTTGTCCCAGGTGAAAAATAGAAATTAACATGCTGTTAATAGAAATCAGGCTGCTCCATGTGCTGGTGTCTTTACACCCCTTATATCCCTGTGATACAAATACTACTTCTTTCTACCCAAAATGGAGGCTTTCCCCTGAGAACTCCCCCTGCCTGAACTTCTCTATGAGATCTTCTGGACAAGTTGGACCATCAACCAGGGGACACCTGGCTGACTCCAGACTCTGTGATGTGGATCTTTGTCTGTCATCAATTTTGAGGTCCTGCTCCTGGGAGCGGTTTGGTGAGTGCTGTACTGGTACTATTTTGAATAATATATATAGGCATGTATGTAAATAATTAATCATAGCTGTATTTGCTGCTTTATCAGCAATAATTTCCTGATAACTTGTTATATTTAAATATATACTAGCTGCTACTATTGATTGCTGTTGCTATTGAAAAATATATATATGTAGTTATGCTTTTCTGGTACTGAATTTGTAATAACTTTATATACATGTATTTGCCTTATTAATTATAATTATATTAGGTTTACTACTAAAAATTTGCAGTAATCTGTAATAAAGATATTTAGAAAATTAAATTTCCATGTTCTTGGATATAATGAAATCATGCATACTCAGTGTCATGCTAACCCCTTAAGTCGTGACAGTTGCCTAAATGCAGACCTACAGCATTTACAACAATATTAGCAGGATTATAATTTTGACCTCTCTTACTTTAACATGTAATGTGCATCAGAAAATTATGACTTCTAGCAGTGGAAGAAGAAAAACATGATATTATGGAGAATGGCTTGGCTACTGTACCTCCCAGTGGCTGCAACTCTTCTGATGAATGTGATCATTTGCAGTATGATGCTGTGTAACCAGTACAGGACAACTGGCTTCCAAGGTGAGATTTGAGGGTAAAAAAAGTAGAAGAAATTTAAGTTGAGGGAAGGAGAGAATTTGTGTTAAAAGGCAAAATCAGTCAGGTATCATAGCTTCAAAACAGGCATCGGCAACAGAGGAGAGGAGACTGAGGCAAACATGAGAGACAGGAGAAGGTGATGTGAAATAGCAGGCATTCAAAGGCATGTGAATGGGAAGAAAAAGAAGCTTCAGACTGCAGTAGCACAAAGTAGGATGAGCTGTTGTGACCAAAGGCAGCAGGAGCATCGCGGGGAAGGGGGATTGGTAGAACGGTTTCCTTCAGTCCTCCCCTTGTTCCATCATCATTCTAGCTGGGGAACACAATGTAAAAGCCTGATCCACTAGACCAGTGACTCAGTTCATCGCACACAAGCAGTGCTGTTCAGTTATTGGAAAGTCCTGTACTCTTGGATCTCCACATCTAGCTGAAGTGGAGATTTGCATCAGCATCACAGACCATGACACACTGAGAACTTGTACCTCTCTAGAACTGATGTCAAATAGCTGATTTCATTACCGTTAAGTACACACTGTAACTAGCTGTTCCATCAATAGAGAGCAGCTTTTCCTCCTGCTCGCTTTGGCTTCTTTCCCTGGCTGTAGTGACATATCTGCACACACTGTAATTCATTAGACGGCATGAGGGTTTTGATACAGTTTGATGAATAGATTATTACAATTGAGTATTTCTGCCTGTTCGTTCAGAATCTCTGTTCCAGCAACAATGCAAAGGGCTCGTAAAAACAGAGGAAACTGTTAAAACAGACTTTGATTCCCAAGTTCTTCTGTCTGGATGAGAGGAGCCTAGGTATACATGGTTCTTTGGTATGGCTGCAGCTTTTCATTTACTCATTCATGTATTCTGGTCCCAACAGCACTAGAAAACTTTCTGTCTGGACATATCCTCTTTTTCTGTGCAGTGTGACTAGTCCCAGTGCACCACCAAGGTGAACCAGAAATGTCACAATCCCAGCACGCAGAAGCCCAACCTTCTCACCATCAGACAGGTAGTGTTATACTTTTCAATCAAATAAAAGGCAAATCTCCTTTCACTGATAAGTACTCATCTTTCTTCCAACCTTACCTGCTGGGTCTCATGCATAACCTAAGTACTTCCTACAGTCCAGGCTTGTCCAGACAGAATGATATTTCCCCATGCTTTAAGTGAGTTCACCTGCTAAGGCTCATAATAAGGAAGAATACACTGAGTTGTGTTCACAGAGAGCCTTCAGTTGCTCCTTCTTCAAATTATGTCACCAAAAGTAATGAAAACTTGGTCTGATTTCCCCTAGCTTCAGCTGACTTCACTTCATCTGTGAATAGTGATAAATCATCATCAGAAATTGGTTTAAGTATTAGTATCTCTGGAGGGCAAAACGGTTTTACAGTCTTGTTGAGTTGTATTTGCCAGGGGGGGATGGGAGGGAGGAGGTGTGCAAATGTGTATGTCTATCACAGGAGAGGACTCATGGCTCCTTTTCTAGGTCTATAAGGTCCTGTTCCATCATTCCCTTTGATGTGACCCGGGACTTTATAGACAAAACATACTCCAGCATGTTAATCCAGGAAAAAAGCTTCAGAGCTGTTTCTCTCCAGAGTCTGGTCTTCCTACACAGTTGGTGAGAGATGGTTATTTGGGCAGCAAAGCAAGGCATGCAAAACAGAGATCTGAACAGAACAACATAACACCAACAACTTGTCATCAGTCTTGTGTTACCAGACGCCACAGCTCTTCAGTCCTGGGAAAAAATGGCTTAATAGGTCTCTTGGGCTTAGATTCGGGAGTAGGCAGCTATGTTTGGTATTGCCACTACAGCCGTGATTCTCAGCACAGTCACAAAATGGTTGTTTCTGAAAGGCAAGCACACATGTTCTCAAATAAAACTTTTTATATGAAATTGTCTGGTCAAGTTTTTCTCTATGCACAGGGGAAGCTGATGTGGGAGACTGGCAGCAAATTGTTTAAAGGAGCCCATATTGCAATGCTGGAAGCTCATGTATTTGCAAAAACCTCAGGTGCAGAACTTAATTTTGTGGACGAATTATGTAACTGTCTGCATTCTTGCTCAGATAGAGATTTCAATCATACACCTAAGCCCCAGGTTAAAGTATTTATATATGGATTTGCATTTAGAGGTGGCCATACCAAAGTGACAGGGAATATAAATGATGTTTTCAATTCTTATGCATTCCGGTTTCATTCAAATTGGACTTAGCTGCCCATTCACATCTCAACAGATCAAAAAATTTACACGCAGCCTAAAATTGTGTGATCTGAACTTGGCTTCTGGTTTTTTTTTCCTCCTTAATTTTAAAGGACAACAACTCAGAGAGTACATTAGACATGTATCTACACTGATTATTAGGGTCAGCTTTGAAGTTATCTGCAAAGTCTCAGGCACATATTAAACTTTCTACCCACTTTACAGCTATCTACACAATACTCCTTATCAAAGCGGAGCCATAACACGACTTTACCACAGATGCCTTTTCTCTCCTTCAGGAAAGGAGCCAAGGAGGGGGTTGGGAAGGCGATGCTGGCAGTCTCCTTGTGTTAAATCCTACCACAGGGAGGCAAGTTCAACACATCTGCCAGAGGATGGCATGGGAGTCAAGGATGGCCTCTGGTCAGGCCCTCAGTGCATGGACTATCTGAGACCAGTTGGATGGCTGATGGTTACCATGAGCCCACCTACAGGTGAGCTTGATCCTATTCTAACCCCAGGAAGGAAGAGGAGCTTTTCTTACCTGGTTGGAATGGGATTGCTCGTGAGGGGAGGACATCTAAACAGACTTTGTGGGCACACAAGAGAGAGTAGCTTCTGTCCAAACAAGGAGTTCTCCTTTCGGCCTTTGTGAAGGCTAAATGCCCAATAATAGGGGAAAATAAACAATGGGAGGAGGATAGGGGGAAGATACAATCCTTAACGTGAGTTGGTTTCTCTTCTCTGGATGGCTCAGGCAGCTTCTACTGCTGGGACATTAGGCGTATACTACACTACCATTTACACTGTAGTGACTTTTCTAAGGATGTTTTGCATCACTACTGTTCGGTAGTGGAACCTTAATCTCTGTGTTAAAACCAAGCTCATGGGTTTCTGGTTTATAAGCAAGATTTTTACAAGGTGAAGAACTGAAGAACTGACACTCATTAAGATGACTAGTCCCAAAAATCAGGTTGTGAAAATAGGTGTATCCCTCAGCTCTAGCTATATTAGCTCAAGGAATTATTAAGATTCATTTACTACTGCTGAATCTTTCTGAGAAATTTAGGTTATCACTTCATACAGATTAATTGATTACTTTGCTTCAACCTACACATGTCAAAATGTATTATATTCTCATATATTTCACATCAGTGAATATTTGAAGGAGGAAAATACCAAAGATAACACAGAAAGAAGTATATGTTCAACCCAACATACCTCAGTACAGCCGTGCTCCATAAATAGGTTGTTGATTAAAACTGACCATTCAGTCAAGCCAAGCAGGACTAGGGCTGCAGCCTAGTGCACAACCACAAAAACAAATAGGAACCCTATTCACTGCCAGCATGATAGTTATTCACCTTAATATTAGACCCAAATCCCTTGTACTTGTCTCACTAGGTAAAATAAATTTAAAACTATTTGTAATATGACAGCAAGATTAATGAATCAAATTATGTACATTTCTTAATTCGACCGACTGTACTTGTATTTTAGAAATAAAGGAGGTAAGGATTTAAAGGAAGTATCACAATGACAAATCACACCAGTTCGGGACATGATCGCTTAAATTGCAATTTGCTAAAATATCTTCCAATATTTGTCTTCATAACATTTTAATTACAAACAATGTTTTACACAGCCGGTAGTGTTGCTCTCAAGGTGGAGAAGCCAAGTCACAGATAAGTGAGATGTGGGTATTCAATGGGTAAATACTGGAGATGCCAAGGGAACTTGGGCCTAACTTTCTAAAGGTACAGATAGGACACCAGCTTGTGGAGCCAGCACAGACACAGGGCTGGACGACCAGTGGTACTGTTTGGAGCTCAGACCCACTTGCTATCTTTGGGACAGCTAGAAAACGTGTTTAGCCCTTGAGTAGGATGTGCGAGTTTGCCTATGGGAAATCCTCTGAGATTCCCTAGAGCCTCCTAGAAATTTTGCACAGGCTTCAAAAAGTATCAGCTGCAAAGCCTTACTTAACAAGTGTGAATGCCTTTTTGATACCTCTGCAACTGCACATCAGCATGTGGAGTGGAAAGCCTCAACCATACACACAGACTACTGAGCGTGGCTGAATTTACCAAAGACTATCACAGCTCCAAAACAGAGATTACTTGGAAACTGCTCTCCCAGATTCTCTCCAAATAGTTAGAAACAAGAAGTGACATTTTTCAGGGAGCTTGTTCTGTTGATTTCTTTCTAATGGTAATAAACAGTATTAGTATGATTGGATAAAACCTAAGAAACAGAGAAATTTAAGTACCGCAGAATCACAGAGCAGCTGAGGTTGGAAGGCGCCTCTGGAGATTGTTGAGCGCAATCCTCTTGTCAAAACAGGGTAAGCTAGATCAGGTTGTTCACAACTGTGTCCAGTTGCTTTTTGAGTATCTCCAGGGATGGAGACTTCACAGCCTCTCAGGGCAGCCTGTGCCTGTGTTCCACCATTGTTCATGATTGGAAAGTTTTTTCCTATCCTATGTTTAAATTGAATTTTCCATATTTCGGTTTGTGCCCCATACCACATAAGAACAGACTGACGCTGACTTCTTCTTTCCCTCCCATCAGGTATTTATCCACATGGGTAAGAGTCCCTTGATCAAATTTGTGGCTCTGCACTGGACTCATTCCAGTGTCTTTGAGCCTGTTTTGCACTGGGGAACCCAGGACCAGACCCAGGACTCCAGATGTGTCTCACCGGTGCTGAGTAGGGGAGATCACATACATAGTAAATAACCATCTTAAAAATCATCAAAACATCTCTGCAGTTCACAAAAATAGGAGACATTTTAATAAACATCCACTCTCCATATTTATAATTATATGTGATTAAATTTATTTTTGCAACACTATATGTTTGGAATAAATACTTTGAGGTTATTTATGTCAGAAGGAAATATTATACCGAATACCACGATATTATTATCATAAAACTGAAAGGTCAATATGGTATTGCCTTCCTTTTTGCATAAACAGGAGTTTAAACATATATCCACTTAAAAATTAGTACAAAAAGTGACCACTGGGAAAGGAAAGTAAAGAAAAAAGAAATCTAAACTTCTACATGATTTCCTAAATGATGCTAAATCTCTAAATGATATTTGTCTGAATCATGGTCAATCAATTTCACAGCAGATGGTCCCTGACAATTAACATCCTGTTAGCAACAGTATCTCCAAAAACATTCAGTCTTCTACAAAATCTACCACACACAGATAGTTGCTGCCACATCCTCAGGTGTCATCTGTCTTTTGGCATGTGTAATATTTTTGAGATCACGGGGCACGAATTTATGATGGAAGTTCATGCTCTTTCTGTTCTATGGAACAAACCAATTCCAGTAAGTATCCACAGTAAAGGACCATGATGTACTGAAAGTAACATCATAAATAGCAGGAAGCTGGGGAACTAATGTCAAGAGGGTTTCATTTTAGCCAGGAGCAGATCAATGTACTTAGCACTTTAATCTTGATCAAAAGACAAGAAGAGACATCAGATTTTACTGTTTTTCACCACGTCAGAAGAGTAAAGGGTTCAGATTATTGGCCAGATAAAGGAGGTACATTTGGTAGCACTGCAAGCCACAGGAAGATAGATACTAATCTCCACATTAGCACTGAATGCAGTTTTTCTGAGCCACTGTGTAGTAGCAGGCAGCTCACATCTTCAAGCAATGCAATCTACTGATTGTAGCTGAGGAAGACCCAGGCATATTCCTAGTTATGTTCCTGCTAGCATAAGGTTAAAGAGATCCCTCCAACATTACCTGTCATTTTGGAGCTTAAAACAGAAGGTAGATAGGTAAGGACTGATAACTTGAGAGATTCCTAAGCAGTGCCTGGATTTTCTCTAGGAGGGAGCCTCAGCTTACAAGTATAAAATCCTGTCACTCATTTTTATCCTAAGATAAAAGAGCAACCAGACTAAATGAGCGTGTAGAATGGGCATAATGGGGCTGATGCAAGTACCTGTAATGTCCTGGAAAGAAGCTACTAACCATATATTTGAAATATTATCAGACATGAGACATTACAGCACACTCTTAGTACTGAAAATCCTTTCATACACACGTGTTCAGAAAAGGGCATTCAAAGGTAAATAAAGGCTATCTTAGACAAGCCTATTAATTGTTGGAGATCTAGTGTCATTAATATCCTCTAAGTAAACAAAATGAGAGATTATTAACCTTCAGTTAAGCACTGTCAGATACATTATAATTATGTGGAAGAAATACCGTGCAAGATGAATTGTTAATCTGCTAATAGAAACAATGGATAAAGAAAAATTATTTAATAGAGAGTATTATGAAATTACAGATGGTTCAGTCAATAATAATATGTAATGTATGAGAAAGCAGAGATGGTCAGATGCTACCTAAAAGGACAAGCTGTCCTTGTCCTCCCCAGTAAAGGAAAGAGATGAGGCATAGGGCACAAATGTGTATGTGCATTTTGACTCATTATTTTCCAACATCTGTCTATGTATGGCATATTTAATTAATTGTACAAGAATTTTAGAAGTTCTATAAATATAAGACACAAATATAAATCTCCAACTGTATACTTTGAAATCAAACTGCTCTGACTTGGAGCAACAGTGATACGATTTTGCCAATATTTCTTTGTCAGTGAGACTCAGACAGATGTGCATCCAGCAAACAGCTGTGTCAGTGGCATGTAAGACTGCTCAGGATCGTTTCTGCAGCTGTTCACAACCCTCCTCCTGCTGCATCACATCTGTCAGCAGAACTGCTCCCAGCTCATTCCACTGGATTTAACAAAGGTCTGTATTTTTATTTTCTGCGCGTCAGACTTTTGGTATATTTTCGTGGTTTAACCCCAGCCACCAACATCGACCATGCAGCCACTCACTCACTCCCCCCTATTCTCCCTGCAGGTAGAGAGAAGAAGCAAAAAAGGAGGGGAAAGTAAAAAACACTTCTAGGCTGAGATAAAGTCTGTTTAATAGAAGAGTAATGAAAAAGGAAAACAGCAATAACAACAACAACAACAACAATAATAATAATAATAATAGTAAAAGATTATACAAAATCAAATGATACAACACAAGTTGCTCTGACCACTCGGTGATCGGTTGTCCAACCCACCCCAAGCAGTGATCATGGATTCCTGCCCCTCAACCAAACCCCAATTATATACCAAGCACGATGTCTGTGGTATGGAATATTCTTTTGGCCAGCTTGTTGTGTCTATGCTCCCTCTCAGCTTCCATGGGAAGCTGAAAAAGTCCTTGACTAATGTAAACATCACTTAGCAACAACTAAATATGTGTTGTCAACATTCTTTTCATACTAAATCCAGAACATAGCAACCACTAGAAAAAATTAACTCTATCCCAGCTGAAACTAGGACACATACCCATGACAGCTCTCACATATAAGGCATATCCATTCTACTGTCACATATAAGGCAGCAATAGGCCAGGGAAGAGGTGAGAGGCAGATGAAGCACGTACTTCAGACTTTAGTAGACACAATTGCAACATAAGGAGATATCTGCCCAGCATGCCTTACCTGCCCTTTGTTGACAAGCCCTGAGCTTCATTCTTGAGAGCAAGGAAAGACAATGAAATGGATCACTTTATTGAGAATTGAGCCAAATAATCAGGGTAGTTATCAAGCCTTCTCCACGAAAATCATACACTTAACAGAGGTGGCCAACAGCTAGGATTTCTGTTCTGCAGGATACCCTGAGACTTGAGACAAGTCTCTTGAAGAAAAATCACATACCTGAAATTTTTAAATATCCCCAAGAAACATATCCTGAAATGTTTAAGTTTTGTCAGGGTTTCTATCTTTTTAAAGTATTTCTTGGGCCCCAAGTCAGCCTTGCCAGTAGCAGATGGGTAATCCAAAGAAGCCTTGAAGCAGTTTCATCAGGGAGAGGGGAAGATGGGTCCCCAAGCCTTCATGTTGCCAAGGAGCTGGGGCAACTGGAAGCCCTCAGGTTCCTTATCTCCATGGAGGTCAGACAGATTTGCTGCCTCCAGGCCCTGGGCATCATAAACCATCTTGACTAAAGCAGATGGACATCCCCAGCAGCCTCCTCACCTTAATTCACAGTGGTTCACACCCTGAGGGAAGTTTTCTGACCTAGTGTTCGTGTTCAATTTGTAGATGACCATCTCAAAACAACTTCTTCATAATTAAAGAGAGAAACAGCATTCCTGTGGTGTGATTCATCTCACTGTAATGTTTGCAGACAGACTGTAAGATTCTGTGATTCTCTGTACTGTGCTCCAAAAGTGCCTCTTTCTCTCCATTGACTGGAAGGAGAACCCAGAGTGTTCAGACATATTAGTCATGTGAGATGACTCACCCTACACATCTAGCAGAAGCTAAAACGTAGATGGAACAAATCTATTGTTGCACTAACACTTGATGAAGTAAAGATTATTTTTTTCTGAAATGAGGCAAAGAGCCTACTTCACTTCTCTCCCCAACCACCAGGCTCCAGAAAAACTTCTCCTTGCTTTCTTTGTGGCCTGTACAGCTGATCTACTTTCCTGGTGTATGACATAACTTCTAGGAGGCGAGTAGAGAGGCTGGGAACACAGGTCTTCCTGTCACTGATAAGTGCTTTTTTTACTTTGGTATTTCATAGATGAGGTTGCATAACAATGCCCACGGACCACAGGAGGCCCTTAAAATGAGCACAGGTCCCTTCGCAAGGGAGCTGGTAGTGACCCCCATAAGAGAGGCTAACACATCCCATTCTAGCTAGACTCTTGTTGCTTTTTAAAGCTGCTCTAATTTATCCCTGCGGTTTGCAGAAAAACCTTTAAAATTCAGCAAGGAGAAAGCCCTCAGGCTAAAGAAATACATTGTCCCATCAAATTCCATTTTACTTTGGCTGAGTTATAAACTGCTAAAAACCACAAGCTCCCCACTAAATATTGAAATCCTCAGGAAAATGTATTGCTGGCAAAGTGCTAAAACAAGTTTAAATAGAGGGAAGAGGATTTACACATTGGCTTATTGCATTGACAAGCAGCACCAGTGAGTTCTGGAAGATCCTAGAGAATGGGAGACTGAGCCAGGTATGGCTGATCCGGCCATACTTCTCTTCACACCTATACATAGTCCTGTCAGATCCTGGCACATAAAGCAAAATCTGTTCTGTCCAACAGGGCCAGGCAGCTTTAACTAGCCTCTAAAGATATGGCATTGGACATCAGCCATCCATCTCCTGTCTGAGGTGACAGTGTTCTCTGGTCAACAGACAATGCAGCAACTGGAGCGCTGGACCACAGGCCCAGCAAGGCTGTAAGTCCCACATGATAACCTATTCCTGAGGAAGAGATTATTAAGGTTATAGAGACAAAGATTGCTCTCAAGCTTTTTCTTTAAAAGTAAAAAGCAACGGGCTCAAGCTGGAACATGGGAAGTTCCATGCAAATATGAGGAAAAACTTCTTTACTTTGAGGGTGACAGAGCACTGGAACAGGCTGCCCAGGGAGGTTGTGGAGTCCCCTTCTTTGGAGATCTTCAAGACCCACCTGGATGCAGTCCTGAGTGATGTGCTCTAGGCATTCCTGCTTTAGCAGGGGAGCTGGACTAGATGATCTCTAGGGGTCCCTTCCAACTCTGAAAATTCTGTGATTCCGTGATTTGATTTTAAGGGTTTCTCTAATGACTTTGTATGGCAACTAAAGCAACTAACACCACATCAGGGAAAACTTTGATCACAATCATTAAATGATTTGTTAAATAGACACATTTGAGCACTCATTCTTCTGTCCTGGTTTGAAGACGACAAGCACTAGTGACCTGAGCATGATGCAAAGGGTATGGAATAAGGGGTGGAATGTCCTGGTTTGAGGTAAAACAGTACTAATTTTCTTATTGGGAATTTTACTTTTCAGTTAAGCCTCTTCTAGCTCTCTGAAATTAACAGAAAATTCTTCACACAGTGTCTCTTCCATAGTGATAAGGTCTGATGCTCATAGTGAATACCAAGGAATGGTACACAGAGAGGCCCCTGCTTATATTTATTGCTATAACAGCCAAGGTCAGCTCATTTTGTTATTTGTCCCATTGGAGGGTTGGAAGAAGAAAAGTGTATTTTATGGGGTATTCCATCCCATCTGCATCATGCTCAGTATAAAAGCTGAGGTATCAAAGAGTCAGCTGCCTTTCTTCAGTGGCTGGTGTCCAAGGAGGTCTCTGTTCATCTGCCTTTGATCCCGATCTGTGCATTCCTGAATCCAGGTTCTGTCTGGAAGTGAGTCCAATCTGGGACTTTCCTTGTGCCTGCTGGGGATGTGGTCACCATCCTGGGAGCTTGATACCGGTTTTGTATATATTGCATGTATTTCATTTTTTTCTCATTAATATTTTTATCTTTTTAATTATTATTTTAATATGAATTTTTCAGTAAAGTACTTTCGTTTCTTTTTAACTCATAAGTCCCCCTCTCATTTTCTCTCTTCTCCTCTGAAGGGAGATGCTCTCCCTTCTCTGAAGGGGAGAGGTAAAAGAGAGCATGTGCCATTCTTTTTAGTGGCCAGCCCAGCCCAAACCACACCACTTTCATTTCCATTTTACTATCTCCATAGTCATAAAAGAAAAGGTTATAAAATGTAGTCTTCTAACCTTCCCATTTATACCGACAAAAATGGTGATTCTGAGGCTTCATTTGGCTCCACACTTGAATTTTGCTTCAAATGGCAAACTTACTTCATAATTAGCAGCACTTCAAAAAACCATCACCTTTATGATTGCAAACTAGGTGTTACATTCCCCATAGAAGTGGATGTTAATTAGGAGAACTTTTAACCTCCCAATTACACAAAATCAAAGTTTACAGGCTTGCTGGAGGAAATATGCCCACATGAGAAGACACTGATTAACACAAACTCTCTGCCAAGCACTTTTTAATCTTTTATTCATTATTTGCAGGACTCTGGTGAATCTGACCTTAGAGTTTTCCCTTTACTTTCCAGGGTAAAAAGCAGACTTTTTCTCTGTATTTCTCATAGAGCTTGAGAATAATACTGAATCTTTCTCACTTGAGTCATAGCATTCTTTGAGGATGTTAGAAAAAGAAGGCTATTCTGATTGCTAGTGTTGATACATGCCTACAAGTGATCCTTATCACAATTTTTTTTTATAGATTTAAGGTTAATAATGAATGGTTCAAATGCAATAATAATGATTTCTTACAGCCTGGCTGTGGTGCCTGAGGGAAGGAAGGGACACATCCTTGTGTCCTGCCCATTCGTCACCTCCCCTTCTTTTCTTTTGTGCTGCAAAACTGTTGGCAGTTGTTTCTCTTTAGGTCACCTCCTGTTCATATTTTGCTGCTTGCACTTACTTCTCTCTTTCCACCCTTCATTCAGACCTGCTGCTGTAACATTTCTCAGGCAACATGAAATTGTGAAAAATGGATTCATGCTGTTTCACACCTTTCAGCACAGTTTTTAAACAGAAAATCAAAACAAAATCTCTTTTTCGAGAGATAAAGAACTAAGCAAACAAATTAAATTTCTTCTTTTCTGATCTTTGTATTGTTCATGCAGGTTCTTTCTGCTCTCTTTAGCTCCTTCTCTTGAATTTATCCTTTCTATCGATGCTACCTTATATTTAAAACTTAGGAAGACAAATTACCCAAGCTTTTGGGCTTGTTCATGGGGATGACTTTACCAAAATAAACCTTTTTTGGTCCTTCCAGAATATAAATTATTCCAGCCATATTTCAAGGCCTGGACAAGAACCACAAGGATGTTTATAAGAAAGTAGTTAGATAGAGCCTACCTTTTAAGTAAACTCCAGTAAAAGAAAAATTTGGAGAAAGGTACCTCCAGCAGCATTGCTATCATCCTGCCAGAGTTTATTTCCTTATGGCATTCCCTCCCCAAAGACCCATAGACAGAAGACCTTTCATCTCTAAACCCTTGCAGGTGGAAACCCATGATGATATTGTGTTAATCATTGTACAGTGATAAACTATGACAGTATATGACTATGACTATAAGCATTTTGTCATAGACCATTGCAATTTTGCAATATTTTCAACCTATTCTTAGGCTTTCTCATGCTACTGAAGCATATTAATATAAACTCTTTCTTTTTTAAAACTTATACTTCAGTTCTGGCCTGTATCATGATCAGGGGCACACAGTGCCAGCTCTAACCTGAAAGAGTTTATAGTCTGTGTATGAAAGAATTTACACTGTAAGTTAAATATTTTAGTTGTAAATCCAGCTCCAGCACCTTCAGACACCACAACAACACATGACTGTGTTCTCACCAGCATTGTTCTCTGATTTCTTTGTAATAGAATCCTTTGAACAGAGGGAAGAGATGTGACAAGCCACAGCTTCTTATAAACAAATAGCTGGCCCTGTTGGATGGGATGAGACCTGTACACTGTGCTCTCGTTATTTTGGGTTTTCTCATGCAAAATTAAAATCTATTATAAATTGTACACATTTGGCATCAAGAAAAAAATTTAGAAATTTGGCTTTCCTACTGCTTCTCTGAACTGCTGGGTGATTAGCTTCTCCTGTGGTGGTAAAAATAGTGTGTGTAAAAACCTGCTAAATTTTCTCAGGGAAATCCCTGAGCTGTTGAAAGAATCAGAGGGACCCTCTACAATCAGAAGAGCAAGCCATGAGCTCTCCAAGCAAGGAGAGCTGTTTCCAAAGGTAAAAGGAAAGCAACACAGTGCTTACCAGAGAGACAAAAGTGCTGTGAGGGTACTAGCTGTAATTTTGATCAATCTAAATTGTAGTCAGCAAATAAATCACACTAAAACCTTCTGCTGTGGCTGACAACAACAAAAAAGACTGAGGAATGAGTGTCCAGGATGTCTCTTGAAAACAGCACAGCCATCCCAGAGGGTCCTTGTCCTAGCTCTCAGCATCTGAGAAAATGAAATGCATTATCTCTGGGCACCCTTAGCAGGCAGAGTCCCACCACTCAAAAGCATTTGAAGCTTTCTGCAAAACAAGTGAAAGATAGCACAGTCGGAAACGTAGGAAAATGCAACAGAATATGCTGTGTAAAACAGCAATTATATCCTAATCCTTTGAGGAGGCTTAGCAGAAGTCCATCTCATGCCTTTCTCCTTTATCCTGAGGATGTCTATGAGATAATGGCCCACGAGCCTTTTTGTGTTATCCCTTCACTCGTGGCTTGGATCAATAGTAGCAGCTGCCTACATCCCTCTGAAGAGCTGAGCTAGGCTCTAAAGATCCTTTTCCCTGGTCCAGCATGGAAACACAGACTTGAAAACACTTCAGCGGTTCACATTCTTTAATTTAAAGTTTATCTAGGTCTTCTCCAGTGAGCTGCATCCTCCCCAACACCTCCTCTTCAGAGAAGGTCTGAAACTGCTAATTGTTGCAACAGAATAAAAAAAACCCTCAGTCCTTCTGGGCATTAGTTATGTCTCTGAAACATAATGGTGACTAGACAGATTGTGAGCACAGTGCCTAAGCTGAAAAAACTCTGTACAGTAGTTCTCTTCTCTTCTCTTTTGATCATGTGGGGAAGTACCACAGTGCTTGTAAAACAAACATTCAATTTGCATTGTCATCCACAATGTCAGTAATTAACTCACTGGCTAATTTGTTATAAGCTTTGCTGCAACTAATGGATGCAAGATGAAACTTCTACTTGTTAAATAATCAGCTGGTCTTTGATATACTTTCTTCTTGCACAGAATCTGAATCATTTTACACAAATGCCTTTGTATATAAATGCCTGAAAGAACAAAAAAAAAGATGTTGCACACACAGATACTCCTGCTTTTCATAATCTCAGATATGTTTCTATGCATCTCAATTTTCAAGTTTTATCTACTATTGAATGTTATGGATCATCTATTTCTATTCCAGTGTAAAATTCAGAATGGCTTGGAAACACAGAAAACACAGAAAGTTCAATTCAGTCATGAACAACCCAAAATTTGGCTCCTCTTATTAAACAGCACAAATGGTTAACAATATGATTTTTAGAGGTGTAACTAGGTCAGCAATATTGAGGGGCACGAAGGGGCAAGACTTACTGGAAGAGGCTCCTGATCCCCCTTTTCACAGTATGACATTTGTCCTAGTATCTACTTCCTCCTTTTTCCAGTCCCCGTCACCAGATACATTTTACAATCAGCTGAATAATTTGAGCTGTGCCAGTGATCTCCCTTGCACCCGAGGCTGGTGGGGATCCAAGGGAGGGCTGAGTGGGCTCTACCAGTATGATTCCTGACAGTGTATGGAACCAGTGGTTGTTTCAGATGAGTTCAAGAAACTCAAAGAAAATTGTTGTCAGTTTTGAATCCCATTGCAACAGCCAGCCATGAGAAGTTCTCTCTTTAAATGCCACTTGCGTGCCTTACAAATTAATTAACAGAGGAGCCTGCTCGCACTTCGTTTGTTCACTTCTTTATGTAAGTGACCTTAGAGGGTTGCATAACCCAATACAACACTATGATTCACTGCAATCCTCTACCATATTTAGTCTTATTAGCAGCTATTTGAGAAATGCTGCTGCTCACTCTGGAGAGACATCATTTATAGTGCTATATAAAGGTCTCTATATTTTTCCCTCACGAAAAGGATTACTGCAGCATTCTTATCTGTAATGCAATCCAGAATAGGAAACACTCATTGATTTCTGAGGAGGCGTTTTCAATATGGTGACCTGTTCCATGCTTTCATTTGAAATGTAATTATAGCACAAAATACTAGGATGGGAGGTGTGTTTTGTAGAAGAAAAACCAAATACATATTTTTTTCTTGGCATTTACTGAGAAAGAGCCTTGCCCATTTTCTAAATGTTAACGAACAGCATACACAAGAAGAACCAGTGCATTTCTTCACAGAGTTTAAATATCTGCCACACTTACACCAATTGCAATGACAGTATTCTGAAAAACGAGGTGAGGGCTGAATTTTCACTCCTCATGTTAGCTCTTTTAGTGGAGAGGAACAACCAGAAGAAAGATCTGCACTGCATGAGAATTTTAAAATTAAAATCAAGGAAAAAAACCAAGGATCCTTTGTCTCCTTGTCCTCCTGCACTATGACATGACTGTAATTTTCTGTATTTTGACAGGCCTACCCCCAGTCTTGTCAATGCAAGTTCCAGAGGAAAAGCAAGCTTGATGCTAGTATTAGCCTATTTGCCAGGAAACCCATAATTTTTGCTGCTTTAACCTGTGCATTTTGTAATTCATTCTGCTTCCCAAAACATGAGAGAAGTAAATTCACTAGTGTTGACATGTTACCAATTTTAATAGGAAATTATTTTGTTGGAAAGTGTAAACTTTTCATTCTGTTCAATCTGGATTTTTTGCCCCCACCTTCTCCCTGGGGCTGGGGAATGCTCGTTTTCTACTCCCTCAAAGCAAGCCTCTACCAGTTTCTACAAATTACATCAGAAACAACGGCATTTCCAATCTGGGAAGCATTCAATCCTGAGAAATGAAGAGCAAATTTCATAGAGAATCATAGAATCATAGAATAGTGTGGGTTGGAAGGGATCTTTAAAGGTCATCTAGTCCACCCTCCACTGTAATGAACAGGGACATCTTCAGATTGCTCAGAGCCCCATCCAACCTGACCCTGAATGCGAAGTGATGGGGCACCTACCACCTCTCTGGGCAACCTGTGCCAGTGTTTCACCACCCTTATTGTAAAAAATTTCTTCCTTATATCTAGTCTAAATCTTCCCTCTTCTAGTTTAAAAACATTATCCCTTGTCCTGTCACAACAAGCCCTGCTAAAAAGTTGTCCCCATCTTTCCTGTAGGCCCCCTTTAAGACTGAAATAAAGGTCTCCCGGAACCTTCTCTTCTCCAGGCTGAGTGACTGCAAATCTCTCAGCCTGTCCTCAAAGGAGAGGTGCTCCAGCCCTCTGATCGTTTAAGTATCCCTCCCCTGGACCTGCTCAAACAGGTCCATGTCTTTCCTGTGCTGAAGACCCCAGAGCTGAACACAATACTCTAGGTGGGGTCTCACCAAAGTAGAGTAGAGAGGCAGAATCACCTCCCTTGACCTGGTGGTCACACTTCCTCCGATGCAGCCCAGGGGTATGGTTGGCTTTCTGGGCTGTGAGTGCACATTGTTGGCTAATGTCCAGCTTTTATAAGGCACAAAGCTCCCATGAATACATACTGCCAAAAGTCATATTCGAGGGCATTACACACTTCCTAAGAAGAAGCCAGCACTTTTGAACATTTGGGTCTCTTTTCCTTTATAACTTTCAGTGATGATCTTTTCTTTGCCCAGTGCTGTGGTGACTTTACTTCAGAGAGGATGTACAACTGCTTCCTTCTTGCTGAGGATTTCCTTGTTTAGGACAAAAAACTGTTAAACTTCACTGTTAATTCAGTCACCTTCCCACTGTCCCTTAGACTTGCATATGGGACAGA
This sequence comes from Calidris pugnax, assembly GCF_001431845.1. Taxonomy (NCBI): domain Eukaryota; kingdom Metazoa; phylum Chordata; class Aves; order Charadriiformes; family Scolopacidae; genus Calidris; species Calidris pugnax. The sequence continues at coordinate 14,970,586 of NW_015094510.1, read as the reverse complement.
GCAATCTGTAACGAGAATGCGAGGGTTGTAAAAAGAAGGTAGCTGCAACAGCAAGCTGGAAGAATACGTATTTAAACTGAGTTGAAAGAGCAGTTATCTGTGTCTTTTTGTCACACTGAAAAGGATGCAATCCTGCAGAAACCTGCCCTGACCCCACTGATTATGTATTTTTTATGGACATCTAATGAACTGAAAGTACATATATATTTGCAGATGGCATGAAGCAGAAAAGTGTGCAAGCACTCTGGAGGACAGGTTCAAAATGAAAATTACTTTTGACAAACTGAAAAAAATAGTCTGAAATCTGAAATGTAGAATTTCATGAAGACGAGAGAGCAAAGTGGTCCATTAAGGGAGACATTAGATGAATGAGTCCAAAATAGGACAGGTAGCAGTTCTATGGGGTACAATGGATCAGTAAGAAAATAAGAGTCAACTATGTTAACCTGCAGGGTAAAAAAGACAACTCTAGATCCTTATTAACAGGGGAGTTACACATAAGACACAGAGAGTAGTTATTCTGCTCTATTTGGCCACAGCTGGATTAGTGGGTTCGGTTGTGATCCCTACACACTGAAGAAATGTAAAATCATTGGAGCTTACAAGAGGGATAAGAGACTTAGAAAACATGATTTAGGAGGAAAGAATTGGGTTTGTTGTAGGAGTCTTTGATTATGCAAAAAGATTGCTGTAGGGATGGTGATGATTCACTGTACTGTTTGCTATGTCTCCACCAAACAGCTACTGAAGAAGATTTAAGAAGATCTGATTCCTTGCCAACACAGATGGATGGACTGCATGATATCTTTAGATATCCCTCCTCTACCCTTCTAGAGTACGACGAGTCGGACACAACTGCAGCATGTTCTGAGGAGTTACCTTGCTAATTCTCTCTGAAATCCCTTAGCCAGTTTTGTGGATTAATTGTGTGAGAGCAGCATGAATGAAGCAATTAAAACTGAGGGCCAGAGGGCAAAAAAATTATTGCCAGAAAGCACTGCTCAGATCGATTCTACTGGCTCTATTTAAATCCTTCCTCGTTTGACACCTCACACCAACATCCTACATCAGCCTTAGGACACATTATGTGTTTCTGAGAACTGCTTAATTTAGACTGTCTAACTCCCATCCCCTCACACAAGCTTTTGCCACGCTCTCTGGTACTCCTACTGCAGAATTCTTTTGCAGATCCTAAAGTAGCCTCAGAAAAAGGGCATGTTCTCATCGAAAGGTTTCCACATTGTTGAATAAAGCTCGTTGCTGAGTAGCCTTGGGAACATGGCTTCCATCAGCTCTGAGACTTTATCTCATTGTTCTAGTTCATTGGTAATTAGTTATGATTTTGTAGGTAGCACAGAGAGTGGGAAAACCCTGGGAAAAAATCTCTTCACAGTAAAGATGGAAATTAAATACTTGCACAGACCTCATTGCTGTGGTATTTCAGCCTCTCAGAGTTTTTACTATATTTTGTATTTTCAGTCTTTAAATTGTCCCACTTCATGAGGGAGTAAAGCATTTTATCTTTTTGCTGGCTGGAATTTGGGTTGGAAAATTGAGCAATGTGCATGACTCAGAAAATGATTGCGAGTCTCCCCAGCTGCAAAGTTGGGCCAGGGTGCACCACCCTGCCAGTGCCTACTGGCAACAAATATTCCTTCCATTGTGTTGTGTATTTCTGACCCCACGTAAAGTTTCTTTCTTTACCTAATCTGTACTTACGTAGGGCATTCTCTGGGGGTGTTGATGGCTGCACATGGCATCTGAATGATGGTATTTTACACCAGATAATGAAGCCAAAAATGTTCTCAAATTTTTTCTCTATTTTGATTGATATGACTACGTCTTGAGTACCAGGAGGCAACAGTCCAACTCCAGAACCCTTCTGCTCACTGTTTATATGTTAATTTTCTCACTGCGAAGCCAGTATTCCTCAATGCAAGCTGAAGATTCCCAGTGACACACTCTCAGCAGAAAAAGGCAAACCCAAATGCATTTCCTCCTTCTTCAGGTGAGTTCCAGGGGTCAGAGTCTTACTGATTCCTTGTCAGGTTTGCACCCTGGTGATTAGTGCTATTCTTTACTTTGGCCGCTTCTCCTAGATTGTCTATTAGTTCACAGATGTTCCACACGCACCAGTGACTGGTGTCCTCAACACTTTTGCTTGTGGTAATGGCTGATCTTGTCTGGCATATGAAGGGAGGCAAACTCTAGGATGTCTTTTCTACCTCTTCTTCTTCAGCATGAACATTAAGGCACCCCAGAAAATTACTGAGTGTTGTTGCTGTTCTAGATCAGAGAGCTTGGGTTGCTGATGGGAGCAGCCCTAAAAGTGACCTGGTTATAAAGGGCAAAATACTGATGGAGAAATTGCTTGCCAGCCTGTAAAATGCTAGTCTGGGAACTAGCAAGCACACCTGAGAAGTACAGCTGGCCTCTAAAGCACAGCTCAAAAACAGAGATATCCTGCGGTACTATTGATAAGTGCAAACCCAAGAAACTGTAACAGCAACTTATCATCTGGACACATGAAAAATAGACTGGAAAAGAGGCAAAAGATCCTGAGGAAGTAAGAACCAGCAACTGCTATTGGCTGTTCTAGCTGTAATAACAGGAAAACAGTCTGCAAAAATAAAAATTGGTCTGCGAGAATATGAAACATCATTTTCTATTGCTTGTCCCAGGTGAAAAATAGAAATTAACATGCTGTTAATAGAAATCAGGCTGCTCCATGTGCTGGTGTCTTTACACCCCTTATATCCCTGTGATACAAATACTACTTCTTTCTACCCAAAATGGAGGCTTTCCCCTGAGAACTCCCCCTGCCTGAACTTCTCTATGAGATCTTCTGGACAAGTTGGACCATCAACCAGGGGACACCTGGCTGACTCCAGACTCTGTGATGTGGATCTTTGTCTGTCATCAATTTTGAGGTCCTGCTCCTGGGAGCGGTTTGGTGAGTGCTGTACTGGTACTATTTTGAATAATATATATAGGCATGTATGTAAATAATTAATCATAGCTGTATTTGCTGCTTTATCAGCAATAATTTCCTGATAACTTGTTATATTTAAATATATACTAGCTGCTACTATTGATTGCTGTTGCTATTGAAAAATATATATATGTAGTTATGCTTTTCTGGTACTGAATTTGTAATAACTTTATATACATGTATTTGCCTTATTAATTATAATTATATTAGGTTTACTACTAAAAATTTGCAGTAATCTGTAATAAAGATATTTAGAAAATTAAATTTCCATGTTCTTGGATATAATGAAATCATGCATACTCAGTGTCATGCTAACCCCTTAAGTCGTGACAGTTGCCTAAATGCAGACCTACAGCATTTACAACAATATTAGCAGGATTATAATTTTGACCTCTCTTACTTTAACATGTAATGTGCATCAGAAAATTATGACTTCTAGCAGTGGAAGAAGAAAAACATGATATTATGGAGAATGGCTTGGCTACTGTACCTCCCAGTGGCTGCAACTCTTCTGATGAATGTGATCATTTGCAGTATGATGCTGTGTAACCAGTACAGGACAACTGGCTTCCAAGGTGAGATTTGAGGGTAAAAAAAGTAGAAGAAATTTAAGTTGAGGGAAGGAGAGAATTTGTGTTAAAAGGCAAAATCAGTCAGGTATCATAGCTTCAAAACAGGCATCGGCAACAGAGGAGAGGAGACTGAGGCAAACATGAGAGACAGGAGAAGGTGATGTGAAATAGCAGGCATTCAAAGGCATGTGAATGGGAAGAAAAAGAAGCTTCAGACTGCAGTAGCACAAAGTAGGATGAGCTGTTGTGACCAAAGGCAGCAGGAGCATCGCGGGGAAGGGGGATTGGTAGAACGGTTTCCTTCAGTCCTCCCCTTGTTCCATCATCATTCTAGCTGGGGAACACAATGTAAAAGCCTGATCCACTAGACCAGTGACTCAGTTCATCGCACACAAGCAGTGCTGTTCAGTTATTGGAAAGTCCTGTACTCTTGGATCTCCACATCTAGCTGAAGTGGAGATTTGCATCAGCATCACAGACCATGACACACTGAGAACTTGTACCTCTCTAGAACTGATGTCAAATAGCTGATTTCATTACCGTTAAGTACACACTGTAACTAGCTGTTCCATCAATAGAGAGCAGCTTTTCCTCCTGCTCGCTTTGGCTTCTTTCCCTGGCTGTAGTGACATATCTGCACACACTGTAATTCATTAGACGGCATGAGGGTTTTGATACAGTTTGATGAATAGATTATTACAATTGAGTATTTCTGCCTGTTCATTCAGAATCTCTGTTCCAGCAACAATGCAAAGGGCTCGTAAAAACAGAGGAAACTGTTAAAACAGACTTTGATTCCCAAGTTCTTCTGTCTGGATGAGAGGAGCCTAGGTATACATGGTTCTTTGGTATGGCTGCAGCTTTTCATTTACTCATTCATGTATTCTGGTCCCAACAGCACTAGAAAACTTTCTGTCTGGACATATCCTGGGTTTTCCTCTTTTTCTGTGCAGTGTGACTAGTCCCAGTGCACCACCAAGGTGAACCAGAAATGTCACAATCCCAGCACGCAGAAGCCCAACCTTCTCACCATCAGACAGGTAGTGTTATACTTTTCAATCAAATAAAAGGCAAATCTCCTTTCACTGATAAGTACTCATCTTTCTTCCAACCTTACCTGCTGGGTCTCATGCATAACCTAAGTACTTCCTACAGTCCAGGCTTGTCCAGACAGAATGATATTTCCCCATGCTTTAAGTGAGTTCACCTGCTAAGGCTCATAATAAGGAAGAATACACTGAGTTGTGTTCACAGAGAGCCTTCAGTTGCTCCTTCTTCAAATTATGTCACCAAAAGTAATGAAAACTTGGTCTGATTTCCCCTAGCTTCAGCTGACTTCACTTCATCTGTGAATAGTGATAAATCATCATCAGAAATTGGTTTAAGTATTAGTATCTCTGGAGGGCAAAACGGTTTTACAGTCTTGTTGAGTTGTATTTGCCAGGGGGGGATGGGAGGGAGGAGGTGTGCAAATGTGTATGTCTATCACAGGAGAGGACTCATGGCTCCTTTTCTAGGTCTATAAGGTCCTGTTCCATCATTCCCTTTGATGTGACCCGGGACTTTATAGACAAAACATACTCCAGCATGTTAATCCAGGAAAAAAGCTTCAGAGCTGTTTCTCTCCAGAGTCTGGTCTTCCTACACAGTTGGTGAGAGATGGTTATTTGGGCAGCAAAGCAAGGCATGCAAAACAGAGATCTGAACAGAACAACATAACACCAACAACTTGTCATCAGTCTTGTGTTACCAGACGCCACAGCTCTTCAGTCCTGGGAAAAAATGGCTTAATAGGTCTCTTGGGCTTAGATTCGGGAGTAGGCAGCTATGTTTGGTATTGCCACTACAGCCGTGATTCTCAGCACAGTCACAAAATGGTTGTTTCTGAAAGGCAAGCACACATGTTCTCAAATAAAACTTTTTATATGAAATTGTCTGGTCAAGTTTTTCTCTATGCACAGGGGAAGCTGATGTGGGAGACTGGCAGCAAATTGTTTAAAGGAGCCCATATTGCAATGCTGGAAGCTCATGTATTTGCAAAAACCTCAGGTGCAGAACTTAATTTTGTGGACGAATTATGTAACTGTCTGCATTCTTGCTCAGATAGAGATTTCAATCATACACCTAAGCCCCAGGTTAAAGTATTTATATATGGATTTGCATTTAGAGGTGGCCATACCAAAGTGACAGGGAATATAAATGATGTTTTCAATTCTTATGCATTCCGGTTTCATTCAAATTGGACTTAGCTGCCCATTCACATCTCAACAGATCAAAAAATTTACACGCAGCCTAAAATTGTGTGATCTGAACTTGGCTTCTGGTTTTTTTTTCCTCCTTAATTTTAAAGGACAACAACTCAGAGAGTACATTAGACATGTATCTACACTGATTATTAGGGTCAGCTTTGAAGTTATCTGCAAAGTCTCAGGCACATATTAAACTTTCTACCCACTTTACAGCTATCTACACAATACTCCTTATCAAAGCGGAGCCATAACACGACTTTACCACAGATGCCTTTTCTCTCCTTCAGGAAAGGAGCCAAGGAGGGGGTTGGGAAGGCGATGCTGGCAGTCTCCTTGTGTTAAATCCTACCACAGGGAGGCAAGTTCAACACATCTGCCAGAGGATGGCATGGGAGTCAAGGATGGCCTCTGGTCAGGCCCTCAGTGCATGGACTATCTGAGACCAGTTGGATGGCTGATGGTTACCATGAGCCCACCTACAGGTGAGCTTGATCCTATTCTAACCCCAGGAAGGAAGAGGAGCTTTTCTTACCTGGTTGGAATGGGATTGCTCGTGAGGGGAGGACATCTAAACAGACTTTGTGGGCACACAAGAGAGAGTAGCTTCTGTCCAAACAAGGAGTTCTCCTTTCGGCCTTTGTGAAGGCTAAATGCCCAATAATAGGGGAAAATAAACAATGGGAGGAGGATAGGGGGAAGATACAATCCTTAACGTGAGTTGGTTTCTCTTCTCTGGATGGCTCAGGCAGCTTCTACTGCTGGGACATTAGGCGTATACTACACTACCATTTACACTGTAGTGACTTTTCTAAGGATGTTTTGCATCACTACTGTTCGGTAGTGGAACCTTAATCTCTGTGTTAAAACCAAGCTCATGGGTTTCTGGTTTATAAGCAAGATTTTTACAAGGTGAAGAACTGAAGAACTGACACTCATTAAGATGACTAGTCCCAAAAATCAGGTTGTGAAAATAGGTGTATCCCTCAGCTCTAGCTATATTAGCTCAAGGAATTATTAAGATTCATTTACTACTGCTGAATCTTTCTGAGAAATTTAGGTTATCACTTCATACAGATTAATTGATTACTTTGCTTCAACCTACACATGTCAAAATGTATTATATTCTCATATATTTCACATCAGTGAATATTTGAAGGAGGAAAATACCAAAGATAACACAGAAAGAAGTATATGTTCAACCCAACATACCTCAGTACAGCCGTGCTCCATAAATAGGTTGTTGATTAAAACTGACCATTCAGTCAAGCCAAGCAGGACTAGGGCTGCAGCCTAGTGCACAACCACAAAAACAAATAGGAACCCTATTTACTGCCAGCATGATAGTTATTCACCTTAATATTAGACCCAAATCCCTTGTACTTGTCTCACTAGGTAAAATAAATTTAAAACTATTTGTAATATGACAGCAAGATTAATGAATCAAATTATGTACATTTCTTAATTCGACCGACTGTACTTGTATTTTAGAAATAAAGGAGGTAAGGATTTAAAGGAAGTATCACAATGACAAATCACACCAGTTCGGGACATGATCGCTTAAATTGCAATTTGCTAAAATATCTTCCAATATTTGTCTTCATAACATTTTAATTACAAACAATGTTTTACACAGCCGGTAGTGTTGCTCTCAAGGTGGAGAAGCCAAGTCACAGATAAGTGAGATGTGGGTATTCAATGGGTAAATACTGGAGATGCCAAGGGAACTTGGGCCTAACTTTCTAAAGGTACAGATAGGACACCAGCTTGTGGAGCCAGCACAGACACAGGGCTGGACGACCAGTGGTACTGTTTGGAGCTCAGACCCACTTGCTATCTTTGGGACAGCTAGAAAACGTGTTTAGCCCTTGAGTAGGATGTGCGAGTTTGCCTATGGGAAATCCTCTGAGATTCCCTAGAGCCTCCTAGAAATTTTGCACAGGCTTCAAAAAGTATCAGCTGCAAAGCCTTACTTAACAAGTGTGAATGCCTTTTTGATACCTCTGCAACTGCACATCAGCATGTGGAGTGGAAAGCCTCAACCATACACACAGACTACTGAGCGTGGCTGAATTTACCAAAGACTATCACAGCTCCAAAACAGAGATTACTTGGAAACTGCTCTCCCAGATTCTCTCCAAATAGTTAGAAACAAGAAGTGACATTTTTCAGGGAGCTTGTTCTGTTGATTTCTTTCTAATGGTAATAAACAGTATTAGTATGATTGGATAAAACCTAAGAAACAGAGAAATTTAAGTACCGCAGAATCACAGAGCAGCTGAGGTTGGAAGGCGCCTCTGGAGATTGTTGAGCGCAATCCTCTTGTCAAAACAGGGTAAGCTAGATCAGGTTGTTCACAACTGTGTCCAGTTGCTTTTTGAGTATCTCCAGGGATGGAGACTTCACAGCCTCTCAGGGCAGCCTGTGCCTGTGTTCCACCATTGTTCATGATTGGAAAGTTTTTTCCTATCCTATGTTTAAATTGAATTTTCCATATTTCGGTTTGTGCCCCATACCACATAAGAACAGACTGACGCTGACTTCTTCTTTCCCTCCCATCAGGTATTTATCCACATGGGTAAGAGTCCCTTGATCAAATTTGTGGCTCTGCACTGGACTCATTCCAGTGTCTTTGAGCCTGTTTTGCACTGGGGAACCCAGGACCAGACCCAGGACTCCAGATGTGTCTCACCGGTGCTGAGTAGGGGAGATCACATACATAGTAAATAACCATCTTAAAAATCATCAAAACATCTCTGCAGTTCACAAAAATAGGAGACATTTTAATAAACATCCACTCTCCATATTTATAATTATATGTGATTAAATTTATTTTTGCAACACTATATGTTTGGAATAAATACTTTGAGGTTATTTATGTCAGAAGGAAATATTATACCGAATACCACGATATTATTATCATAAAACTGAAAGGTCAATATGGTATTGCCTTCCTTTTTGCATAAACAGGAGTTTAAACATATATCCACTTAAAAATTAGTACAAAAAGTGACCACTGGGAAAGGAAAGTAAAGAAAAAAGAAATCTAAACTTCTACATGATTTCCTAAATGATGCTAAATCTCTAAATGATATTTGTCTGAATCATGGTCAATCAATTTCACAGCAGATGGTCCCTGACAATTAACATCCTGTTAGCAACAGTATCTCCAAAAACATTCAGTCTTCTACAAAATCTACCACACACAGATAGTTGCTGCCACATCCTCAGGTGTCATCTGTCTTTTGGCATGTGTAATATTTTTGAGATCACGGGGCACGAATTTATGATGGAAGTTCATGCTCTTTCTGTTCTATGGAACAAACCAATTCCAGTAAGTATCCACAGTAAAGGACCATGATGTACTGAAAGTAACATCATAAATAGCAGGAAGCTGGGGAACTAATGTCAAGAGGGTTTCATTTTAGCCAGGAGCAGATCAATGTACTTAGCACTTTAATCTTGATCAAAAGACAAGAAGAGACATCAGATTTTACTGTTTTTCACCACGTCAGAAGAGTAAAGGGTTCAGATTATTGGCCAGATAAAGGAGGTACATTTGGTAGCACTGCAAGCCACAGGAAGATAGATACTAATCTCCACATTAGCACTGAATGCAGTTTTTCTGAGCCACTGTGTAGTAGCAGGCAGCTCACATCTTCAAGCAATGCAATCTACTGATTGTAGCTGAGGAAGACCCAGGCATATTCCTAGTTATGTTCCTGCTAGCATAAGGTTAAAGAGATCCCTCCAACATTACCTGTCATTTTGGAGCTTAAAACAGAAGGTAGATAGGTAAGGACTGATAACTTGAGAGATTCCTAAGCAGTGCCTGGATTTTCTCTAGGAGGGAGCCTCAGCTTACAAGTATAAAATCCTGTCACTCATTTTTATCCTAAGATAAAAGAGCAACCAGACTAAATGAGCGTGTAGAATGGGCATAATGGGGCTGATGCAAGTACCTGTAATGTCCTGGAAAGAAGCTACTAACCATATATTTGAAATATTATCAGACATGAGACATTACAGCACACTCTTAGTACTGAAAATCCTTTCATACACACGTGTTCAGAAAAGGGCATTCAAAGGTAAATAAAGGCTATCTTAGACAAGCCTATTAATTGTTGGAGATCTAGTGTCATTAATATCCTCTAAGTAAACAAAATGAGAGATTATTAACCTTCAGTTAAGCACTGTCAGATACATTATAATTATGTGGAAGAAATACCGTGCAAGATGAATTGTTAATCTGCTAATAGAAACAATGGATAAAGAAAAATTATTTAATAGAGAGTATTATGAAATTACAGATGGTTCAGTCAATAATAATATGTAATGTATGAGAAAGCAGAGATGGTCAGATGCTACCTAAAAGGACAAGCTGTCCTTGTCCTCCCCAGTAAAGGAAAGAGATGAGGCATAGGGCACAAATGTGTATGTGCATTTTGACTCATTATTTTCCAACATCTGTCTATGTATGGCATATTTAATTAATTGTACAAGAATTTTAGAAGTTCTATAAATATAAGACACAAATATAAATCTCCAACTGTATACTTTGAAATCAAACTGCTCTGACTTGGAGCAACAGTGATACGATTTTGCCAATATTTCTTTGTCAGTGAGACTCAGACAGATGTGCATCCAGCAAACAGCTGTGTCAGTGGCATGTAAGATTGCTCAGGATCGTTTCTGCAGCTGTTCACAACCCTCCTCCTGCTGCATCACATCTGTCAGCAGAACTGCTCCCAGCTCATTCCACTGGATTTAACAAAGGTCTGTATTTTTATTTTCTGCGCGTCAGACTTTTGGTATATTTTCGTGGTTTAACCCCAGCCACCAACATCGACCATGCAGCCACTCACTCACTCCCCCCTATTCTCCCTGCAGGTAGAGAGAAGAAGCAAAAAAGGAGGGGAAAGTAAAAAACACTTCTAGGCTGAGATAAAGTCTGTTTAATAGAAGAGTAATGAAAAAGGAAAACAGCAATAACAACAACAACAACAACAATAATAATAATAATAATAGTAAAAGATTATACAAAATCAAATGATACAACACAAGTTGCTCTGACCACTCGGTGATCGGTTGTCCAACCCATCCCAAGCAGTGATCATGGATTCCTGCCCCTCAACCAAACCCCAATTATATACCAAGCACGATGTCTGTGGTATGGAATATTCTTTTGGCCAGCTTGTTGTGTCTATGCTCCCTCTCAGCTTCCATGGGAAGCTGAAAAAGTCCTTGACTAATGTAAACATCACTTAGCAACAACTAAATATGTGTTGTCAACATTCTTTTCATACTAAATCCAGAACATAGCAACCACTAGAAAAAATTAACTCTATCCCAGCTGAAACTAGGACACATACCCATGACAGCTCTCACATATAAGGCATATCCATTCTACTGTCACATATAAGGCAGCAATAGGCCAGGGAAGAGGTGAGAGGCAGATGAAGCACGTACTTCAGACTTTAGTAGACACAATTGCAACATAAGGAGATATCTGCCCAGCATGCCTTACCTGCCCTTTGTTGACAAGCCCTGAGCTTCATTCTTGAGAGCAAGGAAAGACAATGAAATGGATCACTTTATTGAGAATTGAGCCAAATAATCAGGGTAGTTATCAAGCCTTCTCCACGAAAATCATACACTTAACAGAGGTGGCCAACAGCTAGGATTTCTGTTCTGCAGGATACCCTGAGACTTGAGACAAGTCTCTTGAAGAAAAATCACATACCTGAAATTTTTAAATATCCCCAAGAAACATATCCTGAAATGTTTAAGTTTTGTCAGGGTTTCTATCTTTTTAAAGTATTTCTTGGGCCCCAAGTCAGCCTTGCCAGTAGCAGATGGGTAATCCAAAGAAGCCTTGAAGCAGTTTCATCAGGGAGAGGGGAAGATGGGTCCCCAAGCCTTCATGTTGCCAAGGAGCTGGGGCAACTGGAAGCCCTCAGGTTCCTTATCTCCATGGAGGTCAGACAGATTTGCTGCCTCCAGGCCCTGGGCATCATAAACCATCTTGACTAAAGCAGATGGACATCCCCAGCAGCCTCCTCACCTTAATTCACAGTGGTTCACACCCTGAGGGAAGTTTTCTGACCTAGTGTTCGTGTTCAATTTGTAGATGACCATCTCAAAACAACTTCTTCATAATTAAAGAGAGAAACAGCATTCCTGTGGTGTGATTCATCTCACTGTAATGTTTGCAGACAGACTGTAAGATTCTGTGATTCTCTGTACTGTGCTCCAAAAGTGCCTCTTTCTCTCCATTGACTGGAAGGAGAACCCAGAGTGTTCAGACATATTAGTCATGTGAGATGACTCACCCTACACATCTAGCAGAAGCTAAAACGTAGATGGAACAAATCTATTGTTGCACTAACACTTGATGAAGTAAAGATTATTTTTTTCTGAAATGAGGCAAAGAGCCTACTTCACTTCTCTCCCCAACCACCAGGCTCCAGAAAAACTTCTCCTTGCTTTCTTTGTGGCCTGTACAGCTGATCTACTTTCCTGGTGTATGACATAACTTCTAGGAGGCGAGTAGAGAGGCTGGGAACACAGGTCTTCCTGTCACTGATAAGTGCTTTTTTTACTTTGGTATTTCATAGATGAGGTTGCATAACAATGCCCACGGACCACAGGAGGCCCTTAAAATGAGCACAGGTCCCTTCGCAAGGGAGCTGGTAGTGACCCCCATAAGAGAGGCTAACACATCCCATTCTAGCTAGACTCTTGTTGCTTTTTAAAGCTGCTCTAATTTATCCCTGCGGTTTGCAGAAAAACCTTTAAAATTCAGCAAGGAGAAAGCCCTCAGGCTAAAGAAATACATTGTCCCATCAAATTCCATTTTACTTTGGCTGAGTTATAAACTGCTAAAAACCACAAGCTCCCCACTAAATATTGAAATCCTCAGGAAAATGTATTGCTGGCAAAGTGCTAAAACAAGTTTAAATAGAGGGAAGAGGATTTACACATTGGCTTATTGCATTGACAAGCAGCACCAGTGAGTTCTGGAAGATCCTAGAGAATGGGAGACTGAGCCAGGTATGGCTGATCCGGCCATACTTCTCTTCACACCTATACATAGTCCTGTCAGATCCTGGCACATAAAGCAAAATCTGTTCTGTCCAACAGGGCCAGGCAGCTTTAACTAGCCTCTAAAGATATGGCATTGGACATCAGCCATCCATCTCCTGTCTGAGGTGACAGTGTTCTCTGGTCAACAGACAATGCAGCAACTGGAGCGCTGGACCACAGGCCCAGCAAGGCTGTAAGTCCCACATGATAACCTATTCCTGAGGAAGAGATTATTAAGGTTATAGAGACAAAGATTGCTCTCAAGCTTTTTCTTTAAAAGTAAAAAGTTAAATTTATAGCTGCCTGAATAATCTTGGTTCTCTGATTAATTCTCCATATCTAACATGACACAGTCTACTTCTATTCCTCTGCGCTATTTTTTTCCCCTGTTGTGATCCGATTCATCCCACGCAGTGTAATGATATTCCTTGCAGAGGGGAGAGAATAGTGATTGCACATGCAACCATGGTAAGATTTTTCCTTCATTTCTGTGGCCTCGTCATGCTGATCAGTATTTTCCCACATACATGAAATATTAGCAAACGGATGTGAATTTTGTAAACGTTCTTTTTTACTTTCTGACTTTTTTTCCTAACTTCCTGTTTGTAACGGTGCCACAGAGTTGTTTAATTTAGTTTTGTCTATAAACTTAATTACAGTCAGAAAACCTATTGTGTCATTTAACAAATGCCCCTATCACCACAAAAATGTTGTTAATATGACTACAATTTTCTCTCTACTAGAAGATATAGATTTTTTGCAGCTATCTTAAGTGGTGAGCTAACACAACTTGTATTGTGAGATCACTCCCCTCTCTCAGATTTTACTGATGGAAATTTTTGCCTTACAAAAATAGTTTCTTTTAAAAATTCATCCATCACATTTCTGGCTTATAATTCCCTGCATTTGTTACTAGGTATGTCTTTTAAAAACATCTTCACCAGCTTCACTGCTTATAATATTCAAATATTTGCAGGCAGTAAAGTTTTCAGTTAGTCAGCACATACATACACCAGTTGAAAACACTTAGCACCCCTAATATTTCCTCCCAAGTATCAGGCATTTTGACAGTGATGTTGCAGGGTCTCAGACACTGCTGAGTCCTAATGAACAATCAATCTGAGCTGTATAATTTGGCTTCAGAGCATACAAAAATCTGAATTCTTCTACAGCTGAGTATCACTGCAACCTGCTACAACTGTTAAAAATGTAAAGGCAGATAGAAGATCATTGCAGGCAATTGTAAGATAGTTAGTGAGCAGTTATTTTGAACGTTTTTTTTTTTTCCCTTTCCTTCCTTGTTTGAGTGAAAGGAAGATTGTGTCAATCATCAATGAAACCTGGCCAGAACAACATGGAGTCATGTAACTATTGATTAAATACTGGTTTCAGAATAGAATTCAGCATCATAAAATGTAGCTTTTTAATGAAAATAATCATAGAGCCTCCAAAATGGAAATCTGTGTTTTTCTAATACTGCTCTGAAATGCATACTTGAAATTAAAAAATCATGGATGAGACTTCATGTTTGAGAACCTTTAGAACATTGTATAGCATTTATATATATAACCTCCCTTTACTTGTAGCTCAGGTAGATTGCACACAAGTGAGAAACAAGTGAGGTCAATGAATGCTTATATAAAGTTCAACAGTTGCCCTACATAGATTCTAGTGTATTTTATTGCAAAGATTTCGTATGTAGTGTGTGTAAGGTAGAGCTCTGGACTTGGGAATAAGCCCTCTTACTTGTAGAAGCTAGAGGTCCTTGGCGGATGTCTTATCAGAAATCTCTGAATATTTCCATTCAACTTCTTCAGCTTATGAGGAGAGAACTCCCACCCCATTGGGCTCTGTACACTGAGTATCAGCCTGTCTTTGGCTGATGAGGGGCCTGGAAATAGAAAAAGGGTTAGGTTCCCTTCACTTCAACCTCAAAGCAAAGCATTTCAGTGAGAACTGGAATGGAAGATGTCACGAAGAAGAAAAAAGTTGGAAATGGCATCAGAATCTTGCTTGCAAATCAAGAAACCCAACAAAGAGTTGGGAAGAGCCAAGGGAAATGTTGCACTACAGGGACTTTGTACATCTGGGGTAGAACTATCTTATCATGAAGGTGGCTCTCATTCCCCCAAGCCACACTCCTGTCTGAGGGGAGGGTTGTGGACAGGATCTCAGACACCAGTTTACATCTACAGGGCACACTTAAAACCAAAGGATGTAACATTTCCTTACAAATTGTCTACAAAAATTATTCCACCCACCGTGGCAATGCAAAAGTAAAGAACTGCGGCTGGGATTATACTAAACAAGGAACATTTTCATATCTGAAGAGGACTTTATCCAAAATGTGTATCAGAACCAGAGCTAACTACTGGCTGTATCACAAAAAGTGTTTATTAGCCCAACACTTTGTGGGCTGAAGTGACTGATTATATCTAAGTGGGAATCTGCTTATTATTGATTTTGAAGTAGTTGATACATCTTCATGTGGCTGTTGATATAGCAAAGATCATGACAATAGCATCTTATCAACAAATCCAGACACAGTCCTTAATATGAAACAGAGGAATGAGTATTCCTGGAACGAGTACAGAAATGACTTTTCATGGTTCAGTAGAAAAAGCAATAATTCCCATAAGACTTACAGTACTTTACAGAGACACATATTCTCGATTGCTTGTAAGCATGTAAATGATAATAAGTCCTAACATGAGACAAAAAAACCTCTTTGAAATGTTTCTTCCTAAGAAAAGGAAATGGCCAGTACTCTAACATATATTACACACAATTTTTAAATGCAGACCACTCTGACAGAAATGAATAGTGTTATTCCAAGATTTCCAATAGCGGAAAGTTTTACCTTCTTAAGATGGCAGTTTATGCCTCTTTCACCTGGCAAATGATCTGACCACTAGGTATGTACACCTGCCCTCTTCTTGAAAGAAAGTCGGTCTGTGGGTTTGTGTCCAAAGAAACACCTGCTGGGCAGAGCAAGACAAGTGACCTGGATGTAGTTCAGCTGGGGAGTGTCATGATGCAGTGCCAGTATACTCCAAGAGGGTAGTTCTAGATGCAGATTCCACATCTTGAGAGCTGGTGAACTGAGCACAGAAGAGTTTCCCCTGCCTCAAAATGATCTGAAAATACTTATGCTGAAGTTCACAAGGTACTAAAAAAAATGAGGACAACATGAAAATCTTGTACGGGAAGAAGTAAATGGCATAGAACTGCTGTTGCTGTGGCTAGGACTTCAATTCATTGCCTCAATGCAACCATTTGTTGTTGCTTAAAATAGTCTGGTATATCCAAGGTATACATATAAGATTAGTTGATAGGACACTAGATCTGCAGCTGGAGATAAACCAAAATATCTTAGGGCATCCTTACTGGCAGTTGACCTATTTGAGGGCTGTTTCTTCAAGTCCCTGGTTGCTAAAGTCAATGGAGACTACAGGGAAATTCAGCTGACCAAACATAGGTGTCTGTTAGGGGGAGATGACTAGCTTTTCAGATCATATCAACTGCAATGATGGAACACAAAGGTAGCTTAGGACCAGCACATGTTAGACACCAAAATGTACGTACCTATGTTCTTGAACTGTGTGCCACACCAGGAGGTCCAGCCAAGAATTTCATTGCTAGTACAGCTGCTGTCATATTTGTTGGGCTCTGACAGATCTTGTGCTTGAGAAACCATGAGTTTTGCACCTCTTGACCACCTACCACTCACTCATGATCACACACAGCTTTAGCTGTACCTAGACTAGCTCTCCCAATTTTGAGGGGGTTATTTCAGTGAGCTAGTTTCTTTCTGGTTCTTAGATATCCATTTCATAAAGCTGTCTATCCTACTCTTTTTCATTATTACCATCAGTAACTCGTTCACTAAGATGCCAGTTTCTCAATTAGAAATATTGTCTCTAGAGTCAACAATTTTTTAAAGAAAACCTACATATTTATTTCTCTCTCAAACACATCTTCGTTAGCTTTTCATTGCATATGGGGAAAAGAGGAGCTTTTATGTTGACAGATTCCATACAAGGTACTGACAGTTAATGGAGTGTGAAATGCGCAGGCATAAAAGCAAGCTAATGTTAATTGAAAATGGCTCCTAAACATGTGTGCTTATTTTGCTAGCACATGGTTGGGAAAAATGTGCATTCATTTTAACTAGCTGTGCACAAAATCACCTGTTTCTGTACAACAATCTTTTAATCATTGTTTACAGCAATTGAGCTTTACATTTGTGTAATGGCCACACAGCTGCAGCAAGAAGAAGAGAAGGGAGCAACTTCTGTTGTAGGAAATGGAGTAAAAACAAAAAATAGGAGAATTTTCATTCTCTCCTCTCTCCCTCCCTTTCTTCCTCTCACGCATGTTAGCACACTCCTTGTATATAAATGTAAACATACATATATGTATTTCTTAGCAATAAAAATAAATAAAATAAAGGACCTGACCTTGGACTTCAAATTTTAGTTCCCCTGAAGGCGTTACCAAACGTCTTTCATCTAACAGCAGTGCTCCAGTGCTGACTGCTCAGGACAGAGTCCAGTGCTGTGTGTTTGGCCCTGGGAGCATTTCCAAAGTGAGGTTTTTCCAAAGGGAGGTTTTTCTCCCTGCCACTCTGCAAATGCCCCTGGATTCTAGCAAAAGTGGCAAGAAAAGCAGGCAGTACTCTGTAATCATCTTTTATGAGAGGCTTAACTTGATAACAGCTTCACGGCAGCAGGGTTTCCATCACACTTTGCCTTTTCTGGTACTTTCTGGTACTACTCTTTTTATTTGGGCTTTAGCTTGTGAGACCCCTGACAGCCACCACCATCATCATTCAAGTCCTTGACAGAGCAAGTTCCCCAAGAAGAATTCAAGTGTATGCATGGAGGAAAGTCATTGACAACTGAGATCTCAAAGCTCTCTTACTTCACATAAGCAATAAGGAATTTACTATTTGCAGTTGGGGGTTTTTTTCCCCACAGAAAAAGTAGAAGGAAAATGAGAAATTAATTGCTGAAAGCTGACAGTAAACATAACTTGGTACCTAGAAAGGCAGAGAGCAGATCTGTGACCACTTCAAATTAAGGCCAAATTCTGTTTAACACACGTTTTCTTGTGCAGCCATGTTTTGGAAAAAAAATACTGCCCAGGACTTGAGATATATGTTGTTTTTTTCTGCGCATGCTTACTCACATTCATTTGAACTTAAACAGTTGTTTCCTTTAAAAGATCCTAGGTAGTTATACCCCTTAATGATAGGTAAGACAAAGAGGACAACAGTCAGTCAAGAGGATAATAGGGTGGGCCAACAGCCTGCATCTGGTGTGAGAAATCTAGTTATTACCCAGCATCAACAGATATGTTACTGTTCTTCACCTCACCCTCAAAAGGAAAACAAAGAGAAGAGTACCTGCCACATCATGATTTACCATTCCCTAAACAAGACAGAAGAAGAGGAAAAATGTAATGTAAAAGTTGGTGGAGGAAAAGCAGCTGCTGAGGTAAACAGTACCAATCTTAGGGGGAGAACTGGAAAAATTATAAAATTATAAAAGTGGTCAGAATAAAGAAGCTGTGACACCTGGAACAAAGCACTGAATGCATGCACAGCCTGTGGCTTGGTACCCATCTATCTCTTGGCACCCTATGTACCCCAAGTACCCCCTGCTCCCTGGACAACAGCATGGTCAGGTGATTCTAAAAAGGACTACATATCACTGCTTACTTTCGTACAGTTTTGTTTGTTCCCAGGAAATTGGCCCATTAGACTTGTACCATCTTGACCTGTGCTGCCAGCTTGCTGTCTGGGTTTATCCCTTCAGCTACAGTGGTGGCAGTGAAGCAGGGGGATGAGGAGAAGAATTGTTTAGGTGATGGCAGGGTTTCTTTCTAAAAGGAAAAGTTGTAGGTGAGAAAATAGTAATAGTAGGACAGTGTTCAGTCAGTGGAGTGTAGTTTTAAGTGCAAATTAAAGCTCAAAGTGTAACTCTGAAAGTGGGCTTGATCCTAGGCTTGACGCCAATTAAATAGAAATGCAGCCTGAAAGTCTCCGCAGAAGAAACAACAGTTCCACAGCTCTGTCACAGAAGTCTGTTTCCTTCACTGGAAGATGCTTTTCTCATTTAAAAAAGCCACATTGTCTTGTTCTCTTCTCAAAATAACTCAAATTTTTCTTCCTTTGGTCATGACTGTTCAGTTCCTTGTCATGGCAGGAAACTGAGTTAAACTGATGAGTTGCAGTTGTAATTTTCTGGAGTCAGTTTGAGGTTCATGCAAGATCATCAGGGAGAAATACAGAGAGTTTCATATGGGAGACGGGGTATAAGCATTAACTCTATGTGATATCCCCTCTTTCCCACACCTATCCCAAAATAGCGCGGAAACAAGCTGAGAACACTGCCAGAACCTACTGCTATTGAACTGATGACTTTGATTTCTCAAGTAATTTACAGATGATTGAAATGCTGGTAACAGCTCCAAAATCCAGTCTCCAAAATAATCTCTGACACTTTTGACCATATGTGTCTGAAATACAACTTTTCTTCTTCTATGAGAAGTATGATTAGGAGGCTTGGTGAGACTTATATTTTTAAAATTGACTCCAGAATTATTTCCCTCTGCTACTTTGCAGCCTTTAGAGTTTCCTGTGGCATGAATCCCCATTCCCAGCCTAGGGACTTTATTATAGCTTTGCCTTTTGAGATCCTGGCTGGATGTTACACCAGGATATGTAGCCATGTAGACTAGGGAGCAGCCTGTAATCAGACCAGTTGTTGGTAACTCTGGGCTGTATCTCTGCTAGCTGTCACTGTCTCTGCTAACAAAGGAACAACATTACAGAAAGAGAAAAAACCAATTTCTGGAGTTTATAGTAGATAAGAAGCCGAATGTGAGTCAAGAACATGCTACTGCAAGAAATTTTAATGCAATTGTGGGATGTACAAACAGAGGTTTGGTGGCAAAGAATGTAATTTTTCTACCCTGCACAGCACCTTTGAGAACCTGTGTGGAGTACAAAAATATAAAAATAATGGGGAAATCCCAGAAGAGAATAACACTGTTTCTGAGAGCTTTAGAAAACAGACTGACGAGAAAAAGTTGTCAAGGATTTTGTTTCTTCCATCTAATAACAGAATAAAGAGACTTGAAGAAGGACAGAACCTTTCATTAATGAAAATACTACTAAAGGAGAAACAGAGGTCAAACGTTTTCCATATCCACCAGATGTCTTTCAATATAACCAGAGTTTTCATAAAGAGAACTGCAGTCAATGAGTTCACTTTGCACCAGGTGCGGAACAGAAAGTTCTTTGTCACAAGAGATAAATAATCCAAAAGAAAATGCCATAAGAAAAAAAGCCTTCTAAACGTAGTAATATGTGGAAACATGGATTTTAGAAATATTTCACACTTTAAGCATGGCTGAAAGCCATGCCAAGGGTATACACTTATCCTTCCACAGAGAGCTAAAAGGAATTCTTCAAGACTCTTTCAGGATTAATAATTTCTGTAATTCATAAACTCATAAATATGCAAAAATAAATCCTATACAATCTACTTTCAGAGTCTCCAACCAAGCTGCCCCAACATGGAAACATCATGCCAATGCAAAATAACCTTACTGTCATCACCAGAGGCTCCTAGGGAGATTTCATTCTTCAAATATCTCTTGGTATTAGCTACCAAGTAGAGAGCTGTCCTAGTGGTGAAGTCCTCCTCTTCAGGGTTCCTCTCCTTTTACTGGTAATGCTTCCTGCTAGTCTAGTACAGATTGTATATAATCACTCTTCTCTCTCCATTTCTGTTTATAGCAATTTGCTGTCTTCATGGAATTCAAGCACCTTTTGTTTTATTTTATGGGGTATGTAACACAAATATACGATCATGATAAGCCCTATGTGAAGCTGACTTACAATGGAACAGCTGTCTTGGATTTAGTGGGATGGCTCAAAGAGCTCTCGAGAGCACTTGCTCTAAAATCACCAGAGCCGGTTTGCATTCCTCTGACAGAGTCCCCAGTGAAGGTGCAGCAAGCACATGCCTGCTTACGATGTGATATGATCCAGGTGTTAAGAGGAAAGCAGGATGGACATCTGAATGGCGAGGTGCTGTTTCAGCAGCTGAGAGTTTAGTGAATAGAAATGCTTTTTAAGCAGGAGGTGTTGATTGCTGCTTCAGTCCCAGCCTAGATTTTTAACAAAAGGCAGGCCACAAAATTGTGTTACGTGCACTGTATTTCATCTGCCTTAGCCTTCTGGCTGAAAATAAGAAGAAATGGAAGAATATTGTGTAATGTACTGCTAATGATTTATCCTGTCAAACCGTGGTACCCAAGCTGAGCCGAGATCTATAGTCATCATCTTGAAACCCCTTATCACCTATAGTGTTCGCATACAAATTATATTCCCTCCATAGTCTCATAAATCCTAATTAGCTTTAACTCTGATGCCTTAGAGTCTCTGATTAAGGAGATCATAGTATCTCACTTTGCTGCAGGATACCTCAAGAAGTAAAGTACAGCATTTGAAAGATAGTCTGATACAAAGTTAATAACATACGAGCATCACGTTCAGACCTGATATCTTTAATTAATAAAATGCCAGTTGTTCCATTTGGAAATTTATAAGAAAGAATAGGACAGATAAAAGGACAACACTTACAAGAGGAGACTGGCAATTTAACAATGCAGTTATTGTGACTGACTCTAAGAAATATTAATATCGCAGATGTATTTTATACTGGTGTCATTTACTGGAGAACAATTTGGGAGCTTGCATCTGAATTACACCCTTACTGGTTTGTAACTGGAAGAGTGCTGAAGGGCTTATTGCATTGCTGGTATGAAATGTTGCCTGTAACCTAGGGAGCCTGTTTTCCCTTGCGTTATTGTTTAGTCTTCCTGTATCTAATGCTTCCTTAAAGGACACAAAAGCCAGTTGCTTCTCACACTCTGCAATTCTTTCCTTTAAAGATAATGGTCCTCTTCCCTTCTGTTCTAGGCTTGTCCTTTATACCCCCAGCCTTTACAGCATGGCTATCAATTTGCTTTTTATTTCCTGCCCACAAACCCACACTCCTCGATCCTTTTTTCACATATAGAGACTTACTATGTTCCTCAGATACGCTTTTTGAGTGCTACCTTGAAAATTTACAGCATGGCTATCAATTTGCTTTTTATTTCTTGCCCACAAACCCACACTCCTCGTTCCTTTTTTTCACATATAGAGACTTACTCTGTTCCTCAGATACATTTTTTGAGTGCTACCTTGGAAATTCGATTTGAGCTCCCCCGAGTTAACCTCAGTTTCACTTTGCTCGCTAACTGTATATTCCCAAATAGTTTTTGCAGTACTACAGTGCTCTGTCTATCTCCTTACCTCAAAGAGAGACCTATCTGGTGTCAGCAAGAGTAGCCTCCATCTCCGCTATCATATCTCAAAGCTAGATTTCTTGCCACATCTGCCTGCACTGAGGCAAACACTTCAGAATGATTCTGCCTTCTTGCAGACATGTAGAGTGCCGTATACACAAATAAGGATGGGTAACAAGCAAAGCTGGCTTTAAAAGTATTCTTCCTAAAGGAAATGTTGACCAAAAATTTAAGAGCAAATATAGTTGCCTCGTTAAAAGCAAAACCTGTAATGTTTGTATTCCTTGCCATCACCTTCCTTACCTGTTTTCCTTCCCTCCCTCTCTCTTTCCTTCTACTGGAAAGAAGTAGGGAAAAGAATGAATAGGAAGAATGGGAGAATTCCCCAAATTTTCCTCCTTCTAAAGAATCTCATTCTCTGTTTTATTCTTCTCCCTTTTTCTCTCTTGCACAAGCACACTTTTTAAATAGAAAGCAAGAAAGCAAAAGAAACTCTGAAAACTCCTGAAGCATTTCCTTTTCTTTTTAATCTTTCTCTCCCTTCCCACTACGAAGGGGAATAAACAACCAAGATGCACATATGAAATTAAGGGTTTTTCCACATCCTTCCCAAAGTAAAGCAGTTTATTCATTTCTAATCATGGATGTCTGCAAGGTGTGGCGGTGTGCTCTCCCTGGTTTGCCCCCCCCCCCCTCTCAGCTCCTGCCCGGCCTTGGCCACCACGGCCATCACAACAGCAGCTGTGATAACTTGCACCCGGTCTCTGGGGGATGGCTGGCAGCATAGTCAAAATACTGTCTGGAGTGGGGACCTAGAAATTTTGTTGCCATGAAAATATGACTCTAGGTCAATTATCTTACTGTATAAATAGTGGACAGCCCAAGAGCCCCTTTGAGCTCTCCTGTATGGCAGCGGGCTGCACGCCAGGATCTCCCCTTTGGTGAGGATGCTCACTGAAGGTTCTACTCCTCGAGGTTGAGAGATTTCTTGCCGCAACAAATTTCCGGTTCTACTCCTTGAGGTTGAGGGAATCCTTGCCGCAACAGAGTTTCGGTAAGTGACTAATAGCATGCTAAGCTTTGAAATTTTATCTAAGTAATGTAAAGGATTAATTGTGCATATATAATCCTTTAGACATAAACCGTTGACCAAGTCTGGGACTAGGATTGGATCCAGCCACACCTAGACTCCTCTCTGAGAAGGAGTTTAGAAAGCAAGGGGATCCTTTCTGAACCTCGTGACTCAACGGGAGGGTCTCCCTGACAGTTTGTCTGACCCTGTCCTCTGTGCAGTAAATAATAGAGTGTACCCTGACATCGAATCTTGTAAACACTATCGCATTTACCACTGGTTTTATCACACTACTGGTTTTGTTAAATCACTGTTTCACCTTAATAAATATTTCTCTGCTTCACTCTAACTAGTGAAGTTAATCACTCCGTCCGCGACACAAGGTGACAAGATAAAATTATTTTCTTTTAGGTCTCAGTGAGCAACATGAGATCTCAGGTTATACTTGAAGTTTTCCTTTGACTTTGCTGCTGGTTAAAGAGCCTTCCACTGCCAAAGGTGACAGAAAGACAGCAGCTGTGGGCAGTTTAATTACAGCTGAGTTTGCAGTAATGTCTTCTGCAGAAATCCCCCTGCCTTACATATTCATGCAGCTTTTACCCTCTGCCTGTCTCTTTTCTCAAATTCAATTTGCCCTCAGCTCTTTGCAGCACGACACATCTCTCCGAGGAGTTCGCCTCCGTATTTCAGAGGGATATTTGGCTTCCCTACATGCAGAGAAATTGCATCTGCTCTGCTAAATCAGAAGGTACTAACATCTTTGTGTGAGACTGGATTTTCTGTGCCTTCAGTGGATGCGCTATGGAAGCTTCCGATGGAAGCTTCACCATGGAAGAGGGAGGGTCAACAAAGAGTCCATCTTCAGGAGAGCAGGGCAAAAATTTAACCCCACTGATCTCAGGATGGTTGGCTAACACAGACACCTGCTTGTGGCCACATCATAAAGCAGGGAATGACCTGTCAAGAGGGCCACACACAGTCCCTGCCATCCTTTTCCCTGTGAAACCTGCATCTCTGCTGGCCACTCAGAATGCAGACAAGCGTATGATGAAGACAGGGAGCTCAAAACCCTAAAATGAACAAAATGAAATGAGCAAACCCAAAATGGAGTCTGGCTACTTAAGTTCCCCGTTAAAAGCAGCATCTTTGGCATTTGGTGGTGCAGTTGTTGGGCACAACACGTAGTGGGGTGGATGACAGAGGGAGGTTGGCGCTGCCAGGCTGACGGCAAAAGTACAGTTTGAGGTCATGTCTTCACTTTTCCCCCAGGCTTCTCGCAGGAAGACATCTGCCATCTCCCTGCCAAAACACGGGCATATGTTCTGTTAGCCAGTGTCAGCAAACTGCGTGGTGAGGGCTCCATTTCTCCTTACACAGGCAGAGGACTTTGTTGCAGTAAATGACTACAGTGCTAAATCTAAAAAGTGTCATGAATGGGTTCAACCCTTCTGAAGAATTAGATCTTAGTTTCTATTTGTCTTCTTGCTTGGGGAAAAAAAATATAAAACTGATATTATTTCTTTAGCTGTGATAGATAACAAAATCTAGAAAGTTTGTAAGCTGAGAGGTTTTCCTTTCTCATAACATTGCACCAAATCTTCTCAAACTAAAAATTTTACAGTGAAAATGTAAGGTACCTGTTTCTGCTTACCATGTAATAAAGAATAATAATTCCTCCCAGGAGAAGACAACAGCACTCCAAGAACTTTTGCTGCCCTAGATATAACAGGATTTCAGCTATCTATCCCCTGGTACCAGAGATATATGCAGAAATATATTCTTTCCTATATTCAGAAATCTTTGCTGGCAGGGAAAGAAAAGAGCAAACACCTACACCTCCCATGAGCTGCTGTTAGCACTTGCTGCGATGAGCTAATAAGAAGCGATTTGGTCCCACAGCTTCTATGCACCAGTCAAGTTCTCTGTGGTTTCCAAGAGCTGGTGGGACTGCACGTCTGCAGGGTCAGCTTTTGTTTCACTTTTATTTTCAACTCTATTAGTTTCTTAAATATTTTTCCAACAACCTGCCTTAGAATGCAGCAGGATTGTCTTCTTCCCAGTAAATATTGTTTGGTTCCAGATGCTAGGATACAAGATTACAGCCAGGATTTGGGGTCTAAGGATTAGCAGGTCAGATGGGAACACCCACCCACTGAGCTGGACACTACTGTTGCATTTCTTGGGAGCAGAGAAACATTAGCAGCAGGGAGAATTGAGGTCCTCTTGGACCTGGTGGCCGTCAATCTGAGAACTGGCTGCAATTAACAGCCAGCTCTTCCAAACTGCCTCTAGCACAGCTTTGATTCTCACCTGGACCTGTGACCTGGTGATGCAGTGAGTGGCTTTTCTTTACGGATCAGAACTGATCAACTGTCTTACAGAAGCAGGTACAGAAGGTGGCATAGTCATCTTTCAGCTGGGCTCTAAAGTAAAGACTTCAGTCATAGAAACAGGTCTTTCAAAACATCATTCTACATGTCCTGGTGTTGACCAATGTCTGTATACTGCATCTCTAGTAGTTTTCTTTTGTCTGCATGAATTCCTAAATTAAGTTTCTCATGGAATGTGCATTGGGGTCTTATATTTTTAGGGTAATATCTCTTAAGAGAGAAGACTACCTCAATTCCACAGAAAAGGGAAGAAATCCTTTACAAAGGTAAGGTAAAAACTCCCTAGAGCAAGTAATTCCAAAATTAACCACTCAGAAATATTTTTCATATATATACGAATCATGCACAAATATGCTATATATAATAGATATATAGTACTATACATAGGATGTAGTAACAATATATTAAAGTACTAATTTGATATGTAACTAGGAAATGTCAAATTAAATTTGAAATACTTCATAAAACTCAATGTTCGAAGAGATTTGACTTACTTATGAATTAAATTCTAGTCCAGTCTTTTTGTTAGACTTCATTATCTTTTCTTTTTCTCTTTAAGAAAAATGTACATAGTGATTAGGTAAGGAAGCATTTCTTTTGTTGCCACTCCAATTTCCCAGCTTTACAAAAGCCCACTGCTCTCACATACTATTCCCAGTCATATTCTATATATCAATGTAGGTTATTTTTAAAACTTATATGCAAGAAGGCTTTTTTTGGGAGAAAAATTAAAAACTAAATCCAAGCCAGCCCAGCCCCCCCTCTATTCTTTGATTTCACCAGTAAAACATCAGTACCTTTGTTATAACCTTTGCTCTGACTCTACTTCAGAGACTATCCATTACAGTCCAACTGTTAGAAGTTAATATTGCAGAAAGTATGGAAGGATTAGATACACAATAAGTGTGCTCTTAACTTCAAGGGGCATTGCAATTGCCTAGCATTATGTAAAGAGTGAATCAGCGTAAAGTAGGTAAGAATTATTTTTGTTTTCACCAACACTTGAAGCTCTAAATTGTGTTGAGTGCAGCTAATTATAGTATAGTTCTTTGAACAGGGAACAACATATCGGTGCACAGGAGTGCCTCTATTAATTATCAGCTCTTGACAGAGGTTTAAAAAGTCTGCTTATAAAATGTTCCCTAGTTTCTAATAGAAGAATATTAAAACTGTAAGAGAGTGTCTCTTTTATCCCAGTGTGAGATTCTTATCGTACCTTCCTGTTGGTAGCCTTCACAGGACACCTGGGAGGAGGGATAACCATCAGCAAATCCAGAACTCTTCATCATCTCTGAAGAGAAACAATTTACCTCAGTGAAGAGATATCTAGGATGTCTTGGTAAGAAGAGATAACTTGGGTGTCACCAATTTCATGAGACTGTGCATGGGGAAAGGGGTATCTTCTGTGAGAGAAGAAAATGTGATACCCAACCTAACTTGATGACCACATCAAGCTTGGAACACTTCCAATGAACTTTGCCCAAAGTGAAGTCAGAAATATTGGTAGAATAATTGGTGGAATTGCAGATTTTCACTGAGGTTTTGTAGAGAGTGCTATGCCCTGGCTTTGCTGGCAGGGGCTGTACAGTGGCCTCTGTGAAGAAAGGCCGGGGTTGCCCTGAGCCAGACGCAACCGGCTCACCACAGGGTATGGCTGAGCCCTTCAGGCAAGATGGTGGCACCTCTGGGAAAAAGTATTTAAGAAAGGCAAAAAATGCCAGACAGAGAGAGGTGGCAATTAAAAAAAAAAATTAAAAAAAAAGTGAGAAACAGCAGTGTGAACACTAAGGTCAGAAGAAAGTGGTCAACACACTGGAGTGAAAGGATGCCATCCAGAGGGACCTGGACAGGCTGGAGAGGTGGGCTGGTGCAGGCATCATGAAGTTCAACCAAGCCAACAGAAAGTCTGCTGGAAAGAGACTGTCTCCTCTCAGAAATGTGCAAGGTGATTATCAATGTACATCTGCTCAGAAGCAGTTAAACCCTGTAGGTGATGGCAAAGGTAATCATACAAGTACTTGCAAGTACAAAGCACTACATGGAAATAGTCAAATTTACCTTTTAATCTGAGCTGAGCGCTCAACTCCCCGCTTACCTCAAAGGCAGAAACTCTGTTTCAGTTCACCCTTTATCCAGTAAAAGTCATTTTGCTTTTCTGTTAAATGCAGCAAACTATTTAAGCTTCAACTTTAGTGGGAGGGCAATTTAATTAATTCACAGAGTTATTCTTTTAATTGGATTTGAGTGAATCAACTTCTGAAACTCAAGAAAGGGGGGTTATTGGCTGGGCTTCACAGATGCTATTCCTGCTTGCATTTCAGCTAGCACCAGAAACAAGTTGTTTCTCTCTGAAGATGTCAGTCTGAGACAGTGGCATCCACTGCATTTTTATTATTTTAGTAACATAAAAATGCAAGAAAATTGAATGTCAAAATCAAACTCTCCCATTCATCACACATTTTTAAATGATGGAAAAGTTTATTAGGCTTATACCAATTTGATAATCAACTGTCAAGAAAAAACATCAATGGAAGGGGAAAAGATTCACATTTTGGTGAGGATTTATTCTTCTCAGCTTCATAATGCAACTGTGCCACTTGATCCACAGGCTGGTAGATAAGATGGAAGTGACGTCCACAGAAGTGGTGTCACTTCCTTTGGCTGTGCTAAATAAAGGAAATTTAGTAAAACAGGAAAGAACAGCTAGACTAGTCTACACTAAAATAACAGGAGGCCTCTCCTGTGTTCTGGCAGGACAAGCTAGTTGAAGAGACATTATAAATTATAAAACTCTACGTTTTATAATTTATAAATTATATAAGTTACAACCTTTTAACCCCAAACCACCATGTCTTGAGACGGAATCAGCACTCTGTCAACAAGATATGTCAAGGGAAGGATTTTTCTTTCTCTTTTTTAGTTGCAGTGAATTCTTGGGTCACTAGGAAGCAGATAGAATAGAATCATAGAATGGTTTGGGTTGGAAGGGACCTTACAGATCATCTTGTCCCAAGCCCCCTGCCATAGCTATCATGATCTCAGCTCCAAACAGCAAGAGTTTCTACATGATGCCTTAATACAAAAAAAAAAAAACCTCCTGTTTCCTCTCCCTTTTCCTTCCCGATGCATGGGCAAACAGGAGTAGGCAGTGTGTATTGTTAGTGTTTGTGTTTATGTCCCATGTATAAGCCTCAGCTGAGTCTGAGCATGTGGTCCCCTGATGGCACCAGAGATGGTTTAAAAGCAGAATAGGATACGGATTTTGCCTCCAGAAGCTTCTAAATCCAATGAGACAAGAAATACTGGGAAAGGAAACAGCACACAAAGAGTTGAAATGATGTGGCCCAGGCTACCCTCTGCCAGAGCTGGGAACTGCCATCAACTGTCACATGCCTGAAATCCTGTCTTTGACACTGTGTGTCCCTTAAAACCATGCAAATTGGTTCTGCACCTTCTTCTATAGGATCAGCAGTAAACAGTGTCAGAGAAAGTCCCTCACTAGGGGGACACTCAGTGCTATCAAAGAGATTATGTATCTGAGCTAATTTAAACAACAACAACAACAAAAAGTCCCTCTAACAGCAATATATACAAAATTGGAGTTCAGGTAAGGCAATGAATTCACGTTCTATGGCTGCACTTGTAAACACTAAGGTAGATGTTGACATTTCATTTTCTCACATTTATATTCCTAAGAGGAATCATACATTCAGTTTACACAGATTTATTGCCTTAATTGCTTAGGAGCATTCAGTATAATATTTAAAAGGTCAAAAAAATGTTTTTAATACCCATTGTGAGGTCCTAAGCCCCTGTGGATTACAATTATAAAGCCTTCCCTCTAAAACAAAAAGCAGTCTAGATGTGAATGTGAATAAATGAAATGGCTTCAGAGGTGGGAAAAAGGAAAAAGAAAAAAGAGGTAGAGGCTGTTTTAAGCCACATGCACAAAAGCACATTTATGTGGTAGTGGGTGGAAATATGTGTGTGCTGTTGCACCTGAAGTCCTCAGCTGTGATCTTCTCATTGCCTGTTCCTTGAATAAAGACTCTGGAGAGAAGGAGCTCTTGGTTCTGCTTGTACAGAAGTCTGATAAGATCATCCACCTCCAAGCACTGGGACTCATAAAGTGTTTTACATTCACACTTTGTAGTAATGGGAAAATTAGGGGGTTTATTAAACAAAATCTTTCTGTGGAAAGTTCTGCTGTCTTTCAAACACTTTCAGATTCTGAGGAAAAAACTTTCTTTCTCTTAATCAAATACATATTCCTTTTTTCCAGCAAGATTTCAATATTTTTCTAAAGATGTTTTCTTTTTGAAACAGGTCTAGTAGGTATCTTATGTCATCAACTAATTATGAAATTGATTATCATTTAAGGTCAAGATACGACCTGCTGTAATTCAGGTTGTTTCTGCTGAAGTCCAAGGAGTTATGGCCAGTCAGCAAATTTTCCAAGAGACTGCAAAGTCTGTACCACTGCACCCCATCATCCCCTCTCTATCCATGCCACAAAGTGAACCTGCAATGATTAATGCATTGAGTCTTATACATCTCCTTCCCTCTTCAGATCAGGGCTGCATGCTCCAGTGATAAAGCCATTATATACTGGATGAGGGCATGGTCATCAGTATATTCCTTTTTTCAGTCCTAAATTCCTTTGCATGTTTGCCATGTGCAAAGCCCTGAACAGCTTGTGAGCTGCCCACTGTGCCTAAGTAGGAAATTGTTTCAATCAAACAATTTCCCACTCTGTGATGATGACACGTGCTGTAACCTCAGTGAGTAACTCCTACTGCTAATTTAGCTTAAGATGAACGAGTAACATCACAGAGTCATCTGGCAACAGCAGTGTTAGGATGCCAACCAGGGCTGTTGCTGTGAGATGGTTAGTTTAATCTTCTAAACCAGAGGGTGATATTTTAGCTGGAAACGCTGCAGAGTGTGAAGAACTTAATCTGAAAAGAAGGATATGGAATTGTACAAAACGCATCTTATTCAGGCATGTAGATTGCCAAACCAGTATGAAATTACACTGACCATGCTGTACTTTTTATAAATCATACCTTAATACTGTAATTGGTACATTTCTTTTGAATTCAGCATTTCATCTGATTCTTATGGAAGAAAAAATGGCAGAAATAGGAATTTTCGGTGCATCCTCAGACCAATATTGCTGTGAACAAGTTTCACTGTGACTGTACAAGAAAAGTTTACAGCAAGATCTAGGGTTTTGTTGCCATCTTCTAGACTGTCACAGTTAGAGCTGGATGCTAGAAATGAGGAAAAAAAACCTCTCCAGACATTGAGTTTAATTTAATGTAAAACATTTGCTGACATCTGTGTATTTTCTAAAATCCTCAGTCGCAAAGTTCCCTGTGGTGGATTTCTCCAGAAAGGCAAGAAGCTAAGATGGTGAAAGAAAAATTGTCTCTTGGCTTCAACCTGTTTCTGTTCCCCCGTTTTCCTTGCTTAGGATTTGCAACTTCCATATCTTCTGTGTTGAATTCTACAAATGCTTCCTGTCTCTATCATCCCTTCTTGTATGCCTCCACTAATAATCGACTAAATTGAATCTTTCCCGTTAAGACCCTGCACTCATTTGTTGCTCTTTTGGAGTCCTGAAATGTTGTGTTTTCATTATAAAGTAACACCAAAGTAGTATATGTCTGGAGAGGGATACCCCTTCTTCACTCTACACCACTTACCAGGTAGGAAGGAAACCAAACACAGAACCCCCACGTATTTCAAGCAAATCAGGGCGAAAAAAATCTACCAGCCCTTAAATCTGTGTATGACTCCCACCCTGATTTCATTTTAAGGAAGAAGAGGTTTTGGAGGACTTGCCTTTTACACAGTCCTGTCCTGTCTAGGCCTTTCATTCCTAACCACTTTATGCTGGATTTGCTTAGTGAAAAATGCCTTACTGTGCTTTTGCATCAAATATCCAGCACGGATAACCTAGTCAACACCACTTCTCTGACAGTAAGTCCTCCTCAGATTGCGTCCACTCAACCTGTCCTCTCTCAGGCCATGTTTGGTGTTTTCTCAGTGCCGTTTCTTAATGCCTTGTGTCCTCCTCGATGCTTCTTCAACAGCAGCACCTCATCCTTATATGGCATCCAGGGTGGGCTGCTGCTTGGTTAATACCACTATGGGGAAAGGACGACGTGGTACCTCTCTTTTGAAAAATGCTGCAGCCAAAACAGGTCAAAGCTGAAGGTCTTGCCTCTTCCTAGCCTGGCTTTTATCTGCTGATCTGCCATCCTTCAGATCAGGCTGTGCTAGAATGAAGAGACTAGGAATTTTATATCCTTAAGCAGACACGAGTTAAAGTGATTACCTCCCAAATAAAACTCTAGGCAGAAAAGTGTTCTCTGTTAATATCAGAACCCTTTAGCTATAACAGTTGCCACTGCAGACAGAAAATTTATTCCTTATCTTAAGTGGAAAAAAGAGAGTTTTTTTCAAACCAAAAGAGGATTTTTAAAATTTTATTTAGGACAAAGCTTGAACTATTAAGCTATTCCAGTGTGGTTTGTAAACTATATTTTAACAGATCAAACATAATATTCTGTAAAGAAATTTGGGAAGCAGAGATTTGGGACTCCTTGCAATTTCAGATCAGTTTTCAGAAGCAATTTCTCAAGACCCTTCTGTGGCAGGGAGTACATGCAGTCAGAAAACCAGCAGGGTGAGTGAATGAATGCAGTCAAAAGTTAGAGTGGACAAGTGCACAGACTTCTGCAAGAAAAACACATTCAGTAACTTATAAAACACATTGATAGGGCTGAGATTGGCAGGTGCATCAAATGTAGATAAGAACATGCCGCTGGCCAGGCACCCCTTCTGCAAAATCTGCCCTGTTAGCCTGCCCAAGCATAGGTTCATTTTTTTTCCCACAAGACAAGAAAAATTCAACATTTCTTGAGGAGCTTGGGTATAAAAAAGCTGTCAGAATAACATTCAGGGGCAGTCCTGCTTTGTTTTGCTCATTTATTTGTATGTGTAGGGCAGGGTAAGCACCTACAAATACTTTCCTGCCTGGAACAGGAAAGGGGGTATTTGCTGGTTCACAGCAAGAGATCACAGACCCTCAACTTTGACTGTTGAGTTGCTTCACATGGAGGAACTGCCCAACCCCTTGCTCCTGTGCCCAAGCAGGCGTGCAGTTAAGCCATATGAAAATGTCCATCCACGTATCCTGGAACCTCCAGCTGGACTGTGAACACAAAGCACTTTGCAAAATGAAATCGCTTGCACTGTCCGAAACCCTGTCCAAACACATGCAGCTGGAGCAAGGGATGGTCACACCCCTATGACTAATGAATGCAGGCCATTCAGTAATCAAAAAAGGAACTTCCTAACTCAAACTCACTTACTGTTTGGGAAAATCTATCATTATCCTTTGGGAAATTATATTCACTTTTTGCCCTGGATGCTTATGGGTGCGGCAGTTCCAAAGACTTAAAATAGGAAGGGTCAAGCTTGCTTAACACTTAAATACTTGTTTGCTGGAGACTGTTTCCAGCAGGAAAATGTGGATTGCATGTCTAAAGAAGAAAAAAGCAGAAATGTGGCTAAAATGCTACGAATAAGATGGCACCTGAAGAAATGTGTAAAAATTGCTCAGAAAAAAACTAAACCAAAACAATCGTCATTTTTACATACTGTTCTGTTCCAGCAGGCTTCTTGCAAACGCCAGTAGGTTGTTTGGTGCTGTCACCCCCTGGGAAATCCCTGTAACTCTTAAGCATCATGGAGATACAACTAAAACCAACTGATACTCAGGGCTTCCTTGTGCTAATTGCAACTGTGAACATTTTTCAGAATACCTGTCGGCTGGGAGGAACAGGCAGGATCCATGAAGATGAGGTTGTTTTCACAACTTTATGCAAATATTGTTGCTCCTACCACCTTAGATGTGCAACCCTGGGTTTCTCCTCTGGAGGGATGTTTCTGTAATAGCAGAATATTCCCCTTCTAGTGAGATAAATTAAAAGAGGAATCCTTGAATAGAGATTCCCCTTGGAGTTTTGGATCCTCTTGCTTCCCTGAGGGAATTTTTGTCATTAAAGCTTTTACCTCTGCCCATCTTCCTTCTTACAGTGCCCTGCTATGTCAAGCATATGTTGGTGGAAGAATTTTCTGTTTTAATGCCTGTTCACTCTGCTCCACCTTACCATCATTCTATATTGAGACCTACTCTCAGTTCAGAAAATTTTCCCAGAGCATTAGGTCTTTTTTGAGGTTACAAATCCAGCTTTCCCATATTCTTTGCTGCACCATGAAGCCTGCTTTTCTCACGCTACACATCCAGCAGGCGATAAATTTAGCTGACAGTGGTACTACACCACTTCCCTCTCCCCCACTATCCCTCTCTCCCATCAGCTGCCACTGCCATATCTCTTCCTCCTGCCACCTCCTGTCTACTTGTCCTCCCCGGTTCAGCCTCACAGTGTAATCTTCTCTATAACCTCTGCAGCCATCCTGCTCAGAAGTGCCTTTTTCCCACTGATGCTCACCAGTCCTCCAAAGAATTTTATCCTCTTTGCCTGTCACCAGCCTCCCCCCATGCCTGACTATTCCCAAACCCTTTTAGCACTGACAGGGTTAATGATGGAATGAAACAGCAAAAGCTCCTAATTCACTTCCTTTTTTTTTTTTTTTTTTCTTTTTTCATCCCTTTCTGGCCCCCTTTCCTCCCTGCAGCACCTCTAAGTGAGGCCCTTTCAGGATGCAGAGTTCAGGAAAGGATCTTTGAGAACTGTAAAAGCATGAAGCCTGCCCTGTAATCTCACGTTATCTTCACCATTGGTTTGTGTTAGCAGAAGGACCAAGCAGCACACCAGGCTCACAAGACTCGTCAAGCTAAAACCACAAGCATATGTTGGGAAAATTCAAGCCAAATGTGAAAGGTGCTCTACAAATTAACCAGATCTAAATCACCCCTCCTATTTTCTTTTCTTTTTTTTTTTTTTTTTTCCTTTTTCTCCTCCCTGTTTTCAAGGGGAAAAGCTGCACACACAATTTCAAGGACTGAATGTGGCTGAAATTGCACTGGAGGGGACAATCTGTTCCAGCCCAGGAGGCGGAGGGAAGAGAGCCCAAGCAAAAGCAAATTGTCCATCTCCAATTGTGAAATGGAAGAACAAGAGGATTAATTATCTTCCACTTTGGATGCATGGGTTTGGCAAACCTGTCCTGACTGCCCTATTACCATCAAAGATGAAAAGTTAAGATGTATGCACAGTGAAAAATTGTAAAAGCAGAGCAGCAAAAAGGATGTGGGGGCTGCAGGAAGAAAGGTTTAAAAGGCTAAATATGCATAGAATTTGGTTTAAACACATCTGCAGAAGAATAGGGACACAGCAATTTTCTTATCAATATTTGAAGTGTCTGAACACCAAGGGGAGTTACCTCCTTCAGCAGAAGGGATACAATTAGGAAGGGTGGATGAAATCACAAGGTGAATTTAAACTTCTCATTGCGGAGGGGAAAAACCAACAAGTCTTTACATAGGAAGATAACTCTAGCAAGTGGGCTGTCCATTGCTTGGGGTGTGGAGAACTGGACTGATTCAATAGAAGCACACTGCTTGCAGCAGTCCTGCACTGCCAGGGACATGCAACAGATGACCTAATGGGTTTTTCCATCTGTTGACTCCACATCCTGGATTACATGACCACAAACTCAAGATTTGTACGTGTTATTAAAACAGTTTAAGATTGCTCCTCTGCACTGTGTTCCACAGGCTGGCATCACTTTGCTTCCCTCTGTTGCCAGCACAAGTGCTGCTTCAATTATTAATGAAGGAGTGCTTTTTCAAAAGCTTTTCCTATCCCAGTATGGTAAATCTGTCTTGGAGTTGTATTACTGTGTAATTAAGTTTAACGCATTTGAGTTGGAGGCACAAATAAGGTGGATGCTGTAGTAGCAGTGTAATGATGGGATTTTTCTCAGGCTGATGATACACCCCGGAGCATTTCTGATTTTCAAATTTTCAATCTAATGGCTCATTCCTGTTCTTCACCGGGGAGCATGTGCAAGACAGAGACACGGGGTACATGCACCGAGCTCTTTATCTAGTAAAAGTCAGCAGCTACACAGTGTATGTGAACCCAGAGCAGCAGCTCATCCCAGAAGCTGTGGGGGGGATGAAGAAAGCAAGACTTCAGGCAGTAATTTACTAGTTGATTTGGACATTACAGAACTAACTGCTCTCACTTGCCAGCACACACGGATGCCAGGGACGTTATGGGAACTAGGAAGAACATATCTAAGCATCTAAACATCAGCAGCAGGATGGGGAAATGGGGAGCCCCATCCCAGACAATTCCAAGCAGGAGGGATGCACCATCTTCCAGCTTCACATTTGCTTTTTGTGGAGCTCAGGCCCTCCTGGCATGGCCTTCCTAAAGCACCAGACTTCTAGTTTCTGTGACTCTCAATAATAATTAATTTTCCATAGTCTGGACAGTGAGGTGGGTAGCACTCATTTGTTCCTTTTGCAGAACCACCTACAAGTCCCAGTAAGTCTTGTGTCCCCATGCCAGAGAGCACTTTGCAGAGTCCAGCCTGTAAAATAGCCCTGGATCACCTCGTTTTGGTACTTAGAGTCACTGAGATAGTTCATGTATTTTGATGCTGGAACTTCTGCCCCACACTCTCCAGCTTACATTTTCTGGGAGCCTGATTCTCCATTCCATTTACATCAGAGAGAACACTCTTAGTTTCAGAGAATTTACTGTTAGGAAGAAGAACTTCTTAGTTTTACAGAGTCTTCCTTTATTTGTCTTGGATCATGTTAGTTTCTTTGCTCACCTACCACCAGCACAGGACAATTCAAGCCGGATGCACCAGTTCAGCAGCCTGATATTTAAGCACATATTTACAGGAAAAAGGCATTGACTGAGCAGCCCTTGACTCAGGACTCGTGCTCTGCCAGGCTGGCAGGGCCCAGGGGTTTCAGCCATTAGAAAACAATACAAGGCTCATCCTGTCAGGCCGTTGGGTGGATGCCCAATTTGCTTTCAGAGGCAAACTTCTGGCTTGACTCTTGCATTTTAATGCCACGCGTTACATTAAACACTACACAAGGAACATCAAAGCAGCGATTCGGTGCACTGCTTGCAGCTCTCCTGTGTGATATTTTGATTCCACCTAGCATGTGAGGGCTATGCCTTGTAGCCTTGAAATTTTCCAGCACCACTGAACAGTTTGATTTCTGTTCCTCTCCCGGTGTGTTTTCTGGGGACAAGGTATAGGGCACGAGTGGCAGAAATGACCTTGTATCAGAAATGTGTCTCCGATGTCAACGTGCTGTAGGCACTTCTGTCCTTTGCACTTCCAAACTACACACAACTCCTGACTGCAATAAACAATACACTACTGGTAAATCAGTTGTGTTCATAATAAATCTTCCCACCAGGCAACCAGGAAAGGAGGTGCACTTTTCCTACTGCCTTTTGTCCTGTGGATTGTGCAATCCAAAAGCTGCCTATAAATAAAACCAGACACATATAAACATGCAGCCTCTGAACTCTGCGAAGCAGTCCATGGTGGGACTTAACAATAGCACCAGGAACCTGCTTCTGCAAACAAAAGATCACAAATCCCTATTCTGAAGTTGTGCCCCATTATAACCTATGCAATCAATTATGTCTTCTTGCCTACACAAAGCTTCTACTGAAAGTTCACGTCTGCTCCAAGCCTTCCTTTACAAAGGAAGGTTCTCTGAGCTTTTTGCTCAGGCTGTCCCTGGATTTCCAGTGTCAGAGGTATAAGAATTCAGTCTCAGACAGGAAAGGATACCGGCACAGCACCTTGGGAAATGGCAGTTAGTAGACCCCTATGGATCAGATTCTGCCCCACTGCAGAACCTGGCTCAGATAAGTTTTTTCCCTCCCACACCTGGAAACACGCTGGGGTGAAACCAGGAGATTTTTCCATTTGCATTGATTTACCAGCAGTTTGAAAGATGCTGTACTCCCCTGCCAAGCTCCCCGTTTCTTATTCCACAGACATGGGTCTAAGTTTGTTGGAGAAGTTTTTCTCTCTACAGCATGCCTGACAAACACAAGGAGATAAAGTAGTCTAAGAAATACTGAGGGATAAAAAGGTCATTAAAATAAGGACTTGACAGCGTATGAAAGCCAAGAAAGGCTTAAAAATTTAAAGAGAGCCCTCCAGGACCCTAAGACTCTTTTGGACAGAGATATAATCGAGGGGTTTTTTGCTTTGTGAGTTTTTGCGTTTGAAGTAACAAACTTCAATCCATGGATGTGGGAAAGGGTCATTCTGGGGCTTACAAAGGAATCTATCTGGCCACAGGCAATGGAAGGGAGTTTTTGTCAAAGACTCATCTGACTCTGCATACCTGATACCTGACTGTTGCAAATCTGCAAACTATAACTGATAGATAGATAGATAGATAGATAGATAGATAGATAGAGATAGATATTCCTTCCCTCCCCTTTCTTCCCTTCACCCATCAAACACCCATCCTCCTATACAGCCCTCACTTTCTGTTCTGCAAGTCCTGTCACTTTGCAGCATCCCCTGCACCAGGTAGTTCTCCTCCTGGTCACCCTGAACAGTCCAGTTAGTCACTGGACTGCTGGGGTTATCACCAGCCTGCATCTGCCACCACATCCCAGGGAGTGCTGTCAGCTCAGAAGGCTCTCCTGGGTGCCTCTCATCCTTCCCTTGGGCAGCCCAAAGATGCTCCTGCATCCTCCCTGCCCTTGCTGCAGCAGCACCAGCAATCTTCATGAAGTCTTTCCTCTCACAAGGACACGCATGGGCTAGCTACTGAGGCTACATAATATGTTAGCAGCCATCCTCATGAGCGAGATGTATGCTGTGGAAAGTACTCTGATCTGCCCTAGTCCTAGTGCTATGCCTAGACACATAAATCTTCATTGCATGTCATGCCAGCATGTCTCTCAGGACTTTCTCAGGGATGGCAAGAACAGATCAGCAGCTAACTGGGATTTATTTGTGTGAAAAGGGGTGACCTATGCATTCATTCAGTGACTTTGCGTGGCCTGTATTGTATTAATAGACATTACAAAAACTTGTGATTGGAAGAAAGGCAATAACTGTTACCATTCAACACTTTAATACTCTTAATGGTAATGACTGTTCCTTCATCCCTGCCTCTCATCAACTGCTTTCAAGGAAGCATCATTAAGAAGGCATATTCCAGTACAAAAGCGACATCAGGCTCAGTTAATTTAAAGGAGATATTGCAATAAAGCTATTTTAACATTGAGATCAGAGGTGCGCTCAGGGATTCCCGTGCCTGCCTCCGTACAGCTCTGATGCTCAGCTGTAGCCCATTTTGTAAGACACCAAAGTGTAAGACACGGAGATGCCCAGTGAGTGTGGATTTTCCTAAAAGACTGTAACATAAGAAGTCAATCATCTTTTATTGGACTCCACAATACAGTGGCATTCAGCCGTATGTTAGAGTGTGGGAGGGTATAAATTACACTACATAAAGTGATCAGGTTCTCCATTTTAACTCAGACTTACAGTACTTGCATCCCTGTGGAAATTGAAAGAAAACATGATATTTGGATTCTTGGTGGATTCAAAAATGAGTTGGAAGAAAATCAAAGCCAAAATGTTTACAGAGATATCAAACACCGCTGGAAAAATATTTTCGCTTTCAGTAGTATTCCACTTGTTTCCTTAAGTGATTTGGTGCTTTAAATAAATAGTTTTGATTGCTTAAAGTGTTCTAAAGAAAAATATTTGGATTCCAGTGATATTCAGGAACTAGAGCATGCATAAAGCAGTGTCTAGTAAGCTAGGTAAATAATAACCACTTCTTTTACAAATCAAGTTGTAAGTTTTTATGATCTCCCCAGGACATTCACAACAGAACTTTACAGGTTCTGTAGAGAGTACCTGTTCACAAACCGAGTCTGAAAATAGAAGGTGGGAACTAGTTGCACCACTAAGCCAAAAGGATGCTACATTTCCTCTGGAACACCTTAAATTATAGTAAGATTATTCTGCAGGAAATACAGCATTTAAAACATTGGAAGTAAGCAGCAAAGTCTCAGCACAGTCAGGAGAGCTGAGTTAACTAGTTCAGACAGTGCTGCATCTAGATGTAAAAAACTATTTACATACCTGGTGTTAACACAGTTCTTTTAATACATTTTGCAGATCTGTCCTGGGTCTCACTGTTTTAAGAAAGAGATCCTATGAAGATAGATACAATTTGTAGCTTGATATGTGAATTGCCATCTTACGTGAAATGGTTAGAGGGTGGGATCCAGCACAGCAGCCCAGTGAACAATGCCCCTAAATTTACTGACACAGAATCAGTGGAAGCTTTTCCGTTGACTTTCGATGGAAGAGACTTCAATCACCTTTCCATTAAGGCAACTGGTTTTTTATACACCTACAATTTGGGTAGATATCTATCTTAAACAGGCAGACTGGATCCCAGCCTATAATGCTAATTAATACTGCTGAGAACCCACAGTCACACTATCATGACTAATATTCAAGGACTCAGTCAGTCAGTGTCTCTCTAAGTTTGCACCTTCTTCCCAGTCCACATTGCCCAAACAACTTTGATTTAATGCTGGGCTGTGTTTGCAAAAAGACAACAACTTTACCTAATTTCACACAAAATTAGACCTACTGGGGACTGTCCTTTAGAGAACTCTTGCATGCACTTATTGAAGCTGCTGTAATCAGTCACATACAATTAAAAAAAGTGTGATAGCAAAAGTCTTAGTTTTGCCAAGAAGGAATAACTGCTTATTTCTAGAAATATAGCACTCATTCAATAACAGACATTCATATGCTAATTCATGTGCTGCATACTGTTTTTCACTTTGATGGTTATAAATTACATACTGTAACTTAACAAGTTGGAAAATGTGCTATCCCAGGAATAAGAGAGGGAAAACATAACAGCAGTCACCTGCCAGCTTTAATAGAGAGCTGTAACAAATAGCAGCTATATTATTTTTTTTTAAGATCATTGCTTCAGGGCTGCAGCTGTTTGGTTCTACCCCATTTGAAGAGCAAGAAAGGTGTATACATATAATATATATATATGATATTTGCAATCTTAACTCCTGCTAGCCTGGCAGGTCCTCACTGATTTCACAGGTCTCTGCAACTGTCTGCTGTAAGCTGATGAACCCATGGAGCTTTTGGAGAGATGGAAAGTACTAACATATTTGGGTTACTCCCCAAACTATGGAAAGTACTAACATATTTGGGTTACTCCCTGCCACTGTGTAATGCTGCTTAAACCAGCAGAGGTGACCCACCTCTTCGGATTCAATATTGATTTTTTTTTTAGTTTTAAATGCTTCTCCATCCATCAATGTCCAAGTAGTAACGCAGCAAGGTCCTCATGGATTCAGTTTACTTTTTCTTTTCTGCTTATGTGCTGAGAGAGAAACAAGAAAAAAAAGGCGCCCAGAGAAATGCCAACAAATCAGTGCCTGGAACACAAAGAATTGAAACAGCTTTTGTTTTTATTGTGTAGTATTATACCGACCTTGAGAGGGAAAAAAAGTCTAATTTGAGTACTGCAGGATCTAAAATTACAAGTAAGCATCAGCAGTGAATAAAGGAAAAAAATAAAAACTTTGTCATCTTTTACAAAGGAATGGAAGTTAATGGAGGAGGGGAAAGGAAGGAAGGATGAAGTGCACCCACCTTCTTCTGCAGTGTCTAGCATCTGATAAAAGGATAAAAAAAGCTTTTAACAGGCATGTAAGACTCCTCACAGATGACATGGGCTTGGAAGAAAGCTCCCACAAGGCCACCTCTGCAATATGGTGCATGGATTTGATCACCCCATTAAAAAGCCAGTAATTCACTGGATAACAGCTGAGGTGATACAGGCTTTGGATGATGACCAGTGTTAATTGTGGGCAGCAAGAGAAGACAGTGCATCTTTAAGCAGTAGACTGAAGCAAATCAAGTGGAAAATCCTCACTACTGCTTGGCAGTTTAAATTGAGGAAAAAATTAGTGGTAGAGATTGTGGCATTAATGCTGAAATACAGAACTTTATGTCATGGGACTTGCACTGATGTGTGTCTGGATGAAATAAAATTTTACCTACAGAGGAACTGCCCAATTTGTAACTCAGATGATCAGAACACAGCATAATATTGTCTCAGAATAAGCCAACCTGACAGCTTCTTCCTAACAAACAGAGCTGAAATGAAAATATCTCAAGACAAATGTGTTTTAGTAAATCAAATGTCTGCAGAGACCTCTGGTGATATAAAAGCTATCGTCAGATATATAAATAGTTAATTTACAGCTGAGAGAAAGACATGAAGAAGAATGTGTCTCTTCAGGTTTCACTAAAATAAAGCACAGATTTTTAGAGATGTTTCCTTAAATAAGGCTGCAGAGTTCCTCCTTAAAGCATCACAGGCGATTCATTGCTTCAGCACAAAAGCTTAATGGACACTTCTCAGCAGTGTGGCCTCTAGTGGGAAATTAAGTTTCCACAGAATCAACTTTTTATGCAACAAAAAATTAGTTTTGCCCAAAGCATTCAAGTTTCCTTTGGGAAAATCAAAACAAAATATTTCCTTTACTACATTGACTTGACCCAAATCAAATGTTTCAGTTTATTTTTCAACTGAGCAAGAATATTTTATTTCAACTCAGTTCAACCTGAAACTGCCTCTGGGCTTGCTGTTATGGTGG
Organism: Calidris pugnax; assembly: GCF_001431845.1. NCBI lineage: Eukaryota > Metazoa > Chordata > Aves > Charadriiformes > Scolopacidae > Calidris > Calidris pugnax. Next base: position 14,928,153 of record NW_015094510.1, on the reverse strand, counting down.
ATTTAAATAGCCCAGGAGAATAAGGGAATAAGACGATTTGCATCTCAGCCAGTTAGCTGGCTCGCAAGAAAACATTTTTAATTCAACAATATTAAAATGTTATGTTTAGATCAACAAGCCTGAAGCAAAATGCTTGGATACATCCAAACTGGAGTTTTTCAGCACTTTTGCTCCCATAATAAATTTTGGTATCAGAATAGAAATGGTTAAATCATCAAAATTGTACATGAGAAAAAAAAAAATCCAACTCTAATTTCCAGACAGCTAATCATTATATCAGTTTTATGCCACAGCAATTCCTTTCAGCTCCACTGCAATCACACTGGAATCACATCAACCTAAAAGTGGTTGCAGGTGCAATGACACTGATCTCAGTGCACAGGTTTAGGGAGATAAAAGATGTGCCTTAAGTTGCTCCAGGTTCTCTCTTACATTTGCCTCCTTATTGGGACTCTAAGTATGCGAAGGAATTTGCAGATCCTGAAAGAGTAAGATGTGGTTAGAAAGGAGGACAACTTACAAATCACCAGGAATACTGCACATCTTTCCAAAACTCATAGATGAATGAGACAATTAGGCTTTTAAAAGGGACAAACCACAGCTTCAGCTGGGATTGAACAGAGATGAAACTAGCATTTGTATGTGGGATAGACATGAGAGCTTAGGGAGTTTCAGTTATTTTTATATATATATGAGATATATATTTTCTTGTTACAGATTGTTTGGTATATATCACACTTAGAAATTATAGTTAAACTGAGTTATTCCATCTTGCCCTTCAGTCTCAACTTCTAATATTTAGTTCTCATTCAAAAGCAGTCCAGACCAAACCAATACAGACAGACAGTTTCACAACAGAGACCCCCCACAACAACTCACCAATTACTCACCACAGGTTTTCAGTCACCAGGGTCCGTGGGTCTAAGAAGGAGACAGGGTGCTGGTGCCACAACACTCAGCTTGCTCAGGATCCTCGCCTGTAGACAACAAGGGTGAGGGATGCTGCTCCTGCGTGGCTTTCAGGAAGGTCATGTCAACCTGTTCTCACTTCACTGCAACAGCATGGGTCAAAAAAGGTCAGGAGATCCAGAATGAGCTCAACTGCAGAGGGTGCGTGGAAAAGAGAGCAACACCGTGTAGCTATTTGTTCTGGTTTGTAATAACTAGGCTCTGATTCATGTCTCAAGGCGCCACAGTATTAACTGCTCCAACAGCCACTGATAAATGTGAACAGAGATACCAAATAGTAGTCAGTCCTGACCACAACACAAATTATTCACATCCCACTTGCCTCACTTTTTAGATGTCAGAGTGAACGATTAACCTCTGCAGTTTATACATTTACTGATTACACAATCCACTCAAAACATCAAGGACGACAATGGCTAACTCGGACACTGGGAATTTTTATACCTGAAATAATCCTGAGAACACTAAGTTTGTGTTATGTAAACCAGGCTTTTTACTTCTTTTTCAGATGAAATTGTTGAAAAGCAGCATTTCTAGGAAGTGGCTATGTGCACCACGCCAAGCATAAAAACCCTGCCCAAGAGGACATTTTAATGTCCTACAACATTTCCAAGCAGAGCTAGGGAACAGAGGAGAAGCTGTCATGAATCTGATACGGTGGTGCCTTCCAGAAATTAAAAAGTAGTATGCAGACTGTTCCAGTGCTAGCTGTGTTTCTACAAAATGCTTAATGTCTGATGCAGACCACATTATCACCATTTTTACGCTAAGATTTCACTTAATTTACATAGACTGGGATGGTCTGCAACTGTGTCTGGTTTCAGCGCAGACACACGGCCTGGGATTGCTGGTCACAGTATGTGACCCTCTGCTGCTATGGGAGTGCAAGCTTGTTTCTTTTAAAATGGGACTCAGTTTTCCAGAGTTACTCACCTTTAGGAAAAGCACTGGTCAAAGTTGCCTTTAGACATGACAAAACAGCTAGGAATTGTACCTCGCTGTTCTTTGAAGGAAGACCACATGCTCAGGTCTTCAAGGAGACAAGAGCATCTGCGGAAGCCCTGGTACCCTCCTTTCACTGGGTGCAGCCCGGGAAGGTTGGATACTTTTTAGTTGCTTGATCCCTGTAATGATGCTGTATGGAAGGGAAGCCACTTTCAGGTTCTTGGAGGGAGATGGGAGGGCTGGTTGTTGCAGCTAAAAAAACATCCAGAGATAAATAATACAATATACTTGTGCTCAGTAGCACATTCAACATACTGTGCTAGAAGACATCATAAGATCATAGATTTGTTTCTGTCATACCAGGCTATACAGTTTCTGACTCATCCACATTTCATGTGCAAACCTAAAAATGACACCTCATATACCTGTGTTTTAGTTTCACGTAAGTAAAATAGTTTTCTGGGGACACAGTAGTGCTCAGAAGGCACTCGGACCTTGTGGTGATGCACCTACAGCTACACCAAAGGAAATGGTGCAGTTCCTATCTGAAGAGCTGTACCTGCAAAGGTCTTAGACCAGGCAACATTCAGCCTGTTTGCACTTACTTTTATGTTCCTGATGTCCAGAGTAGAGCTGCAGTTAATGAGCTTAATGACTTAAATGAGTCATTGGAGCAGACGAAGGGTGAAGTATCTGAATGAGAGTCACCCATTGTAAAGAAGGGGAGATGAAGCTACTCTGTAAGGAACAGGAAGATCCTTTAGGCATCTACTTCAAGATTCATAAGGCTTTTACACACAGCCCAGTTCTTACCATATTCTTTCAGGGAAGTAGAAGACCAGGTCCTAAACCTCCATTCCATCCTTGGAGTGGGAGAAAGGTGCACAGCTCTACCTCATGAAACTGGGCTTTGCTGACAACACCAGCCTGTGATCCACAGTTTGGATATTTACCTGCAAAAAAGGACCTCCCACCCATGACAGTTAAATGAAAGAGTCGTTAGAGTCCAGAGAGAGCCATCTAAGAAAATAACAGGACACCCGGGTTCCTGCTATTAAGGAAGGATTATATCTAGCCCTAGCCAAGGGGTCTTATTTTTTCTTGCCCTGTTTTGCACAGCACCTGTGTTCAACAGAAGTGGAGGCCAAGATCTGCAGCAGGTCTGCATTCTCACGTCGAGGGCATCTTCATGCAGATGGCTACCAGCCTGGAGCACAGATGCCAAATTCACTTGGTGAACACAGTAACCCACGCAGTTACTGTGTTAAAGGAGGGAGGGAAAGGGCCTCTTCTGGCTCCTGGATGGGACTGGCAGGGCTGAAACACTTCTTGCTAAACTCAGCCTTTTTTAACCAGCTTGTGTTGCCTGACGGTCTTCTGGCCTCACTCGTGGGATTGGGAAATGTAAGTGCTGGGATGTCTCATTTCTGACTCCCAAGTGGGCATCTACTGCCTGGCTGCTCCGTCCTGCCGTGACGGCTGTTGGTCTGGGCTCAGCTGGGAGAAAAACCAGCCCCCAAGGAACTTTATTGCGAAAGGCTTTCTGTAACAGTGACTCACAGGTTCAGACGGGCTGCGGTGGGTGCTCTGAGACTCACTTTGATAAGGTTCTACTGAACTGCCTTGTTTGGGATGCTTCCTTGGGACTGGCTGCTGGGGTTAAGAGTTACACCCACCTCCTGACGAATAAGCGTGACACCAGAGTGACTCCAATTTTTTAATAAATATCTGTTGCCAATTTGATTAACATGTCAGCACAGACCTGGAGTTAAAACTGAAGGGGACTGAATATTACTCCTTCCTTTTAAGGCTTGCATAATTTCCCCTCTACATGGAAAAAGCTTTGCACTTATATTTTTCACTAGTATCTACCATCGCGAGCATTAGATTTTCTCTCTTTTAAACCTGCATCCTGTAAAACACTGTAATTGCATGCAGCTGTGTTTGCTAGCCATCCTCTGCAAATGCAAAGCGTGCACTGAAAAAAGCACCCAAGCAGAGGACCCGCGAAATACACACTGCAAAAGCTGCCAGTTTACCAAAAGGACCCTCTTCGGTCTGCCTTCCTCTGCTGTTGCTACCTTGCAGTTTATGACATCCAGATAGTGGGAGGTCTGACAAACCGAACAAGGCAGCAAGCAAGAAATTCCATTCCTGTTGAAATCAGTAATTCCTCTGTGCAGGCTGCTTTTCTCTGTGAGTGTGTGTGTGTGTGAGTGCTCTTTCTTTTCTGTCACTTCGAGGAGGGCTCTGATATTATTATTATTTTAAATATAGCTTGCCCTGGGGCGGGGAAATGCACAAGGAAAGAGTCGGCAAGCAGCCTATCTCTCAGAAGAAAAGAGCAAGCCTCGCAGCACGGGAACTGGCTTCACTCAAGTGTGCAGTTTAGAAGTCAAAAAACTATTCCAAACCCCACCATTTTGGAGGAGGCAGAAGAAAAAGGACGCAAAACTGGCTAAACACAGTGAAGAATATGGTAAATCAGGGTACAAAGTGCACCTAATGGCAGTTTGAGAGCGGGCTCTGAAGTACAATGTAAGTCTTCCTTAAATTGTATTTTTTTTATCATAGTATCTAGTTGTTTAATTTCCATTCTGAAGCCAGGCTGGGCCAAAAGGTACAATTAGCTATAAAAATAAGTGTGGAGCAGAATGTGTAATCTCTGATATGAGGCTGAAAATGATACTGAAATACAACAGAAGTCAGAGACTATCAGCCATATTATGGAAGAAGAACTATAAATAAGACCATATCTAATTATTTCAAGAGAAAGATGCTGGATGGAATCTTTAATCAACTTTCTTAATAGGGAAGCGAGAGCTCTGCTGTTTTGTATGGCAAGCTATTTTAATACTGCTGTGTTTAAAATTGTGTGATCACAGTTACCAATAGCAATAAGATGTAGCTCCAGAGGGGAGTCCTAGTGGTTGCAAAAGTTTTTTTATTTCTCCAACATTTTTGCTGTCTCAAGCTTCAAGTCCACATTCTCTATCCTACAGCTTGGTTTTGCTTTTCAGCTGGATTTTCAATGTGTGCCAACACTGGACTTCCTATGGAACTGAAAACAAAACATTACAGCTTTTGGAGTAATTCTGGTATGTTTTTCTACATCACGCTAGTGGCAAAAATACAGTCGACACAACATTGCGCTCCTTCAACTTCTGGCATGGACAGCTGAGGAATATAAAGCCTGATGGTGACAAAGGGTGATAATTTCCTATTTTTCACTGTTTATCTCACCTTTTTGGGACTTAGCAATGGATATTCTTTGTGATGAGGAGAGCTCTGTGAACCCAACTGCAAACTCCTTAATGCAAATAAATCATGAGAGAAGACTCTACAGAAATGTTTATGGAGCTGGAGAGATTAATATATCACATCTCTTTAACTTGACCGTGGACTCTGAAAACCTAACCAACCTTTCATGTGAAAGTAGCGTGAATCCACCGTGCTACTCTTCTCTGATTCAGCTTTCACAGAAAAACTGGCCAGCTTTGCTGACAGTGATAGTGATTGTTTTAACCATTGCTGGAAATATTCTTGTCATCATGGCTGTGTCACTGGAGAAAAAACTACAGAATGCCACTAACTATTTTCTAATGTCACTTGCAATAGCTGATATGCTGCTGGGTTTCCTTGTCATGCCTGTGTCAATGTTAACCATACTGTACGGTGAGTATTAGCTGTGTAACCTACTGCATGTACTGAGAGGCTTTAAACATTGCATGCACATGTTGTTATTACTATTTCATTCTCTTAGCACAAAAAAACTGTAATCACTCCATACGAGCTGAAATATATGTAATGGGTTAATGGATGTAAGAATAGCTGAAGTACTTCAATCTTTTCCTACTTTATATTTCTAGTTACAGGCATTTTAAACACAGTCCAGAACACTAGTTTATTACTGAGTTTCTGGATGAGTTGTCTCAAAGTGTGTATGAAGATGCTTTGTTCTCTCTATTCTTTCAGTTTTTTCCCCTAGCTCATAATTTTCAACATTCCTAATGAGAATGTAGGGTCCTGCCAGTTACTTTGCTCTGCAAATATGCACAGAAACAGTAATGACTGCCTTTAGATTCAAAGTAGGCAACCCCTTCAATTTTTTTAAATGAAGAAATACAAATGTAAATAATTTTCTTAACACTAATACCCTGCTTAGACATCTACTTTCCAGCAAATGCTGCAATAAATATTGTGAGAGTTAAAAAATGGATGGGAATTAATCCTGCCCAATCTTTAGTAACATTTACAAATGCAAATCTATGATTTCTTAAAAGAAGTTATTTGAGAATTAAATGAATAATGACTCACAGTTCATACCCTTGTAGGTGATTAGTAGCAGATCTTCCTTCTCGTTTCCACCAAAATCACTCGCAGCACAGCTCACATAGAAAAAAAGCAGTAGCCTATGTGTTCGGTACCAATATTGACAGGCTGTTATAACCCCTAAACTTCAAGGAATGAGTTTTCCAGTGCCACGACTGAATTGCTACAGTTCAATGAGAAGCCAGACAACATCGAGAGGAAAGCGAGGTTGTTTACAAAGATTTCTACTGCTTCACTATTTTGGGACTAAATGTCCAAGCACGAGCCTGTGCCTTAAGAGAGATTTATTCCAGAAAACTGGAAATGCATTTCCCAGTTGCAGTATTTCTATACAGATTGCCTTCAGTAGCATTTGCAAACTGCATGTGGCATCAGTGATGGTGTAACATTGTGATTTATTGTATTAGTGGTGCAATTACCTTTGGTGGAGAGACAGCGCAAAGCAGAGCCGCGGGAGCAGAACTCGTCCGACGCGTGAGATTAGCAAAACCCTTTTAAATCCTGCGTGATTCCCTCAGACATGCAACAGGGACTCCTGCTGGCCAGGCTCCGCTGCCGAGGGAAGAGGTGCCTGAAATCCACCGCTCGGAAGCGATTTGGAGGTCGGAACGTGGGATTTCCTGCATTCAGCGAAGCCGAAACCCTCATCGCTGGGAAAAGGCTGCATCGCCCTCTTTTGTGATGGCTGGCGTGGAGGAGCAGCAGGGCACCAAAAGACACTGGGGAGGGACTGTGCAGGCTCTGTCTCCTCTTTCCCTGCTTTTTCCCTTGCAAGGTCAAGAAGGAGGGTAACTTGGGGTGAAAAATCATCTGGGAGAGCCGTCTTGGCACGGTGCACTGTCAACTTCCAGGACAACCAGTGATGATGCAGAAGGGAACCTCTCCTTATGCAGGAGAATTTGCTTGGCCTCAGCCACCCAGAGAAAGGTCAGCACGCAGCCAGCATCAGCCATGTCACCTATGTTGACAGTCCTGAGCCCAAACCAGGGGCCTTTGCATCCACCTCACTCTGCCAAGATAACCTCCAAAGCTGTGGAACATGGATGTTCCCCCACCCACTCCTCAGTCCCTTGAAGGGGCAAATTTTGACTGTTTTGCTCAAAAGAGAGATGATTTCCTTCTCGAGAGCTTTATAGCTACCATGGCCAATTCCTGTTTGAGTGCCCTGGTCACCTGTCTGCCCAGCTTGCGCCCTTTGGGGCAGGCAGGCTTCTCCATCCACCCAACAGCATGAACCTCAGCTGGAAAAAGACACCCACCAAGGTGGATGTGTCCACAGAACAGAAAATTCACAGAGTTGAACAATAGCACTGGTTCCCACCCAAACACGCATCAGGTGCCAGATGCCTGTTGCTCCTGCCTCAGAGACTTGCCCCAGGCCAGCATGGAGAAGCTGTCAGGAGTATTTCCAGATGCTGTGTAACTCCCTGATGCACTGGAAGGACCAGGTATTTCAGAGGACCTCTGACCAGTCTAGTGCTGACCTTAGACATGGCCCCAGCTGATGTGCTTCTGACAAAGTAGGATGTCACACAGGGTCCCCTCAGCAACTGCCTGTGCCTATGGACTACCGTCTCCCCTCTCCTCTCCTCTCCTCTCCTCTCCTCTCCTCTCCTTCTTTCTTTACAGTGTTTCCTTAGCCTTTCCCCATATCTCTTGTGACCAACAAGCAGCAGCCTAGCCATCCTGGCCAGCTTCACCTGTTTGCTTCCTCACCTCAAAAACCCCTTGAGAAAGCATTTCTGATCTCCTGGATACTACTAACTGGCTACCTCAGGAAGAAAATCTTATCTCACCTACCTGTCCTCCCTCTCAGCCTCTCAACCTGAAAATGCACAGATGAACAAGCATCACTTGCCTGTCCCTTGGGTGGGAATCCCTGATATGGGCTCCTGGACCTCATGAGCTCTCATGGACCACATAAAATCCTGGACCTTGCAGGTCTTTCCCTGCCTACCCAGTCTTTAAATTGCAGCCATGTTTTGTGGTTTTGTTTTGTTTCGTTTTATTTTATTTCCCCTTGGATATGGGAAGGGGTGAATTGGACAGTGACCAGAGCACAGGACAAGGCAAAGCTATCCTGTGCCATCTGCCACATAAAATGTCCCAAGACCTGACTGGAGGATGCTATCTACACCCTTCCTAACTCTTATTGCATCTACAGTTGGCTCCTCTCATGTACTTTCCCTTTTCTTGACCCTGTAGTCTCCAAGGTAACTAATCTGAGGGATAAACGTTAAAGTCATCCAGGTTTAAAGCAAGGACAAGAGGTCAGAAGGATGTGACAAATGTGCTCCCAAAGGCCACTAACACAAGAGAACAGATGCATGTTGTCAAGTGTAAAAATACTTTATTGCTTTTCCTTGACTAAACTCTCCTGGTCCAACAGGGAGATGCTGCTGGGAAGACATGCCCCTGAAAGCCAACCCACACCTAACACACTCCAGAGACTGGATTCCCCATTGGAAAACCAGAAAACAAGATAAAACATATCCATAAATGCTGCATGACTTGTCAGGGTCAGCTCATATTACAGCAGAGCAAGAGCATCAAGAAATAGGTCTCCCCTGTGCTTACCGAGACTTACCAAGTTTAATTAGGCATAGACCTAGCTCCTCTTCCCCTCCCTCTCTTCCTGCTGTTGCAAATCCTGTTGTACTGTACCTCCAAAGGAGACAGGCAGCCCCCGAAACACTACCGTGTTCTCAAAATACCAGCTTTGGCATTGCCCCATGTCTCACTCTCATGGGCAGCTCAGGTAATATGCTCTAAATTAAATCTTCACAAGATAAAGGCATGTCTAACTGCAAAACTTGCTCCAAGGAGAGTTATTAGTGGTTCCCTGCAGGACTAGAAGGGCCTTTGAGTGGGGGTCCTGCAGAGCTCTGCTTAACCTGGGTCTGCTCAGTGCTGCTCCTAACAACTTGGACCACGTACGGGGTGTGAGCTTACAAAGCTTTCCAAAAGCATCAAGCTGGGAGAGGTTACAGGCACTCAGAGGGACAGGATCAGAATCATCAACAACCATCTGGATTCCTGGAGAGAAAGTCTGAAATGAACAAATAACATTCAGTGAGGATAAACGCAGAGATATTCACTTAGGAAAAGGACAGGAAACCAATTACTGCTGGGGAAATTTCTCCAGACTTAAGGAATGCTGGATGAGATCTGGCTCTCAAAATGGATCATAATCTAAGCATGTATCACTAGAATGATATTTTTATAGAAAAGGCACTCATCATTCCAGGTTGTGTAAGGACATTCCCAGCCAGACACATGAAGCAATCTTGTATTTCATTTAGCAGTCAGGAGGCCTTTGCAAGAGTACTGAGTCCTGTTTTGGTCACTGAATGATAAGCGACATGTGGATAAATTAAATAGATTCCAGGGCAGAGAAACAAGAAACACAAAAGTTTTTAAAGCATTATCTGTAAGCAAAAGATAAAGGAATTGGCTTTGCTTAGTCTGGAAGAGAAAAACTAAAAACTAGGCAAGACATGATAGCCATCTTCCAATAGCTTCCAGAAAGGACAGCAATCAATTATACTTCATGGCTAGTGGAAAGAACAAGGAAAAAGGGAAGGCTTAATTTGCAGCAAATAAGATGTAGGTTGGATATTGGTAAAGACTAATGCATTTGCTTTGGATTGCTCTCTCTGGAGGAGCCCATCAATATCCATTGATACAGGGAATATCCTCATTCAAGTTAGTGGTAGGTGCCTAAAGACAGGTGAGCAAAATATCACAGGTATGCAACAAAATACATATCTTTCTTCAGCTGTCGCTTAATTTAAAGTTTTTATTTCAGAATTTAGGCAGCTTTGCCTATCAGCAGGTGTTAATAATGCAGTAATTATCTGGATAAAAAGTCCTAAAAGAAAATTGAGAACTTGCAGGTTTACAAATGACAAAATTGCTTCTCTTTCCATAGATTTGCTGCCAGAAATGGTTAATTCTAACATCAAATATTAGCATTATGCAAATAGAATTAAAAAGAAAAAGAAAATGCTGCTTGTAGCCTGGGAAAGAAGCAGAATTAATGCCAAAAGCTACAGAGTTAGAAGGTCGCAAGCAAATAAAATAGGTTTCTTAAAACAGTGTCAGGCAGCTTCTATTGAAGGCATCACTTACTACCAGCTTCTACTGGAAGGATACATGCACTGAGACATATGTGTGACAGCAAAGGATATGAGTATGTCACCTTGTTACCTGATACCAACTTTCTCTTGTGCAGGATACACGTGGCCTCTGCCTACAAAGCTCTGTGCTATTTGGATCTACTTGGATGTGCTTTTCTCCACTGCCTCCATCATGCACCTCTGTGCCATCTCCCTGGATCGCTACATTGCCATTCGAAACCCCATCCATCACAGCCGGTTTAACTCAAGAACTAAGGCTTTTGCAAAAATAATTGCTGTTTGGACCATATCAGTTGGTAAGTGAGGCAATATTTCAGCATGTAATTGCAGATTTCTAGCCTTTGAGAGGATTTGACGTATATACTGCAGTCTAAAACTGTATTCTCTGCCTGCAATATTTTGCTTGCCACAGTTTAAGAAGTGCTGTAATGTAGTAATTATGCAATGGAAATCAACAATGACAACGGGAAATGGAGGAGAACTGAGCACCACTGAAAGAATATAAATCAGTGATGGGACTACTGGATTCAAGTTTGTTGTAAAGATGTGTTTATTTCCCATATTGATTATCCATCATTGCCATAACATTTGAAAAGAAAAAATTATCTCAACTGAAAAAAAGATCTCCCTGTTTTGTGGAAGTCAGTTGTTCCCAGCTTCTTATTAGGGTAATTTGCTTACAGATGTTTCTTATGGACAGATCTTTTCTGCCTTTTATGGTGCACAGGGTAGAGTTTTTATGCTTCCTATTTATGAGGCATGAGTTATTCTGTGTACACTGTAAATGAGAGAAGTTCCTCCACAGGACAGTCCAGAGTTATAGCCTAAAATAGGTGCCCTGAATGACTCCCTAGATGAATCTCTCTTTGCACTGGCAAAGCCTGAAGGATTGAAACTAGGCATGGGAGCGTTGTTCTTCTATTCTTCTGGTGGCAGAACCCTCGGTCCAGAGCAGTCTCACAGCATGGGATCTGGGAGGAGTTTGGTGTCTGATACCGTCAGGAATTTTCTCTCACACCTGGGGCGGTGGTTTTTAAATGCATTGAAAGCCCAGGTTCCCTTTCAGCTCATCCGGTTTTGTAGACACCCCCCCGAGCATTGGCAGCTCACTTACTCAGAAGCAGGAAAATTTCTCTCTTTTGCCCTGGAAGAGCTGAGTGTTGCCAGCAATCAAAGGTAATTAGCCGCTTCCCTGGCTAACACAAAATATTGCAAGTGGTAACTGTAATTTGTTACTGTTCTTCCGAGGGGAAGGAGACAATGCTTAACACTGCGGCCTGCCCGCCACTCTGAATCGTCTCCCATCTCCCTTTTGATCCTGGCCCAGAGCCTGAGAAAAAGCAGTCTAGGATATTTATAGCCTAAAATAGCTGCACCTTCTGCTGCACAGCAAGAAATAGTGGGAGCCCTCTTTCAACAGGAGGACAGTTCTCCATCCTCCAAGACGTGGTGAGGTTCAACAGTTTCACTTGTTTCTGTGGTGCATTCAGCTGTAGATGTCTAGCACAGGCCAGGTGAACTCCACCCTAAAAATACCTAGCTCTCAACTATAAAGGAAGCCTGGAGCAACTCAGATGTAGAGGCCTAGGTTTAGATTAGATTAATCATACCTTGTATCTCTACAGTCACTTTTTTAATTAATCCAGTAGAAAACATATTACTTTGTCCAGTTTTTCCAGTCTTGGACACTGGATTGCAAGCAATTTCAGTGCATTCTCCATATAACATAAAAAAGTCAAACATTCCTTAAATTTGTACATTCTATGTATGTCTGTATTTGTGTGTGGTACTTACGCTTAGCGTGTGTGAATTTACTGTCCTTTTCAAACACAAATTAATTCACAGAATGTTCATTCCAGGGGCAAACCAGTGGTCCACGCTGCTCAGCATCTTTCCTCAGACAGAGGCTCGCTGCCAGAGTATCTGAATTAGCTCACTATTAAAATGAATGCAGTTATTATTTAAGCCCCGTTAGTCAGAACATGATTTATGTCCTGTAGCAGGAGGGCTTAGTTCTTCGATGCCGAATTTCTAAAGTTGGGACTATTCTTTGGAGTAATTGATAACAACTTACCCATTGTAAAAACACCTTTTCTGCTCTCTCGAGAATTTTCTTTTGACAGTGATCAGATGAGCCACAGATGTTATTTGTTATTACTGTGGCAAGTGGTAACAACGTGGTCCCTATTTATATAACTCACAAAAACACGACTCCTTATTTTATTGGAAAGCACTCAAGCGTGGCATAGAGTGAAGAGGACAGAATCTCACTTTGCTGCAGCTGGATAAGGACACATGTGAGGGAAGAGTGGACGTCAGGGAAACAGGCGGGCTGATAGGGTAAACTCCATCTCATTCACACACCACCTCTCATCAAAACAGTGGGTAGCGTGAAAAGATATAAATGAATGCAGGCAAGCACACCAAGGCACCCAGGGATGAAGTGGTGCTGAGTTAGTTTGCTGGTCCCGTGGAATTAAGGGGCATGGGGAGATGAGCTAAAGGAAGATGGGTGGGTTCCTAGCCTGGCAATGGAGTCATGAATGAGCTCTGGTGAATCACAGAATCACAGAATCTTCTAGGTTGGAAGGGACCTTAAAGATCATCTTGTCCAACCGTCAACCTAATTTTGACAAAAATAGACACCCACACAACAAACAAAAAGCATCACCATCACTAAACCATACCTCCCAGCACTACATCAACCCGTCTTTTGAACACCTCCAGGGATGGTGCCTCGACCACCTCCCTGGGCAGCCCATTCCAATGTCTGATAACCCTTTCAGGGAAAAAATTTTTCCTAATATCCAGCCTGAACCTCCCCTGGCGCAACTTGAGGCCATTTCCTCTTGTCCTATCGCCTGTGACTTGAGAAAAGAGACCGACCCCCATCTCTCTACCCCCTCCTTGCAGGTAGTTGTAGGGAGCAATAAGGTCAAATGTCGTGTGCTTCAGAGGACAGACAGGGAAGCAAACACACAGCAAGCTACAAAGAAGCTGCTGAGTTAGTCCCTGCCAGGCTGGACTGAGAGTGCACCATCGGATATTGCTATGCTATACAGAATAAAGAAAAATGCCAGTATTATAAGGAACCTTGATAGATGCCACATCAGCCATTCCACTTTCTGTCAGTCGGTCATTGTCCTCCTGAACTGCCATGATCCAACTCAGAATAGATAGGAAATGGTTTCTGAAGAATGAGGTGTTTTCTACATCATTTACTAATAGAAATGGTTCCTGAACAAAGAAGGGCCTTACGTGTCATTTACCAGTCTTCAGGCTTTCAGTGCTACTTAGAGTGGCAGGGCTTTAAATTATTTGACTCTTTGTATTTTCACATAGCTATAGCTGGCATGGGCAGAGCTGGTGTCAGGCACACCACCAGGCTCTCTGCAGCACTTGGTGTGGCTGTCATCTCACTGACAAGTTCAGAAGGGGGATTTTCTTAAGGTTTTGTCCCCCAGCCTCCAGTTAAATATCCTTTGGCTTCCCCTTGCTCCTGCAGTTTGGAGTTGAGCTGGTGCCCTGTGAATTTTCATGATATATGAGATGGAGGGTAAAAAGCAAGAGAAAGAAATGAAAGATGCCATGTTCCCCTGTGTAGAGGCTCATTTTTCCTGGGGAAGAGGGGAGAACCTGCTGATCAGAGACCCTCAGTATCTCCCCTACTGTCAAAATCCTTAGTCTTGCATAACTCTTGCATAGCTCCTTTCAATGGTTGCTATAAGAGGCTGAGTCCCGATCTACCTAGGCTCCATTTGCGTAGCAGCATCCCATGCCTAGATCATCTCTGTACCCTTCTCTGAATCTTTGAAACAGAGGTGGCCAGACCAAAATATTCATGATGTGGACAGACTGTGAATTCATGTGCTGTGGTAATGTTTTCTGCCTTGTTCTTGGTTCCTTTATATGAGTTCAGTTCCTTTAATAAGCCCTGTCTTTCTTTTAGTCTTTAGGACCATCCCTGCACACTGAGCTCAGTGACTCCAAAATCATGGCATCAGGGAATGGTTTGGGCTGGAAGGGACCTTTAAAGACCATCTAGTCCAACCCTCCTGCCACGGGCAGGGATGCATTCCACTAGATCAGGTTGGAAGACCATCTAGTCCAACCCTCCTGCCACGGAGGGGATGCATTCCACTAGATAAGGTTGGTCAAAGCCCTATCCAACCTGACCTTGAACGCTTCCAGGGATGGTGCATCCACAGCTTCCCTGGGTAACCTGTTCCAGCCACCCTCATTTGTAAAAAAACCTTCCTCCTTATCTACCTAAATCTACTCTCTTTTCATTGAAAACCATTGCCCCTTGTCCTATCATTACAGGACTTGATAAAAAGTCTCCCTCCATCTTTCTTATAAGCCCCCTTTATGCATTGAAAGGGCACAATAAGGTCTCCCTGGAGCCTTCTCCAGGCTGAACAACCCAACTCTCTCAGCCTGTCCTCATAGGAAAAGTGTTCCAGTCCTCTGACTATTTTTGTGGCGCTCCTCTCTTTCCTGAGTAATGACAAAGGGTTTTGCATATATAGCTAGGGTTCCTCTCCCCACCACCCTTGACTAGTGTACAACTCCGCTTCTTAGCACTGAATTCTCTCTGCTACTTTGCTGCCTATTAGCTGAGATTTATGAGTACCTTCTGCAATTCTCTACAGCCAAGACCTATGTATCCCCAACACACTTACCAGTGTCCACACAGACAGGTCACGGATGGGCTGAAAACCACTGATGAACATAGAGGACTGTTGGATGCTGTCTTCTACCATCCTCGCGGTGGAAAGAAACCATTTAATCAACCCATCCTTGTTCTAGAAGAGGACCTTTCTACTTCTGCCATTAGCATTTAATTTCTCTAACAGCATTTGACAAAACAGCATGTCTGATAACCCTTTCAGGGAAAAAATTTTTCCTAATATCCAGCCTGAACCTCCCCTGGCGCAACTTGAGGCCATTTCCTCTTGTCCTATCGCCTGTGACTTGAGAAAAGAGACCGACCCCCATCTCTCTACACCCTCCTTTCAGGTAGTTGTAGGGAGCAATAAGGTCAAATGTCGTGTGCTTCAGAGGACAGACAGGGAAGCAAACACACAGCAAGCTACAAAGAAGCTGCTGAGTTAGTCCCTGCCAGGCTGGACTGAGAGTGCACCATCGGATATTGCTATGCTATACAGAATAAAGAAAAATGCCAGTATTATAAGGAACCTTGATAGATGCCACATCAGCCATTCCACTTTCTGTCAGTCGGTCATTGTCCTCCTGAACTGCCATGATCCAACTCAGAATAGATAGGAAATGGTTTCTGAAGAATGAGGTGTTTTCTACATCATTTACTAATAGAAATGGTTCCTGAACAAAGAAGGGCCTTACGTGTCATTTACCAGTCTTCAGGCTTTCAGTGCTACTTAGAGTGGCAGGGCTTTAAATTATTTGACTCTTTGTATTTTCACATAGCTATAGCTGGCATGGGCAGAGCTGGTGTCAGGCACACCACCAGGCTCTCTGCAGCACTTGGTGTGGCTGTCATCTCACTGACAAGTTCAGAAGGGGGATTTTCTTAAGGTTTTGTCCCCCAGCCTCCAGTTAAATATCCTTTGGCTTCCCCTTGCTCCTGCAGTTTGGAGTTGAGCTGGTGCCCTGTGAATTTTCATGATATATGAGATGGAGGGTAAAAAGCAAGAGAAAGAAATGAAAGATGCCATGTTCCCCTGTGTAGAGGCTCATTTTTCCTGGGGAAGAGGGGAGAACCTGCTGATCAGAGACCCTCAGTATCTCCCCTACTGTCAAAATCCTTAGTCTTGCATAACTCTTGCATAGCTCCTTTCAATGGTTGCTATAAGAGGCTGAGTCCCGATCTACCTAGGCTCCATTTGCGTAGCAGCATCCCATGCCTAGATCATCTCTGTACCCTTCTCTGAATCTTTGAAACAGAGGTGGCCAGACCAAAATATTCATGATGTGGACAGACTGTGAATTCATGTGCTGTGGTAATGTTTTCTGCCTTGTTCTTGGTTCCTTTATATGAGTTCAGTTCCTTTAATAAGCCCTGTCTTTCTTTTAGTCTTTAGGACCATCCCTGCACACTGAGCTCAGTGACTCCAAAATCATGGCATCAGGGAATGGTTTGGGCTGGAAGGGACCTTTAAAGACCATCTAGTCCAACCCTCCTGCCACGGGCAGGGATGCATTCCACTAGATCAGGTTGGTCAAAGCCCTATCTAACCTGACCTTGAACGCTTCCAGGGAAGGTGCATCCACAGCTTCCCTGAGTAACCTGTTCCAGCCACCCTCATTTGTAAAAAAACCTTCCTCCTTATCTACCTAAATCTACTCTCTTTTCATTGAAAACCATTGCCCCTTGTCCTATCATTACAGGACTTCATAAAAAGTCTCCCTCCATCTTTCTTATAAGCCCCCTTTATGCATTGAAAGGGCACAATAAGGTCTCCCTGGAGCCTTCTCCAGGCTGAACAACCCAACTCTCTCAGCCTGTCCTCATAGGAAAAGTGTTCCAGTCCTCTGACTATTTTTGTGGCGCTCCTCTCTTTCCTGAGTAATGACAAAGGGTTTTGCATATATAGCTAGGGTTCCTCTCCCCACCACCCTTGACTAGTGTACAACTCCGCTTCTTAGCACTGAATTCTCTCTGCTACTTTGCTGCCTATTAGCTGAGATTTATGAGTACCTTCTGCAATTCTCTACAGCCAAGACCTATGTATCCCCAACACACTTACCAGTGTCCACACAGACAGGTCATGGATGGGCTGAAAACCACTGATGAACATACAGGACTGTTGGATGCTGTCTTCTACTATCCTCGTGGTGGAAACAAACTATTTAATCAACCCATCCTTTTTCCACAAGAGGACCTCTCTACTTCTGCCATTAGCATTTAATTTTTCTAACAGCATTTGACAAAACAGCATTGTCAGAGTTTTCTGGAAATCCAGGAACATAATGTCACCCTTATCCATGTGCTTACTGACTCCTGCAAAGACTTCTAGCTGATTTGTGGGGCACGCAGAAGTTCTCCTAGTGCTTTCCAATCAACCCATGTCCCTTCCATTATTACTTCTCATTTACCCAAGTAATAACACTTTCATTCACTAAAATGGTAATATTCCTATTTTATTCACTAAATTCACACATTAATTCAGTGAATTTGATCCAAAGGCCAGTCAATCAGTAGTCTTCCTTCTGTTGGCTTCAGTAATATCATAAGTACTTAAAAAACAGCATAAAAAAAAGGACAGATAATTTTATTTACTTGACTTCTGAAATCTTGATTTTCTTAGATAAAAGAAAAAATTGTACTAACATTAGTTTTTGTATTTAGTGGAAGAAGAGCATTTAGCCAGCAGCCTTTCTTTCACTAGACCATGTAATGCCACAGGCAATTGGTTTAAAATGGATTCTAATTACTGTAACAGATTCTAATCGTGTCTTTAATTCTTAAATCATCCAGTACCCAGAGTGGCTAGATAATTAGATTATTTTTAGCTGTTGAAGGCAAAAACCCATTAAACCCTGAAAATTATTCCATTTGTTTTAAAGCAGAGAGGTCATTACTGAGAACAGGTGTAAAAAGTCCAAGCATTTTCCCTTCCCAGAAAAAGAGAGGTCATTACTGAGAACAGGTGTAAAAGCCCAAGCATTTTCCCTTCCTAGAAATATTAGAGTTGAATTTTGAATAGTGTTTAACTGGAATCTGTAGAATTTTAAATAGAGCCTATGCTGAAAAATACAGGTAAAGCACCTTTGAGTCCTATGTGGGCCTAAGAAACATATTGCTCTGCAAGAGGTGATCATTATCTCCTTTAAAAATCCTTGAAAGGGACACATAAAAGAATTACAGTCATGAATGTTAAGCCTTATATATATCATTCCTCAGTCCTTATTTCTTTCTATTCCTCCGTTAATGGTCTAAGTAATGTGAAGTTTGATGGAGCCCAAATCCTCTTAGCTGAGTTTTCTCTTATCATTTCTCAGTCAGACTACACATCTGTTCACTGCCTTCAGGCAGTTTCTGCTCTCTCCAGTCACTAACAGCTTAGATTTATTCAGTACTTGTCATGCAGAAAAAAAGTCCAAAGTGGAGCTGAATGAAGCTGGTGAAATATCTCCCATAGCATAACTCTCTTAAAATTTTGCCATTGCTTTTGAGGCTTCAAAAACACAGAAATGCTGTAGCATGTGAAGCAACATTCTCCAAAATGCAGGGTGCAAAAAGTTACCTCCAGGTGTATATAACTCTCTTAAAATTTTGCCATTGCTTTTGAGGCTTCAAAAACACAGAAATGCTGTAGCATGTGAAGCAACGTTCTCCAAAATGCAGGGTGCAAAAAATTTACCTCCAGGTGTACGAAACAAGCCCAGTGCAACCGAGCCCTCTCATAAGTGGTCAGTGGGAAGCTTTATGCTGAAATAAAGGCTTCCACCTCCTTCCCAGGCAGCCTGCAATTCCTGCGTGTGACTTCTTGATGTCCTACAGAGCATGAAGGATCAGGGAAGCGGCTGGGATTGGGAAAGTACAACTGTCAGTGTCTCTGGATTGTGGTTTGTTGACAGCTTCGGCCTCCTTCAGCTCACCCCTCCTTCTGCCAAGGACAGCTTTCATTTGAAAGTCCCTTCACTGTTTTCAAAAGGCACAAATAGCCAAGGGGCCGCGGGTTGGGAATCCCTGTTCCAGATCCGCCGCATCCTTCATTTCTTCCAGATGACATACTTACAATTTGCCAGTTCACTCAAATCTAATTTAGGGATGGCTTGGCACAGGAAAAGACCACTTGTTATAACACGGAATACACTGCCAAAATACACAAAATTGAAAATAATTACACACAGCATTGTACTCTGACAATATAGAGTTAAAGTTGAGCACCTAAATTTGGAAGTGCTGGAGCTAAACTTGAAATATCTGCTACACTACTCTCTTTACCATGTAGTAATGCACGTCAATTCCATTCTTCTTTTGAAAACTTGGCTTTGCATTCTTAGCAGTATTTATAATCATTTGCTTAGTTAACATTCCTCTTTTTTTTAATCATACTCATTAAATCATCTCCCAGAGAGTGAACATATTGTTTGGTCTTCCAGATGGAGGATCTCAAGGGCAAACATTGTAGGTTTTGTGTTTGGATAATGCTCTGGGACCCTTTCCATTTGTGGACATAGATGCCACCATAAAAATAAAATGCCATAAAGATGTTGTCAAAAATTGTGACACAACTTATAGAGAAATTTGCATAAACTATAATGAAGGGCCATGGCACAAAATTTCATTAAAAAACTACTAAGAGTTTCATCATCATCTCAAAGAAAGAGGAACTTCATTGTATTATTTTATAGAGACACAATGTATGAGGCTTACTAGTCAGTAAAAATTATGCCAGTAGAAAGTTCATTGCCATACTGACTCCACCAGCAGTGACAAAAAATTATGCCAGTAGAAAGTTCATTGCCATACTAACGACTCCACCAGCAGTGACACTTAATGAGTTTATGAGCACTTTATGTATAGGTTTTTGGAGGGAAGTTAACACTCAGTGCTGTGATGCACATTTCTGAGTAACGTAGCACGTGTATTCTGGTTATGAGACAGTACTTAAGCTGGTTCTGAGAAAGAGACATAAATATCATACTTACTTTCCTCATTGATGTAAATTATTCCTCTATTTCTTATGTAACAGAATCCTTTGCTTGATTTGTTCTTCCCAGAAGAGTGAACACATCTCATCCACCAGCTGACCACACAAATCTCCCTCTCATAACTGTGAAGGTTAAAAAAGCTTGCATTTTGAACTTCCATATTAATTTTTTTTTATTATCTGACAAGAAGGTGTTACTAACCTTATAGTTTTCTTTTTGAAAATAATGCTCAAAGGAATGGTAACTATTGAACCGCTTTCTAAATTCTCCAAATTTGGACATACAGAGATAAAGAAACAAT
Organism: Calidris pugnax; assembly: GCF_001431845.1. Taxonomy (NCBI): domain Eukaryota; kingdom Metazoa; phylum Chordata; class Aves; order Charadriiformes; family Scolopacidae; genus Calidris; species Calidris pugnax. The sequence continues at coordinate 14,907,825 of NW_015094510.1, read as the reverse complement.
ATAAAAATTCATAGGGCCACATTTTCAAACCAGAGGCATTGAGCAACCTAGGATATATCTTGATGGGGAAGAACACATTATACCAGTACATATGCATTGTCAAATGAAGAATAATTATTATGTATACATTTACCATTTAATTAGTGTAATTACCTGGTTATCAGGAAGGGATGAAGGTTTTTGGCTATGAAAAAGGCACACACCCATTTTGGGAGCACTTCTTTGCAAGAAATATTCTGCTTTACGAGTGAAAAAAGGAATGAGAACGTCACAACATTAATGTTCGGCTTTTCTTTCTGCTTTGCTTTTATTTTTACGGGCAAGTTTTAAAAGATAGAGCTGTATTTTTAATAGTGGAGCGATGTGGAAAAAACCTGGTTAGTCAAGGTACTGATGACAGAATTTGTTCATTGTCCTTTTTTTTTTTTAAACTTGTCTTTGCTTTGAAGACTGTAAGGACCGTGTTCTTCTCCCTTGAAGCTACTGGCAAAAAAGCATTAAGTTCAATTGGACCAGGCTGGTCCTATTATCAGGTTTCTTTGAAGGAATAAGTCACTGTTCGGGGTTGGCAATATGACCTATAATCAGCCAGTCTCTCTTCGTAGGGTACGTCAGAGTAAATGGAATGTTTTAAGAAAAAAGGCAGTAACAGTACAGTGCCTATTATAAGTTATTCCTCCTACACTGAAAAGTGATATTTTTTTTAGCCAGTCCTGTACCCAGCACAGCGTGGGATATATACAAGAATCCAGATTGGATTCCCCATCCAGAGGGGAAAGGATGAGCTTGGGTCCTACCAGAGGACACCTTTTCTGCACAAAATGCTGTGTGAAGTCTTGCAAAATGCAGACCGGACACGTTCACAGGCCTGCTCTGATCTTCTTCCAGTAGGTCTCTACAACAGTACATGCTCAAAAGGGGATCCTATACTGGCCAAGAAATTACTTGAGCATCTCTAATCAGAGGAACCAGGATTTCTGCATAGCAGAAGCCCCGTGCAATATAAATGAGCAGAAAAGAAGAGCACAAGGAATCATGTTGGCATTTATAAACTCTGTCATCTGTCCAATGTAATTGCATTTAATAGCCTTCTAAATTAAAAATAGTGTTTTTAAAGTAGCAGTGCATTGCATAAAAGAAAATGTCAAGAACAAAGAAATTTTCCTTCATTTTAAAATTATACCGAGCAATTTCACAGGTTCTTTTATGTATTTTAAAGAATTAAATTTTATTTAAGCCAGATTTTGCATTTTACAACGTTAAGAAAGATAAACGTACCACAGAATTCTGTTCTAAAATCAAAGCTTTATGTTTTCCCCAATTAGTGGGAACATTGCAAACTATTGCACACTCAGGCTGCAATTAACTTTCCCCATGCATTTCCTGGCCTGTGCCATTGGCATCGTTTCTAAGCAGAAGCCCAGCTAATAAAAGTCAGGGGTTTTGTCAGAGCTGAGACAACATATTCCTAATTACCTACAACAAATTTAGAAATACCTTTTCAGCTGATTTTTCCTATGATGTCCTCCAGAGTCATTGATGGAAAACAGCCTGTCAAACTCCTATGACGTCCTGAAAGCAGGCTGAGGCATCGCGATAAAGGCTCTCTTTTCTGGCTGATCAAAATCAGAGCTGTGTATTTCACAGTATTCAACCCTGCATTTATGTTGCAAGTAAATCACACCCACTGGGAAGACTTATTTCTTTTTGGCAGAATATAAGCTTCATTATGATTTTGTATTTGATCTGAGTTTTGAAATGCCAAATTGACTGTTCTTGCTAGGATGATAGGCTGAGCTGAACTGTGAGCATCCCAAGATAAATGCTGTGTGGTTTTAGTTCTCAGGTGCACTGAGTGAGGGGCACAACTTTCTCCTTACTAGCATAAACATGCCTAAAAGTTTTAGGTTGAGTGTTCCCAGGGTAAAACCAGCCCTGCCTTGCATACCACTGCAGGACATGAGGAGGGCCCTCCAACATTCAGACGAGCCATTTCTGGTTGCAAGGGCAGTTCATGTATTTATTTTTCATTTTCAAGGTGGTTTGTGACATTTAGCAGAAAGATAAACCTAGGGATTATGCTATAGCACCTACACAGGCACACCTGTAGATGGGAACTACGGGCAGATATGATCTATCACTTTCTCATCTCTTCTTCAACCCTGCCATCTTCTAAATGTGACCAGGGCACTGACTGATTTAATAAAAGAGCAGTTCCATTGGGGTGAAGGGCATTATCTCCTGGGTGGGCAGTGAAGCATAAACCACAGGATCATGAATTAGGACATTCAGACCAGTGCAAGTCTCTAAGCTGCTTCTCATCCTGCTTTTCTTTCCAAATTATCTATCACAACAGGACATCTACCCCAATAACTGTCCAGCCATTGGTGCAGTCTCTTTGTATAATTAGTAAGAAGCTGACCATTTGCTTCATCAGCAGCCTCTGCAAGCAACCACAAAAGGAGGCAGGGAGAGACAAGAAAAATATCTGGATTAAAGTGCGACGTGGTCTGAGGTCTAGAAAATACAGGATAATTACCGTTTTGGTTTCCTGTGCCCCTCAGACTCAGTGCAAAATTGTGGCTAAATAATAATAATAATAATTAAACAACTTATCAGATGGTTACATTCAATCTTCCTTTAAACTGCACAGTGAGGTCAAACAGCACTGCCAGACAAATCTCAAACTGATACCAACAGAAATCTCTATTCAGTTCAGTGGAGGATTAAGGCAGAGTTAAGTAAATTATCAGCATTCAACAAATCATACCAAGTAATAATTAAAAGCCCAGAAGTGAAAAGCTGAGATAGTCACTTAGACTGCTCCAGGAGCCATCACATTAGTTGCTTATGAGAGTGGAATATCTAAGATCTTTCCATCATTTCTAGTTTATTGCTATATAATTTCTTTTAAGAATTACCGTGTACGTAGCAAGCTGAGGAGCATCCAGGAGCTTCATAGCTAAAAAGGCAGGCTGAGAATCTGTGACCTGGGAAGACCCTGTTACAAACAGATGGTATTTCTTTATTTCTCAAGGCACAACTATCCCCAAATCTATTCTCCTAAGGGCCTGAACAGTGAACATTGTGAAGCTCTCTGACATGGAACACAAAAAGGTGCTGTGCTAAACAGGAGGGATATCACAAGTGTCCAGAGCCGATCCCATTTAGAGGCTCTTCTTCCTTTTCAAATTAACACATTTACCTAAGCCAGTGGCAACCACAAATTTGTAGCTTCTTTTTGAGTAGAAATTAAACCATTGCTACAGGGAACTTAAAAACACCAACACAATTTAAAGAACATTAACTGAGTACACAGAGAGGAAGAGGGGTGTTTGGCCTGCTCTGCTGCATTTTGCTGAGCCACAGATGCAGCAGGTTTGTCCATCCAGGAGCCTTAAACAAGAATGAGTAGCACCTCATCCCTCCGTGCAGAGCCAGGCTGGAGACCTGTGGCAAGATCTTGCCATTTTTCAAACTAAATATTCAGCTCGTTATCATAAGGTCAGTCACTTCTAATTACTTCTAATCGCCATGGATGAAGTGGCTACACAGCCGTCATCAGCCTACATCCCCTGGAGGAGAGCATTAAGCCCCTCTCCCTCCTGACTCCCAGCTGACAGCAGGGTTGTAGCCGCCGTCTGGCCGCCTTGGACCTGGGCTCTGCTCAGCCAGCATCCCCCAGGCTTCCCCTGCCTCCTGTCCACACTTAGCCAGACACCCCCTGACTCTCTGCTCTTCCCAGACTCCGGGATAGGAATAAATCTCAATCTCACCAAAGATCAGACCGCAAATACATTGGTACTGTAAAGAGCAATGCAATTAAATTACAGGGTGAGGGGTCTTAAAAGCCTTTTATGGTGACTTTAGAAACCTGCCCCCACCCCTAGCTTTTTGCAGCTGTGGTCTGATTTCCTCTGGGCACTGCACATGCAACAGAATGTCCTCTCTCCCTCCTGGCAGACCTTCCTTGGTGGGAGGCAGGGACTGAAATGCAGGCAGATGCACAGAGCAAACTGGAGTCCATGTGGAAGGGCTGGCACATGGAGCTCTGTCCCCTGTCAACCTCACTTGAGATACAACCCCACCGTTCCATCTGGGAGTGCTGGGATAAAGAGCAGGGTGATGTGCAGACAGAGGAATCCTTCCAGGAGACTTCACCAGAGCCATATGAAAATATAATTGCTATTGACAAACTCCAGGGCTAGAAAACTGGCAGAAATCTCCACTGCTACCCTATACCCTTTCTGCCCTACACACATGAGGTCTGGCAAGACATCTCCTTTGAGATAACAGACACAGCAGCAGTGACACATTGCCAGGCTACAGGCTAAAGGTTCCACAGACCTTGTTGGCCTTCAGGGGACTTCCAATGTTTGTAATGACCTACACATGCTGTTATCAAAACAAGACTGATATAAGTACTGATGACTTCAGATCATGAAAACACAGCTTGTAACTCAGCTATTTAGAAAAGCCGTCAATCTAAGTTGAGCAGGTATGTGGTCACCTGCAGATGGGTGTGAGAAATTAGTGCTTATTTTCAGCCCTGCTTCTTTTAGATTGACACATTGTGGTATCCATGTGCCTCTGAGCCAAGCAGGTTGTAGAGCACCCATGCCTTTACACCCCTTATCATATTCATACTCTCAGATTTTAAAATGCACCTGAGGTTGCAGGCAGGTCTCCCTGACCTTCTCTTCCTTGGGCATTTCCCCATGAGAACGTAGCAGGAATAGCTGGCCTGAGGGAGGGCTAATGAGAAAGAGAAGCCTCTGGCCAGACACAAATCTAACCTAGCCCAGCTCCCAGCAGAAGAAAGTTATGACATCCATATGGATGGCTGGTACAGAGTGGGGTTTGCCCATCTCCGAGTGCTCCTTCAGCATCACTACTCTGGCACTCTCAACATCATCTGGGAACCATGGGAACGAACAGGAAAAAACCAGAACAATTTCATCTTGGGCGTGACATGGCAATGTAGTGCCAAGACACTGCTGAATTACTCTCATAAATATTTCTTTGTCCCGTTTCTAAGGAAGGGCTAAGTTTTCACATGGAGAACATGGGGATGATGCTTTGTCAGGTAGACAAATTTGCTCTACATGGCACAATGGCATTCTCCTTACTGGAGATCAGGTTGAGTGGGTTCCTCTCAATCAGTAAAGAGGAAATGGATTTTTAGGCTCTCTCTATTATTGTCTTTAAGCCTCCTGGACATCCTGGAGCTAAACAGCTCTGTCCAGCCTGCTGTTGCAAAAGCAAGCGAGATGCCTTCTTGCCTCCCTCTTCTCTGTAGGTGCAGTTATGACTTGCATTTGCACAGTAATCTACACAAGGCAAAGAGATTTACTTTTTGTCTAAAATTTGACACACTTACTGAGTCTAGGGCTGGGGTCTTTTGACATCTTTCTCCAGGCTTAACGTCACTAAAATATTCAGAATCAGACCATCAGGTCTAACCAAGCACAGTAAAAGGGAGATTCATCAAATCCATGGGAGATCTGTGGAAGAATCTGGCATGTGGTACACATTATTTTGCTATTTAGCCGTACTGGGCCAAAATTTATTTACTTGGCAGTTTGGTATTTCTTCCTTATTTAGGAAAGTTCTTTACCTCAGTAGATAGAATTGCCATAGTAAACAAGCAGATGGAATGCAAGTACATGTCATGTAAAAGAAAATTTCTGTATAAATTGATAAAGTCTTTCAATTTCCTGGGGTTTTCACTGATGAAGAATATAGTCTTTCTATTGGCTGGCCGTAAAGGTGAAGGTTTTACCTGTAGGTGTCCTGTACAGAAAGTCACCAATGTGCTAACTCCAAGCAGAAAGGCTTTTACTCTCCAAAGACAGAAGCTCTGGGGAGCTTCAGATAAAATGAGCCAACACGCAGTCAAAGACCAAGGAGGTCATTACCTGGGCATAACTACTGGCACATTAGGAAATAACTAAAAAAATTTTAATATTCAAATGAGATACCAGGACTAGCTTTGGGAAATGTAACTGCCTCCTTCCTTATGAAAGATCAGACTAGGCAGCACAGCTTTATCCAGCAATTTATTACCCTGTGGAGACCTCCCCTCTGCCCATTACAGTCAGCAGAGGGTGAAGGCAAACCTGTGCTGGTGCTAAACTAAGAGGATTTGGTTGCAATAGCAACACTCTCTATTTCAGTTTCTTCAGTTGAATCTACCAGGGTCTCTTCACCGTTGCTCTTTGCTGCATATATGAATAGCATAATATGAAATCCGCAGTCCCTAAATCCTTTTTCAAAATAAATTTATTCAGGACATTTATAAATCTTTCTTTTTTTTTTTTTTTATTTCTAGCTATTTGATAAGTGTAGAGTTCTATATGCCTCTGCTAGTCCCTTTAGTGACTGGGTAATCATATAACACAGAGGGATAACGACTTCTCTTGATTTGAGATAGCAGTGAGAAGCCCATGAGCACCTTGGCACAAGCCTCTGCCCAAACCAAAGAGAGTGCAAAAGCAAAGACTCTATTGGTGGAGAGGCTTCATTGGAAATTGTTATATAAAAGGTGGTGTCTTCCTCAAATACTGAGAGAGATTGGAAAATCCAATCAGGAAACAAGAAGGACCAGACACGAAGGACACAGAACTGCTGCAAACAAGTCCTGCAGCACAGCGAAGAAAGGGGATTTGAGGTGTGTACGGGCAGAAATAGCATTTAAAGCCAAGAGCAAAGAAGGTGCTTCCTGCTGTTGGACTCTTGCTGCCTTTAGGAAATAGGGCTGTACGCACGTTTTCTAAGTGAACAGGATTATACCAAAGCAGTAAGCGACTCCAGCAGCAATTTCTTCTCCCAGCCCATTCTGGAGCCCTGGGTTTCTAACCACTTGGGTCAAAAAAGGGGCACCTGTCCTTCATTTCTTGCTCTGTCCTCTCTAATTTCCTGCTCCTCTAATTCTGTTTCCATTTAATTTATTATCACAGTCCTACAAATTAATTTGGAAAGACGCATCTCTGTTCTTGTAAGAAATAGGTTTCAGGACTGAGGACATAAATGAGAAACATATCAGGAAGACACCGAGACTTTTCTGATTTTGTTTTTCCAAAATGAAATAGATGATTTACAGCATTATATTATTATAAATGATCATTTACAATAATTTTCTCACATAAAAAGACCTGAATATACCTCCTACTAGGCTAGAAAATATGTTTTCTTAGAGATTTTCTGAGCTTCCAAGAACAAAGCCATTTCAAAATTTATAGAATAATCCAAGCATTACCTGGCACCCTCTATGTGATGTTAAATATAAAGTAGTTTTTCTTTCAGTTGTATTAAATAAAATATGTGTGACCAAATAAAGTATTCCAAGGGAAAGCTACAGAAAACCAGCTCTGTGTGTGCTCTCAAATGAAAAACTAGATTTGCCTATAGAGAGTGATAAGGAAAATGCCTGGACCCACTCTGACTCCAGTCCTGTGAGAATGGCCTCTTGGGATGCAGAAAGGAGATGATACTCCACTAGCACTGTCACTCACTTAGCTCCTGAAGAAATCCATCTGAAATCAAATATTAAGTGGGGATTTGTAACAGAAAGCTCCTGACTCACTCCTGGCCCCCACCAGCCCATGTACCTGCCACTAGGGAAGAGGTCCATGCTTGTCTCACATGCGAGGAGAAATTCTAACTCAGGACTCTGGAGACACTACCATGCTGACTAAGAAGGCAGGCGCTTTTTAACATTCTTTTTAACATTAATACTGTTTCCCACAGCATTCTCCTGAAGAAACTGGCTGCTTATGGCTTGGAAGGGCATACTCTTTACTCAGTAGAAAACTGACTGGATGGCCGGGCGAATGGTGAATGGAGTTAAATCCTGCTGGTGGCCAGTCATACGCGATGTTCCCAAGGGCTCAGTTTTGGGGCCGATTCTGTTCAATATCCTTATCAACCATCAGGACACGAGGATTGAGTGCATCCTCACGGTTGAGTCACCATGCCTGGAGGTATTCAAAAGAGGTGGAGACGTGGTGCTTAGGGACATGGTTTAGTAGTAGACTTGACAGTGCTAGGTTAACAGTTGGACTCAATGCTCTTAAAGGTCTTTTTCAACCTAAATGATTCTGTGATTCATGCTAACTAGATACAGCCTCAGATGGTGATTCCCAGTCCACTCAGAGCTTTTCAACATCCCCTCTTCCCAGATGGATATTTCTACTTCTGCACTGCCAACCATCAGCAAACTGCACAACCTTGCTGTTGGCAATGTGGCTGGCACTATTTTATCAGCAACAAAATTATAACATTGAAAGATTTTTCATGACTGGAAACGAGTCAGTTGGGAAATAACATTTTCAGGTGCATGCAGAAATCAGCTAAGTATTTGCAGGTCTGGGAAAACGATGACTCCTCTAATGATGAGTGCCACATGCCAAGCAGAGACATGGAGACAGATTGAGCAGCTCTTCTGCAAATGTTTAAGTGAAAGTGCTTAAGTAGATGTTGCTAAACTCCAGTTCCTGATATAAGGTGCAGACACATTTGCATTCTTGATACTCAGAGGAGGGCATGGTCCACAACCTTCCCCACAAGTAGCTCACTGTGGTTTGTGTTCCTAGAGCAAGCAAGCATCCACACAGGGCATCATGGCAGCCCGGGGAAATAAATATTATTTTGTGTGGTTATTTCAGTCCAAACTATTGAAAATAATGTGATGGCCCTGTTGCACCAAGGGACTTTTTATACAACATGAAACTGCGGGTATGCATTGTATGCATGTGTGTACACATGGATGGCTGTTTGTTATTTGAATGTGTAGATCATAGAATCATAGAATCATATGGGGGTGGAAGGGACCTCTGGAGAATATCTAGTCCAGATGTACCAAAGAAGGATGTTCTCTGAGTACAGAAAGGCAGCAGATACCAGGCATGGGCTTTTCTAAAGAAATTAGACAATATTGCCACATTGAGATGCTTGAAGGAGAGACTGGCCTTCTCCAAGCAGCAATCCTTTCAGAGGCCCTCAGCATCACATGACATCTCTGTGCAGTGGCCCATGATCTGGCCCATAACTGGAGTATGTCTGAATCAATGTGCCTGCTAAACCTTGTGCTGGGGAGCTTTTTCTCCTTTTTCATATGAAGGTGAACAAAGGTGCCAAATTTTGTTGAGAAACAGTAATGCCATTTCTAAAAGGTATATTTCATATCCCTTGGACATTTATGAAGGCACACAGTAACTCTCATCTGTATTCAAATCAACTGAAATGGATATATATGAGGTTAAAGCATGTGACTGACAGTTTCTGCTGGAAGGAGACTTCACGGAAGGAGCCTTGACTTGATCAGTTCACTCCCCCCTCCTTCTCTACCTCCTAAGCAGCCCAAGTGTGCCACTCTGCAGGGCATATTGTAAATTCTGACTTTGATTCATTGACAGTCTAGGCAGCTCAAGGCAGCTGCAAACCCAGTTTACCTGTCCAGTTAAAGTGGTTTTATGGCTGCTGTATATCTCTGAAGATTTGCAAGCCAGCAATGTGTGCCACTAAATCAACATTTGTCTGTTTTACCAGGCTTTTTGAGAGAATAACAAGAAGGATACTATTGCTTTACTTCTTAACCTTTGGTGTTTTCAAGAGCCTTTTGTCATTCTGAAGTTGTGCCCAAATGCTTGAGATTTAATACAGGATTTATTACTCATCTTTATTGTTTGGATTCTGTTTTGTGGTTTATTAAAGTCTATAGAGTTTGAAACAGTCACCTGTGTATAAATCAAGCTATACAAATAAACCACCTTCTACCAGAAGAACATAATATTTAGGGTTTGTCCACAAGGGAAAACATTCTGATATAAGTGGGAATGTCAACTGGAAATGCAGTGGGTAAGGTACCTCCAGCGCTTGAATGGACGCTCCCATTCTGTGCTGAGTGCTTCCTCATATCTCAGAGTAGTTTGATTTGGAAGCAGAGTACAATAAACCATAAAAGAGCACTCAGGGGATATCAAGACTTTTTCCAGACTGGCCCTGAGCTAGTGGGAGCCAGGGATGTAGAATGGGCAGGGTGTGGATAAGCTGTTCTGTTACAGCTCTCCCAGGTTGTTTCCTCCTGAACTACTGTTTGCACATGGTCCGTTTCCCAAAAACCTGCTCATCCTTATCTGGCAGCTCTGCATGATCACATGGTCGCATCCAGAGGGTAGTACTCAACGGCTCAAAGTCCAGATGGAGACCAGTCACAAGTGGTGTTCCTCAAGGGTCCGTGCTGGGACCGGTGCTGTTTAACATTTTTATCAATGATATAGACAGGGAAATTAAAGGCACCATCAGCAAGTTTGCGGATGATACCAAGCTGTGTGGTGTTGTCGATACACCAGAGGGACGGGATGTCATCCAAAGGGACCTGGACAGGCTGGAGAGGTGGGCCCAGGTGAACCTCATGAGGTTCAACAAGAGCAAATGCAAGGTTCTGCACCTGGGCCGGAACAATCCTCGCCACCAATACAAACCAGGGGGTGAGGTGTTGGAAAGCAGCCCTGAGGAAAGGGACTTGGGGGTTCTGGTGGACGAGAAGCTGGACATGAGCAGGCAGTGTGCAGCTGCAGCCCAGAAGGCCAATCGCATCCTGGGCTGCATCAAAAGAAGCGTTGCCAGCAGGTCCAGAGAGGTGATTCTGCCACTTTACTCTGCTCTGGTGAGACCTCACCTGGAGTATTGTGTGCAGGTCTGGAGCCCTCAATATAAGAAGGATATAGACCTGATGGAGAGGGTCCAGAGGAGGGCCACAAGGATGATCAGGGGGATGGAGCACCTCTGCTACAAGGACAGGCTGAAGGAGCTGGGGTTGTTCAGCCTGGAGAAGAGGAGGCTCCGGGGAGACCTAATAGCAGCCTTCCAGTACCTGAAGGGAGCCTACAGGAAGGCTGGGGAGAACCTGTTTAGAAAGGCCTGTAGTGACAGGACGAGGGGAAATGGCTTCAAGCTGGAGGGGAACAGATTTAGATTGGAGATTAGAAGGGGGTTCTTTACTGTGAGGGTAGTGGAGCACTGGAACAGGTTGCCCAGGGAGGTGGTTGAGGCCCCATCCCTGGAGATATTCAAGGAGAGGCTTGACGAGGCCCTGGGCAACCTGGTCTAGTTGGGGGTGTCCCTGCTGACTGCGGGGAGGTCGGACTAGATGACCCTTGGAGGTCCCTTCCGGCCTGGGAAATTCTATGATTCTATGATTCTATGATCCTTTCTTGTGAAGCTGATTTTCTTCTCTTGATGTTTGAACACACAGGCACGGCCTGCACCGCCTTAAACATGCAGAGCCACCAAGACCAGGGAGCTGGAAAACCAGTGTATTTGGTTTGTGTGGAAAGGTTGTGGTAGTGAGAGGGCTACAGGGGTGTCTCCTGTGAGGAGCTGTTAGAAGCTTTCCCTATGTCCAACGAAGCCAATGCCAGTTCCGAGACAGACCCACCACTGGCCAAGGCTGAGCCCACCAGTGATGGTGGTAGCATCTCTGGGATAACATATTTAAGAAGGGGGAAAAAAACTGTGCAGGAGTAACTGCAGCTGGAGACAGGATTGAGACTATGTGAGAGCAGCAACTCTTCAGACACCAAGGTCAGTGAAGAAGGAGGAGGAGGAGGTGCTCCAGGCACCAGAGCAGAGACTCCCCCACAGCCCACGATGATGACCCTGGCAAGGCAGGCTGTCCTGCTGCACCCCATGGAAGTTAACGGTGAAGCAGATATCCACCCGCAGCCTGTGGAGGACCCCACACCAGAGCAGTTGGATGCCCAAAGGAGGCTGTGACCCTGTGGGAAGCCTACACTGGGGCAGGCTCCTGGCAGGAGCTGTGGCCCTGTGGAGAGAGGAGCACATGCTGGAGCAGGTTTGCTGGCAGGACTTGTGTTCCCATGGGGTACCCGTGCTGGAGCAGTCTGTTCCTGAAGGACTGCATCCTGTGGAAGGACCCATGCTGGAGCAGTTCATTAAGAACTGAAGCCTATGGGAAGGACCCACATTGGAGAAGGTTGTGGAGGACTGTCTCTCATGGGAGAGACCCCAGGCTGGAGCAGGGGAAGAGTGTGAGGAGTCTTCCCTCTGAGGAGGAAGGAGAAGCAGAGACAATGAATGGTGAACTGACCATGACCCTCATTCCGTATCCCCCTGTGCTGCTTGGGGAGAGGAGATAGAGAAAGAAGGTAGAGAAGGTAGTGAAGTTAAGCCAGGGAAGAAGGGAGGGGTGGGGGAAAGATGTTTTTTAAATTTGGTTTTATTTTCTCATTATCCTATTCTGATTTGATTGGTAATAAATTAAATTAATTTCCCCAGGTCGAGTCTGTTTTGCCTGTGACAGTAATTGCTGACTGATCTCTCCGTGTCCTTATCTCAACCCATGAGGCTTTTGTTGTATTTTCTCTCCCCTGTCCAGTTGAGGAGAGGAGTGACAGAATGGCTTTGCTGGGCACCTGGTGTCCGACCACGGTCAAGCCACCACAACCAGCAAGAAATTATACATTTGAATCATCAAGGAGAAATAGATTGGTCAGCTTCAATCTTTAAAGAATTAATTCGGTCAGCTTTGATCTTTAAAGAATTAATTCAGTCAGCTGCAATAATACTAATACAGCTTAGACCAGGGCTTTTTGTTATCTGTCTACAGGACAAGATTGATCTTGGCCAAACCTGAGTGACATGTGGGTGACATTGTTCCAAAAAAAGCCCATTAGAATAGTGGATGTGGCTTGCACATGGAAGCTCCGTTATTTCCAGTTTAGACATGACTGCCTTTGAATTTGGTCCCTGTGTCCTCACTGGAATTTGCTATCCTCATGTTACAGAAGCCAGAAGCTATCTGTTAAAGAGGGAGAAACTCTGTTCCTTTGGGGAGGGAAGCAACAAGTTTAGTCCCTGTAGAGATATGAAAAGAGAGAATTGGGCTGGAAGTTAATTTATTCCATGCAGGAATGTCAGAATATCATTTGTGGGATCCCCTGCATCAGCCAAACTGGGGTCTACACAAAATCAGGTTACAGCTGTCAATGTTCTCTGCTACCAAACTGTGGTACCTCTGGTTTTTTCAAACTGTATACAGGCCAGTTACCGGTGGCTGTAGGGGAAAGATGTCTTGAATGGTCATTCAGAAAAACTTACGTGACTAGCAACAGCTGCTAGAGCTCTGCTGTGAACACTCCTTGGTAAAGGAATGAAATGTGGAAACTCCAGCTACAAGCTGAAGCTCATTTCCATTTTTCAGAGCCAGAAATCTGGATTTAGATGCCAGTCTCTAGAAGCTGTTAACAACAAAATAAAGCAGGGGGGGAATTGCTGCCTTTGTATTTCAGGTGAAGAGTTGCAACTGACTTTGGCCTTTTACTTGAAAAAGCTTGCAATTATGCTAAAATTTTCCTCTTTCTTGTGCTGCTGCCTCTCCTCCCATTCCTCCTGATGCAGCTGAGCCATAAGGTCTGTAGTAATGAAAGGCATCTTTTTACTCTGTCAGCGGCATTGTTTATTTTATCTCTGCAGCTCACACTAGGTCTTTGAATGAAACGTAAAAACCAGCCCTGCTGTTATCAGTACAGGGCAGAAACCGGAGGGGAAACTTGTGGTATTGCTCTGACTGGTGCTGTGTCTTCATGCAGCTGAAGCGTAGTGCTGGGAGGCACTGTGTGCCTTCAGTTTCCTTTCAACTCATCCCAAAAAGAAAAGGAACTTCAAAGCATTTCCCTGTAGGTGTTCAGCACCCGAGATTATTCAGCCATGGATGGACAATGTGCCTCCTGCAGGTCACCTCTCCTTCTGTGCCATCAGTTGGACTGACTCGGACCTTCTTAGGCATCAGGTTTCCTGGAGTGACTGGAGGCTTCCATCAGCTGGACCCAGGAGCTGCCACACGCTGCATGAGTTTGCACTTCACCCGCTGGCTTCTCATAGCCCAAGTTCAAGCATTTAGGGCTTTGTGCAGCAGAAACAGAAAGGGCAATACCGCAGGCTCTCCACCAGCTTCTGCCCCCGGCAGATAAGAACAGCACTTTTGTAAATTGCCCCAAGGCACTGCCATGACTCAGTTCAAAGCTGTGCAGATAAAATAAGCTGCAGTGTTGACAGAAAAATAAAAAGCAGTGGTGTCAGAAAAATAAAGAGCTTTGTAGAAGCTCCATGCACATCAAAAGAAGAGATGAGCTTAATATTATGATTGCTGTTGTCATTATTACTGTTTTGTATTGTGTCTGGACTCCAGAGACTCTCTCTAGGACTGGAGCTGTTATGCTGGGAACTGAAATCGTGTGAAATGAAGAGACAATGGGGTCTGTGCTTTTAAAGGGCTCCCAGTCTAAGCGCCAGAATGGGAAGAAGGAAAAGGAAGGGAGGTAGAGGGAGGTACCATTGCAATGCTGATGTTGAGAAAATAAGTTTCAGGACTCAACTGTGAACCAGTAAGGACATTCTTGGGCACACAGGGGACAAGTTAGTGCACAGCATCATCCTCACATCATAAGAAATTCTTCTCTAATTAATTTTTTCTTCCTCAGAAGCCAAATACAGCATCTGGGATTTCTGTTCAAAGATGCAAAGGGGACTGAAGCTCCCAGATTATGCTAACTTTCCACAGGAGTCAGACTCCTAGCTGCTTTTATCCGAACAGGGCTGCATTATCGCTCCCTGCTTCACAACACCGCTTTTGCTGTCTTCACAGCACATCATCCCTTTCGCTGTCTGAACGTTGCCTCTCTTGGAGAGACAGCATGCATTTAGGGGGAGGGGAGGAGACAAATACTGAAAAAAACCCCAAACCAACCAACAACCAAAGAAACAGCAGCTGTTTGATTTTGTCCAGACAGTAGCAGCATTTGCAGAAGTCCCTGAGGAATTGGCTGAGTGGGCTTGAATCAGACAAAGCAGTCATAGAAACATAGAATTGTCTAGGCTGGAAGGGACCTTTAAGATATCTGGGCCAACCATCAACCTAACTCTGATAAAAAAAAAAAAAAAACAAAACAAAACCAAAACTAACAGAAAACAAACAAAAAAACCCCCCACATTACTAAACCATGTTGCTAAGCATTATATTTACCCATCTTTTTAATACCTCCAGGGATGGTGCCTCAACCACCTCCCTGGGCAATCCATTCCAATGCTTAATAACCCTTTCAGTGTAAAAATTTTTCCTAATATCCGATCTGAACCTCCCCTTGCACAACTTGAGGCCATTTCCTCTTGTCGAAGGAGAATGGACTTCCTCACCTGGCCTCGCTGTTCATGACAGAGCAAGGACGCAGCACATGCTCCAAAGGAAGACAAAATTTTTACATCTACCATTGCCTTCGGGGCTGTGGATTCAGAGGGCACCTGTAGCAGTTGGCAATACCTTTGCAGTCCCCCAGGGTGAACCACATCTCAGGCTGCCTCATAACAGTGTCTCTCAGTGCTTAATTTGTCCCCATCATTCCTCTGGTGGTTGCCATAGAACGTTTTTTTAGCATTTAGACTGTCAACTGTATGGAGATTACAGGGAGAAAAGAAAAAGACCCAATGAAAGATTAGTCTGAGATCTATGGCAAAAAATTTTCTTTTGTCCTCAAAACAGTATTTCACAGGCTAGTCAGAAACCAGTACCCAGAGCACTTTTAATCCTCTTATGAAAATTGGCCCAAGACCACTCTTAAGCCACCCCAGAAAAGAAAGACGTGGTATCATCTTGATTGTAGTTGATAAAAGCCTTTGTCAAGGTGGCAGGAACCAAGAAGCAGGTCTGGAGATCATTACAGGGGGGACCAAGATCCAAAAAAATAAGGAGTTATATTTTTGTTGCTACCAGGTTTCATGAGACAGTTGGATGGAGGCAAATATGTAGCCGAGGTTTCTTTGAAGGAGAGAGGAAATTCAAATTAGAGCAACTGCAAAACCCTGTGTAACACCAATGCTGCTCTTCCTCTGCCCTTCTTTGCCAGGATCCTGTAAAGGTGGTGGCAGCACAACTGCCAAAGTCTGGAATACCACAGTTTAGCTCCTGAAATTCAAAATCTGTAACACCAATGTTTCACACAGCATATTTTCTTAGTGTAGCCCCAGTAAAATATCAGAAGAACAGGACTAGCATCATGCTGTGGCTGAAACATGAGACACAGTATTTTTTCTTCCTCTGTGTAAATTCAGTTTGCTTTGGGATGTCTATCAACTGTGGCTCTATCTCTTAGTGTTCATTTGTGTAACTGTAACTATTTATTCTTTGAGAAATAACCTCTACATAACTAAAAGTGAGTTTTGTTTCGTTTTTTTTTCTTGGAGATTGGAAATGGTGTTTTTTATTATTGTGTTTAACCTCTTCTTTCTCTAATCCACTTTCAGGTATCTCCATGCCTGTACCTGTCTTTGGACTACAAGATGACCGCAAGGTGTTTAAGAAAGAGAGCTGCTTACTTGCAGATGACAACTTTGTCCTCATAGGTTCTTTTGTGGCATTCTTCATCCCTCTAACCATCATGGTGGTCACCTACTTTTTAACTATCAGGTCGCTACAGAAGGAAGCTACGCTATGCGTGAATGATATTGGCCCAAAGACCAAGTTTGCTTCATTTAGCTTCCTCCCTCAGAGTTCCCTGTCCTCAGAGAAACTCTTTCAGCGCTCTTTGAACAGGGATATGGGGACTACTGGGAGGAGAACCATGCAATCCATCAGCAACGAGCAGAAGGCTTCCAAGGTTCTTGGCATTGTCTTCTTTCTGTTTGTTGTGATGTGGTGCCCGTTTTTCATCACCAATGTGATGGCTGTAATTTGCAAGGAGTCATGCAATGAAGAAGTCATTGGAGGACTACTTAACGTATTTGTTTGGATTGGCTACCTTTCTTCGGCTGTCAACCCACTCGTATATACGTTGTTCAACAAAACCTACCGCTCGGCTTTCTCTCGTTACATCCAGTGTCGCTACAAGGAAGAGAAGAAACCCTTCCAGCTGATCTTAGTGAACACTATCCCAGCACTTGCATATAATTCCAGCCAGCTCCAGCTAGCACAAATGAAGAGTTTGAAAAAAGAGGCAAAAATAATGGCTAAGGATTATTCGATGGTCACGATAGGAATACATCATTTGGATGGTACCTCCAAGGGAAGTATCAGCCCGGTGAACGAAAAGGTTAGTGGTGTGTGATGGTCAGCAGCTGCCATGACAACCACCGTGCGTATGCTGAAAATTTCACCTGGCTGTGAGAAGCTCTGATAGCTTAGGAAAATCAGCCCTGTTCAAGAGACCCTCCAATAACATCGCATAATCCTCATATTATCCTGTGGATGAAAAAGCAGGGTTGAAATGATATCAAATGTGCAATTTTTTTTCATACAGTACTTTGGCTGTTTTAAGCACAGGCTTTATTAAACTTATTTTTTTAATATTCTAAAAGATATATTTCTTAAAGGAAAAAAAAAATGCAATTTCTGGTATTATAACACGGGCTGTGAAGAAATCTACGCATTTCTTTTCTTTTTGCAAATGAAAGCTAAGCTGTCCTTTGATGTCCTCGCAGAGTAGGCTCCAGCTAGTTTGTCTTGCTACAATGGAATTTTGTTATCATTAACTGAATGAGCACTTTACGGAATTTTAAATAAAATTATGGTTAATTTGCTAATATATATTTAAAATAAATTTTGAAGTATTAAAGAAAAATCTATTTAAACCTGTATAGATTAATTATATGGACATTTTGGTAACTGTTTTTATGGCTATTTTTTCCTTCTGAGTGACGGTTCTGAAATGTTACTGGGCTTTTCTGCCATTTGTTCTATAGTTCAAATTAGCAGTCTTCAAACATAAATTATACTTGAATGATCCTTTGTTTCTACCACCATTCATAATCTTTATTTCATGTCTTGTACTTTATTTCCACTCAAAAAGTTTCATCTGTTCAGCTTAAAACGTGAAAGTAATATTTTCAAAAGTAATTGTTGGGCTTGATTCCCTGCTCCTTCCCACTGGTGTTGACAGGAAAGTGAAGAGAGAAGAGTGGAAAATCGGGCATAACTTTGCTAAATAATTTCGGGAACGATGCCACATCCATGCCTCTATTTGATTCCAACAGAGTCTGATTTAAGTTACGCCAGTGGAAGTTTTGCATGAGTAAAGCCTTCAGTAAAAGGTTGCAGCAGATCCTCTCTCACCATTCCACTTTGATTAAAAAGACCATTATGAAAATGTCCTTCTGGTTTTGTTTTAGGGCTGGTAGAGCCAGAATTATTAGAAAACTATTACTTGTTCATAATTGTTTTCCCTGGTTTCACCGTTTTGCTGTTATGGTAGATTGCTCAGGAATGGTAGGTAGCTTGCACTATTAGGACTCAGCCTTAATGAAATATGTATGGGCAAACGGGACCCACTTGAAAAATAACAGGACTTATAAGCGGCACTGTATTTCACCTGCATAGCTCCAAGGGCAGAATACATTACATTAAGAACATCAAATATATTGCTTGACAGAAACGCCTAGTCATGAAACCCTTTCCTTTCGGGCATTATAGACAATTTCACTGAAGCCGGTGCGACTCTGCTGGAGAGCAGAAATATAAACGTTGCATCCACCGGCAAAACCTAAATCCAAGCATTTGATTTGTTCCATGAATTTTGCAGCCATAATCATCAGAAGCAGGATATATTCAAGTTTCACTTCCCGTCTGCTCTGAAAAAAATACTGCCCACCCAGAAGCCAACCTCCAATGCCTTCATCAGTCCTTCTCTTGAAGTTGTTCAGTTTTCACAGACCAATTAAATTTCCACTAAGGCAAAGAAAGAGAGAGAGACAGAGAGAATCTGATTCTAGCCTGCCAGCTGGGGGTCTTTGGAAGAGGAAGACTTTTAGCTTAAAATACAGATCTATGGTAGAAGAAGATTTAAAACTTGGCTGGGTATTTGGCTGATTTCCAAGAAACTGCTTGTATTGTCCTCTTGCCAGTCTGATAACTAAATCTGCCAGTTTTTATGAGCCATTTCCTCCAACGTGGGCTAGGTCAGAGCCACCGTGCACAGGTCACACAGGAGCTCTGCGTGTGCGTGGTGACATTGACTCACTCCACAGCCCTCAGCCTCCACACCTGCGTCAAAGTGTCGTGATGTAGCCCCTTTGCAGCAACATCATGCACGTCATCCACCGGCTTGTGGCCATTAATGGTTTTCCCCCCAAAACTGGGAGTTTAGGATCACCCGACAAATCAAGTGGTGTGCTCACCGAGGTGGTTTATATGGTCTCTCTGGCTCCGGGTAAATACACTTGGTCACCACAACCAAACTGAACAGCTTCAGCAGAAGGAAAAATGAACTCGCTGCTCCTGCCTCCCTGTGCACACCCTGCTCCCACACTGTGCCCTGTGAGGGGTGCCACACAGAAGGGATTTTAGGTGGTATCTGCTAAACACAGCTGAGTGTGAGGACCACCGCAGTAGCAGGTGGGAGCAGTGACTTCCCACTGCTTCCTGACAAGTTTGATATAGACCCTAAATCAGGGGGTTTGAGCTAAGGAAAGAGGCCAACTCATATTACACAGTCCAGCCAGGCAAGGGATGGAGCACTGATGGAGCACAAGATGTCCAGGGTATTCAGGTACCTCCTGGTGTCCAGATGTCTGCACTCCACAACTGGAGTGATGAGGATTCACCATATCCTTGGCAACGGGCACTCCAGGGGAGAAGCAGGCAGTAATGAAACCAAAAGTATTTCATGAATAGAGGCCTGAAGCTCAGGATCTGCCACCAAACCAGATTGCCTTCATATGATGAATACTGAGACAGGACTGAAGGTGTCTAACCCTGTGTGTGAGGGGAAAGAGAATATGGATGCTTCCACCAGTGGAGGCAATTGCCACGTTTTGTGCAATTTGTGCCCATCTTGATGCAGGTGTCTCTGGCCTTGCAAGAGAAAGAAGCAGAGGAGATGGACAGCTCAGGTCCTGTTGCCCATGTGTACCAGGGAGCAGAACCTGCCTGCAAACTGTCCGATGGACATGGCACCCCGTGCTTCTCCAAAGCTCAGTTCCTCCCAAAACTCCTGAGAGTCCGGCTGCTGGTCTGCGCAGTCTCCTTCATTAGCTTGCACTTGACAAACTGATACTGAGCATTTAATGTTCACTGCTTCTACTCTCCTCTTACCATCTGCATTTCGCCCACGTGGCAGAGCAAATCACCTCCCGCCACTTCTCTTTCATTTCACCTTCTGTTCCTCTTTCACAATGTCAAATTGCTCAGGTTGCAAATACTGACGGGGAATGTTTCACTACAAACAGAGAGGGTTTCAATTACTTGCTTGATGTTTCATTAAAAGATGACTCTGAACAATGATATTTTTTTTCCAGCTTATTAAAATAAAACCTATGTTTTGGACCTAGGAGACTTGACAGCGTCTCTTTAATTGACAGCTGGAGGTAACATAACATTTATTTTTGTTCAGAAGCAGGGATATCTGATGCCTGACATTTCAATTCTGCAAGCACTCAGATAGGTGTTTTTATTGAGTGATCAGCAGCTTTTGCCTAAGAAGCCTCTCAAAGCCAAGAATGCACAGCAGATAAAGACCAATATCTCCAGCTCTTTATGGACACCTTTGACAGTTTAGCGAGGCCTGATTCTGCCACCTTGCACTGAAATGTTAATAGATTTTTGTGTGGTTTGCCTTAGTGAAGATGACAGAGTCAGCGTCTGAATTTGTTTTACCCACCGTGCCAGATCTGCAGGAGGTCGTTCATCAGTAGGTAGCAATTATACTGCTGACAGATGACAAAGCTCAGCCATTTTAAGCCAGAATTTATAGCATTGGGCCTACGCTTGGGATGAACACTACAGTTTAGTATGAACAGTTCAGAGCATCACTTCCACCTTGCAAAAAAAGTGTTTTCGTTATTCATCAGGCTGGAAGGGAAACTTTTGTAATTTTCTAGGCAAAAAAAAAAAAAGGGAAGACATTCACACAGACTCAGTCAGAGGTTAGGGCCTTCCCCTGCCTTACAGGGAAAGCGTGCTGAGTCCGTCTGGCATAGCCACATCCAAAAAACCCACTTTGTCTAAAGAAAATGTTTCCATTTTTCAAGCAGATCAACGTTTTATTACTGTTAAGACTGCATCTGAGAAATGTCCAAAGACATGAAGCTCACCATGTATCTCCTAAGCTGGTGTGCATACTTTATACACTTCAGGGTAAAAAATAAATCCTATGTATCTATCCTATCCAGTCAACCATGCACTGTACTTATGTAATTATTGCCAAGCGCTGAGATGCATTCTATTTTGAATACCTATATGTTTGCTTATGTAAATACATAGAGAAAAAAAGTTTGCTGTATTTTGTAAATGTTCATGTAAAATGGTGTTCCAACGCTTTATTGTTTTGTCAGATCCCACTGCTAGTAAAGCAGATTAAAACATTTAAATGCCATCAGTTGTTTTATAAACTGGAGGTTTGTTTTAAGTTCCTATTTTGGTTTGGTTTAATTTCTCCCACAGTACAATATCTGCTGAAGGCTAAAGTAATTTTAAATATCTCGCTGGCTGAAGAGAAAGAGTACATTGCAGAATTTAACTGTCTCAGTAAACTGGTCCAAAGTGCAATCGTTCTCTTTTTCTAAGGACAGACCTTCTTCTGAAAAGGTATACTCTTTGGATAAGTACATGTGACTTAAAAGATTTCAGTCTCAGGAAGAACGTACTTGCAACAGTAATAAGCCAATTAAATTAATTTCACTAAGAAGTCACACTATAAGATTAAAATTAATAAGCAGCATAAATAAATAGCATTGCCCAGTTGCACAGACATAACTAACCCCCGAGTCACAGAACCACAGTGCCATCTATCGGTACCATTTCCTTTCACAAAGACTTTCTTAATGAGCAACCAAGATGGATTTTGTTACCTTTTTGCTTTCTCCATCTTAAAACCAAAATATATTTATTCCTCCAACTGATCCTAGAACATACATGCTCTTTTTCACAATTGCAGCATGGCTGTAAATAAGAAGTCCCCTCAAAACCTTGCTGTGACCTTAAAGTTTCATCAAGCTTTATAATGTGTAGAGAAAAGCATACAAAGGCATATTTTTCAGAAGTTATCAAACAAAG
This sequence comes from Calidris pugnax, assembly GCF_001431845.1. Classification (NCBI taxonomy): domain Eukaryota; kingdom Metazoa; phylum Chordata; class Aves; order Charadriiformes; family Scolopacidae; genus Calidris; species Calidris pugnax. The sequence continues at coordinate 14,885,765 of NW_015094510.1, read as the reverse complement.
GGAAACAGGTTGTTTTAACTATGAACCTGTGAGACACCATAGGGTAAAAGGTGCCAGGTAAGACCTAGCAATTGAAAATCCACTCAGTTTTACCTCTGTAGTACTAGACTACTGTAAGTAGGCTCCAGGTCATCATAATTTCTTATGTTCTTTGGAAAACTTCTTGCCAGATTTACTTGTTTTGACATAATTTGCACTGACAATTGAAAGAGAATACATTTGTCTTATCCATCTGGCACTTCAAGCCATAAAAGCAAAGATATTTGGAAAAGAAGATATTTGGTCTTCAGATTTATAGTATAATCTTCTGAGGATACTCCTTGAAAAATGGCAAAAGGGGCTTTGGAAATTTTATGTAACACTGGAAAGTTCTTTGATATATCTGCAGCTTTGACATGTGAGACCTGGCAAATTGGCATAGCAATAGAAAGCCTTCTTGATTGAACCTTATTAAGTTTGATTTAATCTAATCACAGACATAGAACATTGTCTGACCCCGAAAATACTTCTAACAATGATTCTGCAAACCATAACTAATTATTTCCAAAGTTGACTATCTAAAGGCTTAACATTTTTCAGTTAGATTGAAATCTTCATTTTAGGATAAAGAAAAGTTGACAAACTCAATAGTTTTATTCAAATTCAGTGTGTCAGTTTACATGTGTAAAATTAGTCTTTTTCTTAGTGTTTGCAGAACATCAGTTGGGAATGACTGTCTAAATTGCTTGGGTTATATCACCGTGTGACCAGTACAAAGCCATGCAAAATAGGTGATGGTGCTAGTTGTGTTAATATTTTAACTATTGAATTCCTATCAGAGTGGAAAATTAAAAACTAATGCAAACAAAGAATTTTAGGTGGTTGTGGAGAAAAATTAGAGTTTATCATGGTCAGGCGCTGTAATTTTTCAAGTGCTGGACTCATCTGGGTTTTATCTAAAATGCACAAGGTAATATATTTTAAATATGAATACTTTGTCACCCTGGGTGTGAGCAGAGTGTGCAGAGAATCAGACCTGGGATAGTCCCTTAGGAGATCTTAATATATAAGCAGAAAAACATTTTATTTTCTTTTTTTAAAAGCTGTGTTCACACTGGGGACACTTGGGAATGATCCTATGTCAGCAGACTTCCTTATGGTCATGTGTCAGAAGATCTGCCTCAAATTGTAAGCAAAAAGATAAGGAAACAAAACAGAAAATCATACAGAGGTTATATAAAGGACAGAAACTAACCTATGGATGTATTCTCTGACGGGATTTCATCATATATGTGCATCAACATGGTCCCTCATCAAAGGCTCAAGAGAAATTAGCCATGAGTTAAGACAGAAGATTCTTGCATGGTGAAAGAACCCCTGGGAGATAAGAAACAGGCAAGACAGAATAATCAGTCTTCACCTTGAAGGCAGGACACCAGCAAGTCCTGCAGGGGCCTCTAGAAAAAAAAAAAGATATCAAAAGTGACAGCGTGCATAGCGGAGAACTAATTGCAAAGACCACATGATACTCTGTGATGGCTATGGAAATGGCAGGTGAAATTCAAAGTAAAGTAAGGTGATGTATTTTTGGGGGGAAAAAAGTCAACTCTAGCTTTACATACAGAATAATATGCTCTAAACTGACTGTTACTATATGGGAATGAGATCTTTGTGTTATGGTACTGTGAAAAAAAAGATCAGCAGTAATTTAAAAAGTATTTGAGGATAAATGTAAAGGCTACACAGATGGGCTACAATGACAATTAAAATTACAGGATGGCTTCCATACAGGTAAAAATCTAAACAGATTAGGACTCTTAGAAGATTGGGCAAATTCATTAAGCCAAAGACAGCTCTTCAACATAGAGATTACACTTCTAGCCAGAGATGTGAAAGGATCTCAGACTGCCAGATGTTAGCGAGTGCTCTCTGGAGCTGCTTGCCAAACACTCCTGCTCTTCCTTCTATCAGTTTATGCTACAGTTCACCTTCAAGATGAGATGTTGGGACCTTCAGTCTGCACAACTACATCTACTTTTCTGTTCAAATTCAAATGAAAAAGTGATCTGTATATTAATTTAACTAAGCAATTCCCCATTTTCCTGTTCCTGCTCTTCCATAAATACTTCTGCAAGTGCATTTGCAATTGACCTAAAAAATTTCAAGGAGTTAATTTGTAAATTCTTAAGTCACAATTCATTGACTATATAAATATTAGTATTTTGTGAGTTCACTGTTATTCTTCCTGTTATATGATAAGCCTTCTGTAGTAATAGAAAAGATTGATAGTCTGAAAATCCTTAAACACTTCTTCATTGCTCTCAGGAACCAAGTAATAAAAATTATGTTAATGTGACCACACAACTGCTGCAGGAAATGGAAGCAAAGAAAACAGGAATTAAAATGATGGTTGTTGAGTTTTCAAGCAAATTTACGATGTGCTTGTTTTGTAAAGTCTCTGCTGCTGAATAATTTGCAATGACAAAGATGTTTGTGTGATCCCTGTCTCTTTGGAGAAGAAAAAAGCAAAAGGAGTATGGCTTGAAAAACTAATTTTTCATTGAGTTATTTAGGCTGGGAACTGCTAGGGGTCTGCTCATTAAGTGTCCAGGTCCAAGCCAGTTGACCCATTTCCCAAAGGCAATGAAGAAATGACAATTTAAGGCAAGTGGAAAGCATCACCCTTTGGAATTGCCTACTGGAGAAAAAGGGGGGAATAGAAACCTGTTTAACAGACTATTGCAGTCACTGTCAGACTACATTCATATTTATTTATCCTTATAATTCCTTTGAGGAAAAGGCAACTACTGCTGGGACCTACTTGCTGTTGGGCAACTGAGGTACACTGAGATAAAATCAGCAAAAAAAATAAGCCACTCAGTGAGCCAGGAGCAGAACCCAGACCTTAAACCCATGTGGATGAGGGTACCTGCCCTGTAAGACACTGCTTCCCAGTACTAAGAGAACAGGTATTTCCAGAGGACATGTGAGAATCCGTGGTTCTTACTGACACTTGCCAAAAAAAACATTCACAGCAATGCAGCTCAGATACGTGGCATTGAAATGAGTCAGGTCTACTTACTTTAAGTTTGAGGAACCAGCAAAAGAAGGAAGCAAAAGCATTTTATAAGGGCACTTTCTGAGCTGAACTACAGCAGCCACGAGACCTTGAATAACCCAAAGAGTATCCCAAAGTTTCTCCTTGATACATCCCATGAGAAAAGAAAGGTAGTTATTTGGGAAGCTGCACAGGGAGGCCTGAAAATTAATCCGAGGTGAGATATCTGCTTCAAAAATCAGCCTGTGAAAGAGATGGAATGATTCGGGGTCAAATGAAGGTGGAAAATCACAGGATTTAGAAGCAGACTAGTCCAACAGATACTTCATCAAAGTATTTTGGATTGCTGCATATAACTATGCATAAAGTCATGGATGAAGTTTCCACATGAGCAATACTCATCATGGCTGGACTCAGGAAATCTGTATCTCCGTTCTCTACATGTGAAGTGTAGAAAATACTTTTTTTCCCCTTTTTGTCTTGTAGACAGTGAACTCTTCAAATCAGAAGGCGTGCTTCAATAGGCTTTTGCATAGTGCTTTGCATTGTTACTGTCGATGCAATAAGCTCTTTTCTTTTTTTCAATGGCCTATATTATCAAAAGCGCAGTATAGCATCTCCCTTTCTTACTGCAACGTAGATTTTTTTCCAAACTCCAAAATATATTTCTGAACTGAAGCCTCTTCTTTTCACAAAGATCTGTTATCCTTCTCTCTTTATCTCTGTTACTGCAGGGAATACAATGATCTGGTTTTTTCTTAACTATATATCTCAGATTGCACTGTGTCTCATCCTCCAAGTCATTAATAAAGACACTAAACAGTCTTGTCCCTCGTATCGATCCCTGAGGGGTGCCACTCTGCCAGCTGGACTCTGTACTGCTGATCAATACCCTCTGAGCCCAGCAATAATGCAGCCAATTTTCCACCCACTGTATTGTCCACTAATTGAGCCTGTATTTCACCAACCTCACTAAAAGGAGACAGGGAGACTAAGAGAAGTTGTTGCAAAGCCCTTGCTAAAGCCAAGGTACACAACTTCCACTGCTCTTGCCTCGTCCATTGCGGTAGACTTCTCATCAGCAGGCAATCAGACAGGTCAAGTGTGCTGTGCTCTTGATAAATCCATACTGGCTATCCCAATCACCTTCTTGTTCTTTGTGTACCTGGAAATGGCTTCCAGGAAGATTTGTTCCATTACTTTCCCAGGTATGGTGGTAAGACTGACCTGCCTTTAGCTTGCTTGTTCCTCTTTCATTACCTTCTTGAAGGTGGGTGTTACATCTACCTTTTCCCAAACATCAGTAAGACCTTCTGGATGGTCTTAACCTTTTAAGCATGATAGTAAATGGCCTTGCAATGACATTGGCCAGTTCTCTCAGCACCATTTAATGCATCCTATCTGGTTCCATAGACTTGTGCATATCCACATGAGTTATGTACTCCTAAACCTCATTTTTGGCTAATACTCACCCAATGGGCCAACTTAATTGGTGAAAACTGAGGTAAAATGAAAGCACTGAGCACCTCATTCTTTTCCATTTTCCTTTTCAGTAGCTCCCCTGTCACCGTGGGCCTATGTTCTCCTTAACCTTCCTTTTGCTGTCAATGTACAAAAAGAAAACTTTCTTGTTGCTCTTCATATCACTTCTAGTTTCAGTCCCTGCTAAGCTTTGGCTTTCCTACCTCCCACCCTTGCATGCTTTAGAGATGTTTCTATGTTCTTCCCAGGTAGCCCATCCCTGCTCCTATTTTCTGTAGGCTTCCTTCTTGCATTTGGCCCAGTCAGGAGTCTTTTCTTCATCCACGCTGTGCTCAGTTTTCTGCAAAGTGAATGGACTCTTCTTGTGCTTTGAGGAGGTTGCCCTTGAAGAACAACCAGCTCTCCTGGGCTCTCCTTGGCTTGCCAGGGCAGTCTCCTGTTGGATACTGCCAATAACCACTATATCATCTCCTGAAGGTCAGGGTTGGGACTCCATTTCTTTTGCTTACTTTTAGACAAAATTATAACTAAATAATCTCACACATTAGTCAGTGAAAATGTGTTCCCTTCAAGGTTTATTCTTTTCTGTGATTTCAGTTACTCAGCCTGAATCAAATTAAATGAGGACATTCAGAAGACTACTATCTTTTGTTAAAATTCTGATCAATCAAGTTTTTTGCTATTTCTCTTGGGGCAACTTGAGCATCTACTTTTACTTTTTTATATTAAATGATGTTTGGAATCTTCTGGCTCTTTCATTACCTGTACTTCCTCTAGAAACCATATTTATTATTGAAAGAAACGTTTTACCTGCTGGGGAACTTGTAAGTTGTTCCAAAAGCCATCTCGGCATGTTACCATACCCAATCTTGACAGCAATAAAATACTGGCTTTTCCTCAGTATTTTTAAAGGACATCCTCTTTAATCTTTTAAATATAGTTAATATTTTGAACAAAGAGCAGAGGCAACTTCATGTATTGTAATTTTGCATGACTCTTTGTCTTACTTCATTGTAGAAAACAGATTTGAATAGTCCTCACAAGATGAGTTTATGATACACAACTTAAAGATCTTTTCTACTATTTTGGTCCTAAATTTGACAAATGACTTCAGCTCCATGGCCTGAATTCCTCCACCAAAACCAAGAAAGAAAGTCCACTGTACTTGTATTACTTCAAGGCTTGTACAAGGATCAAGAAATCCTAGGAATGCCAGCTGGTGGTGTTAATCTTAATTTATTCCCTCAGACCTAAAGAAAAGCCTATCTCCTGGGGAAAGACAACCATAAGCCTAAACAAATAGCATTTATATCTCTGCCTCTCCTTGGGGCTCCCATTAATAAGGTAAGCCCTAATGTTCTACTAAATTATTTATTGCCTGAAATGGAATTTAAATTTGTGCTTTGGTGTTCTCTGAGTCAGACCTTAACTATCACATTCCTGTCAGCCAATATCTTTCTTTAGTTGCAATTATACCTCAAATTTTACTTGGATATCTGAATTCAAAATATCAGCTTCAAAGGTTCAGTAAATCCAACATGAGGAATTTAAAACTGTACGTGAAAAGTTTCTCAAACAAGCAGTCTCTTTGTAAATTCAAAATTAATCTGTACTAGAAAGAAATAGAAAACAAAAGACGAAGTACCACTATGTGCAGTCAATTTCAAATGGCCACAAAATAAATTGTATAACTTGACCAAAGATAAATTCACAAAGCTTCTCAGAGAAACGTTTCCATTTGCTAATCTGTTTAATCAAATTAAGTTCTTATTACAGACTGGGTATTTCTTCCTCTAAAATTAGAAAACTCGTAAAGAACACCAAAAGAGGAGACAGCCAGCATTGACAACACTGTAACTTGCATTCCAGTGCAAGCAAGACTAAAGGACAACACTCTTTCCCAAAAAGACAGACAGACTCAGACAGACAGACAAAAGAGAAAATAATGGAAGCAAGAACCAGAGTAAAGAAGAAAAAAACTCAATGTAGGCAGATAAAATAAGTGAGGGTGTGTAGTCTCTAGCCTCTGCCATTGGCTCTGTTGGCTAAGAAGCACCTTGGGCAAGTTGCAGAAAAAGTAAAGAACTGCCTTGGAGGGACAGCAGCTAATGACATGACAAGTTGCACCCAGGTGAAATCTTGACAATATGGAAGGAAAGTAAAGAAACTTTGGAAGATCTCACTTCCATCTGAGACAAAAGGTAAGATAGATGGATGTGGTAAAGAAGGGGAAATAGAAAAATAAATCAGTAATGATGAAGTGGCAGAAAATTCTCCTTCTCCCTGTATAAAGCTTCCCCCTTGAAAAGCTAAAGACTTGAAGCAGATTGTGTCAATATAATTAGCATGAACTGTGATGGGGGATAGTAATGTTACCAGCCATATATGTAACTTAGAAATGACTGATAGCATGGTATAAGACAGTTGAAGACAATTTAGACAAATATGACATTAAAATAATAAATGACTAAATTATGAACAATTACAGTAAAGAACACTGGAAAAGTTGTTTGCAGAAAAGAATGACATACGAATAATCTCATGGCAAAGTAGACAGTGAAATGTGAATTCAGTGCTCTGAATAACCAAAGTGAAGATGAGATCACATACAAATAGTTGAGAAAAAATGACTGAAAAGCACTAGCGGGAGGCGGACTCCACAGCTATTACGTAAAAGAGGTTAGCAACTACCATCCTGAATTCAGACTACTGCAACAAAAACATTGGAAAAGCTTGCACTCAGATGTATGGCTGAGGGAAGGACTGTACTTACTGAAAAGAAAATGGCAAAGGAAGAATTTGGTACTATAAGCTTAAGACATACAAGTTGCTTGCCTACGAGGGGGAAGTTTCTTCCTGGAGGCTTTAAACCAAATGTGTTTTAGTGGGTTGAAGCTAATGGTATGTTTTCCTAAGTACAGAAAGGCTGCTAAAATGTCCTGAAAATATGCTGAAAAGGCAAAAGCCCTTCTGACAGAATACAAAGACATCCTTATAATGCCAGAAGAAATGTTAGATACATGATCTGAAATTGTATCTCACTACTGGATTTGATCAGTGGCAAGGTAGGTGAAAGTACTGTCTTTCTAAGGGGAATATACAGAAAGTATGTTGGAGAAGTATGTATTGTACTTGGTATACAATGATAAAGGAACAGGCAACAGTACATACACCCTGAGATTTTCCAAAGTCAGTACCTTCCATTCTTTTTAATATCCTCATTTCTACCATGCTGGACCATATAAGGAGAAGACATTTAATGATGAAGGACAGGAAGCTTGTTTCACATCTGGCTTTTTACAGATAATTTGAAATGATATGCAGATTGATACCAAAAGGAATTCACTGGTGACAGCTGCAGACACAGTCTCAAAGGCAGTATGGCTAAACAAATGCGCATAACCAAAGAATCTAAAAATATCGATGCCACAGCACAGAAGGGACTGCACCAGCTTGGCTCCCCCCGCCTTACACTGTCTTCAACACTGTCCTGGCATGTTTTCCACTTCACACATTCTTTCACACAACACACACTGAGCTGTGTGCTGTGAGAACAGCCCTCTGGAGGGCTGCAACACAGCTCTCACATTATTTACCTATGCATTTGCTTCAGTCATTTTCGACTGAAAAGAAGTACAAAATAATGCTTGTATCTTGATGTCATGGAGACGTGGGTTGGTCAGGTAAACTTATCAGCAGTCTCCCAGTTGGATCCTTCTGAATATGTCACTCTGAAATAAGAGCAAATTGGAGAGAGGTTATCTAAGAGACTTGGAAAGGAAGCCCATATTGTGTACTGAGAAGAGACAAATAGTCAAAAACAATTGCAGATACCTTCAAAAACGAGATGTGCATAATGGCAGGTTGCCTGGGCATGTTCCTGTGCAACCTGCTCCAGGTGGACCTGCTTTGGCAGGGAGGTTGGACTAGATGATCTCCAGAGGTCCCTTCCAACCCCACATCATTCTGTGATTCTGTAGCAGCTGACTATATGTACAAGAAAGAAAACAGACTGGCTAAAGTTTAGATCAAATAAGAAACTAACTGGGCAATATCTTGCTAATGAGGGTAGGACATTAAGAGTGCTACAAAATGCACACAGAGGCGGAAGGAACAACCTGCACAGTGTTTGAGAAATTCTAGTGAAGAAACATACTTTTATTTGCTTTATGGCAAATTAAATCTTGCAGAAGAAAAACTCAGAGAAGAAACAGCTCAGACACAGACTATTTGTACCAGCCACATCCAAGTAGAGAGACAGGGTAGGGATAGTTGTTCTGGAAGGCTGGATGGGTGGCCCAGGCCCAGGCCTAGGGTCTGGCAGCTGCAGTCCAAGCAGATCTGCTGGGGAAGAGTAGAAAGTAACGGGGGGACAAAGCTGTCAGTACTGTGCTTTGCTAGCACTAGGGATTAAAAATAGAAATGAATTATTGTCACATCAGCAAAGTAACAGATGATCAGACCGCAAAATGTTATGGGCAAAAATAGTTAGTGCTCATGCAATACACGCTACAAGACTAAAAAGAGGGAGAGAGCTTTCCTGAGGACACTTTCTTGGCAACCGATAGGCATGCTAAATTGCAAATTAAAAAAACAAAAGAAAAAAGAAGACCCTTTAACAGCAGGAAGTGGGAAGAATTTGGGTTATGAATAAGATGAAAGCATTGCCAAGGATCTTCTTTCCTTTGTGATCTTGCAAGTGAGGTGTTATGACAAAAACTACCTGAACTAGAATTTGGTTTTATTATAAAATCAGGAGTCTGTCAGGTGGCAGCTGCTATGAAGAACGCTGAAACACGGAGGTGAGATAAAAGATTTAAAATTTAATGATGCGGCGGTCCAAGTTCAGGCTGCTTCTGCCACCATTTTCCTCCTTGAGGTCTTGGTGGTGGAGGGGAAATAACACTAACAGAAAGACTTGCTGCTTTGAATTGCTCGATATTATCAGATTCCCTGGATTAACCTTTTGGGCCTTTCTTCATTTTGCAGTTCAAGACTTTCTCCTTCAGAGGTGGGAAGGCGGCCCCTGGGGCACTATGGAGGTGCCCAGGCCGCACGCAGCCGCTCCCCTCAGGCCCTTGGTGGGAGAGCTGGAGAAGCACCGCAGGGGGAAGACAGCAGCACCCGCGGCCCCCACGGACACCTCAAACCCCCAGCCCTCCCCCAGGGACGTGGAGTTCAGCTCGGCGGAGCCGCGGCCCAGGAGCCGCCATGGCGGCCTGGATAGAAGCCTCCGCCTGAGGGCCCGGCCGCGGGCGGGGCGGCGGAAGGCCGCGCCCGCACAGGGGCCGCCCCTCGC
>NW_015094510.1:14851893-14875937 GCF_001431845.1 Calidris pugnax | reverse complement strand
GGCGGGGCCTCGCTGCGGGGGGAGCGGGGCGGCGGCAGGCCTGTGTGGGCCCTCGGGCCCAGCCAGCGGGCGGCTGAGGGGGAGGGATGGCTGCCGGGAGGGTGTGCCCGGGCGCGGGAACGGTGCTTTGGTGCGGCGGGAAGGAGTGATTGTGTGGAAATGTAGTCCGGGGACAGAAATGGGAGCGAAGCCGAGGTGGCTGGGGCCGGGGCGGGCGGGCAGCGGGCCATGGCTGTCCCTCGGCCGGGCCTCGGCTTGATGCTGCCGCCGGGGTGGGCCTAACGCGGTTCTGCGTGGCTGCCCCTCGGCTCCAGCCCCACGGGGGTGGTGGAAGACAGCGAACAGGCCCTGGGGGCTGCCGGTGGTGCGTGGGTTTTCTTGCCCGATGCACCAGAGGAGCGCACAGGTATGAGGGTGGGAACGTTTTCATTTTGACATGTTACCTGCTCTGGTGTTACCTGGTTTCTCCTCAGGATTTCCTTGTGTGCTGACCCCTCAGGCCTCTTCCCCTTCCACCTGCCTCTTGGCCTTAGTCTCCATGCAAACTGACAGCTGACAGTCTGTTTGTGTCAGCTTTCCCCCATTTTCTTAACAAGTTTGCTACAAGTGGACACTGTAGAGAGGTTGGTGCTGGTCTCTTCTCACAGGTGACAGAACGAGAGGGAATGGCTTCAAGCTCCAACAGGGTAGGTTTAGACTGAACATTAGGAAAGAATTTTTCACCGAAAGAGTGATAGGGCATTGGAACAGGCTGCCCAGGGAGGTGGTGGAGTCACCATCCCTGGCTGTGTTTAAGGGCCATTTATATACAGTGCTAAGGGACATGGTGTAGGGGAGGACTTTGTAGAGTAGGGTAGATGGTTGGACTCGATGATCCCAAGGGTCTCTTCCAACCTAGACGATTCTATGATTCTATAAGTGCGCTACTGGCTGTTTTAAAACTCCCGTGACTCTTTCCTTGCATTATATTTTCCATAGCATTTCCCGTGGAAGTAAGCCTTCTGCTTCTCTGTGAGGCCCGTGTTTCTGCTGTCCCCCAGACTTTCAGAACAAGGTAGTTAATTTCCGTCAAAGCTCATTACAGTCCTCAATATTGTGGTAATTAGAGGCTGTATTCTGGCACAAGTGGTGAAGGGAAGGTGGGACAGGTTTATCTTCTGCAGGGTCATTGTGGAGGAGGCAGCTTGGCCACTCGCCACTGGCAGCTCCAGGCTAACCACAGCACCTGAGATTTCTTGTCCAGTAGCAGCATTGGTAGACAAAGAACAAACTGGTTACTGCAGAGGTAAAGGTGATTGGAGATGTGGGTCTGTAGGAAAGTAGGAAGGTTTTATCAACTTTGCTCTCTAGAGTTCAGCTCACTCTCCCCTCTATTTCTATGAGGAAATAGAAAGTTAATGAGAGATCAGAATGTGTTTGCAGGAGGTTCTTTCTTCTGAAAAACTGTGACATTAAACAAAGATGCTTTACATTTTAAGAAAAGTATTCAACTTTTCTGTTCTCATAACTCACTATAAATCCAGGAATGTTTTACTTTCAAATTTAACTGGCTCCTTTTTTTGGCAGATAAAGCCATGGCACTGAAACAGGTTTCCAGCAACAAATGCTTTGAGGGTTTCCAGAAGGTGTTTGAACATGACAGGTAAACTCTACAAAAACAACCTAGATGTTTAGCATGGAGCAGTGAATCCATACTATCATTGCTGTCAGTCTGCAGGAAGATAGTGTGTTCTCACTAACATCCTTATTTTAGTAAGGAATGCTGCCTACTGCTGTTTTGGCTGTGTTCTTGCATTTCTGTGTTAATGTTTAACACGTCTAGTATACTTAGTGCTGCAGATCTGAGGGGAGAAGTCACTATTTTTACCTTTGAAAGTGGAGCTCCGTTACTTTGGGTTGTCCTGTTTGCAACACAGAGAGCTGCCATTCTGTACTGTACAAAGTTCCATTGGCTCTACTGCATATTCCATGTCTGTTCACTCTTAAAAAATGCTGTGAACAGACAGAACCAGTAGATAGATACTTGTTTGATGAAGAAAAACATTCCTTTATTTTTTTTCATTTCTGATCCAAAAGAAAAAAAATCATTAGCTATGCTTAGATAAGCTTTTATTGACAATTACAGGCTTTAGTGTTAATTGAGCAATAGGTTAGTCTGTAGACTAAGCAGATTGAAAACCTCTCCTGCTGGAGCGTGCTGTGCAGTTTATGTTCTGCAAGTCATGTGGATGTGTTCTTTGGTAAAAATTGCTTTCCAATTTAATAGACAACGCTCAACTTAAATATTACTGGGGTTCGAAATTCAATTTTCAAACTGTTCCTCATTAGTAGCACTGCAAAAATGTGGCTTATTTGTAAGTCTCTGTTTTAAGTATATTCAGAACAAGGTAGGAAGGTTAGCTGTTGTCAGTTCAACTTAGTTGTTAGAATTCACTGCTCAAATCTCTCTTTGAATAAAATGCATGGATAAAACTTTCTTTTTTTAATGTTAGTGACCTTATTAATTAAGTAGTGGTGATAACAAAGAGTATTTTATTCATACAGTGCAGAACTAAAATGCAAAATGAAATTTGGAATCTACTTGCCTCCAAAAGCAGAAACCGCAAAGTGTCCTGTCCTGTATTGGCTCTCGGGTACGTAACATGTATTTTAGTAACTTCAAAAATATAATCTTAAGCATGTTTAAGCTACTGTGCTACAGTTACTGAAAACCTGATGTAGAAATACTACAGTGGCAGCTCTTGCATTCTACAAGATTGTCTTCTGGAACATGCATTTACTTTGAGTGTATTGAGATAAAGTTGGATACAGCCAGCCTCAGTGTAGCTGGCAAGATTCTGTTCTAAAATCCTCAGCGTTCAAAGTATTCTACCCTTTTGTTCTAAAATGTACATCCTTTTTTTCTAAAACATACATATTTAAAGGTTCTCAAAGGCCTTCCCATTGGGACACCTTCTGCTTCCCTTTGTCGATGACAGACTGCTTCAGCCAACAGAATTGGGGGCAAAATCTAGCCCATGGGAGCCAGCAAATTTGTCCTCTGGATCCCAGGTTATTCTGAGTGCTGATTTGCAGGGAGGAACTGGTGAACTTGGAAAGGTGCTGTTAGCTGCCTTGGCACCAGCACATCTACAGTGAGGTAACACTGAGGGATTAGAAAGGACCAGGGGCTGAAGAGGGTTGTGTGGCAGGGGTGAAGTTGCCTCATCCACAGCATTGTTTCTTCATCTCTCCACCTCCTGTGGTCTCCTATCCAGCTGCTGTCTAATGTTAAGGCATTGGTTTCAAAATTTATGTTGGTGATGGCTCTAGGATTAATGAATTATATATATTTTTTTCTATTATTCAAGATGAGAAGCAGAAACTGTGTCTGCTCTGTAAGTTTAGGAATTGCTTTATTGATACTAGTGTTTAGAAAGTTGGAGAATGGACTGGTAGTGTGGAGACTATATTCCTTTTATGTATTCATTTCACAAAGTAGCTAGTAGGTCTGATTTGTAGAATGACAGCGGACTGGGTAAAAATATTTGCCCTTGAAGTTGGAAGCATCAAAATTGTCTGAAGAGCTCCGAGTCATGTACCACATTTATTTTTTGAATCTAAAACATGCTGTCTTTTCTAGTGTATCAGTCAAATTAGGTTATTTGCCATTTGTCCTCAGAGAAAACTAGAATCATTAACCCCTCTCAAATGGCACAGTAAAGAGAAATTGAAATACTGGAGTGTGGCATTATATATTTGTAATTGGACTTCAGTTGGGCCTGCTGGAGTACAAAAAGCATGGATTGCTGTGGGTTTGGGAGCCAAAGCACTGACAGGCCTTTATCCTGTCTAAAGGATGTAGGACTTGTCAGACCACCTGCAGAACTGTGTAATGCAAACAGCTGAAATGGTGGTAGAGAGAAGAATGTAGTTGCAGGGTTAGATGTCAGGAGTTAACGTTAACCTCAGCAGCAGTGTCCATAGGCAGTGGATTCAAATGCACAGTACTTGAGGAAACTATATGCCAGATGAGTAGGCACTCAAGGGTGTACAGAGTGCATATTGGCCTGGTTTTGGTCAAATGTTAGTGTGATGATGTGAGAGTGCAACCGTGTCTGCTTCTGTGGATTATTAAGTATTGTTACTTAATTGTTACTAGTGAAATGACTTTTGCGTGTTTATGGAAACAGGAATTGCTCTTATTTTTCAAAACCTTTCCTGCCACAACGGTTTTTGAAACTGGTATGCTCTGAGCAATGTGTAACCAACGATATTTTTATTTCTCTAGGGTTAACTTGCACGGAACAGAATTTTATAACAAAAGCTGGTTTTCATCAAGCTGCAGCTGAACATGGCCTTATTGTGGTCGCACCAGACACAAGCCCACGTAAGTCTTAACAAGAGATATGATAGCAGTCACCTTTATCCTCACAGAAAGGAGTGCTGCATTTTCCTATGAAGTGTGTTGCCCACCTGAATCAGGATATGAACTCAAGTCTATATCTTGCATTGTTTGCTAGATTATATTGTCTATATTTTTAGTAGCATGGTAGTGAAGGTTTGACATTTGCAACTCTTTTATTGTCATGGCACTAAAACTAGAACAAAGGGGCTATTGAGTTCAGCATGAAGGAGGAGAGGAAAGAAAATGAGAGGCATGTGTTATCAGAGACATTTGCCTGCACTTCCTGCCTTGCTGAGACTTTGAAAAATCTGCAGAACTGTGTTGCCACACAAAGATGTAATCTTTACTCTTTATTGTATTCAGTGTTCTAAAGCCTATCCTGTCTCCAGAGGATTCCAATACTTAGAAAAGTGAATCAGAAACCCTTCCCCCCTGCAGCTGCAATGGACTCCTGATGAATGGCTTTTTAAAATGAGGTGCTGATATTTGTATGAGGCTGACCTTATGTCTAGTATGGGAAACCTGAAAATGGTAGATATGAAGTCACTGGAAATACAATCTTTTGGGAATTCAGTATATTATGTTTAGTATTTGCTGGATGCTGCTAAAGTCTCATGAATGCTGTATACAAAGGTGGCAGTCTTCTTCTATTTCCCAAGCTTTAGGTGGGTCAAATCTGAGCACAGATAATAGGGGAATGAAGTGATGTTCTTTCTAGAAAATATTTTTCACATCTAGGTTTTGAAGTTGTGTCAGGTCAAAGAACAGAAATGCATGTTTCTAATGAAGAAGAGAGGCAGAAGAGTAAGGCTTGTATATTAATGAACTTTACACTTCATTGTTGGTGTCTGCTGCAGACTAGAGATGGGCAACTAGCCCATCACATTCACAACATTCACATTATGTGAAGATTAGAATTACCCTGGGGTAATTGTACTGGGACTTGCTTTTAGTGTTGTCTTTATCAATATGAAACCACATTTGCCTAGTTCATTGCTTTGTCTCTTTCTTTTAAAACCCTCTTTGCAGCCTTTTAGTCTAATAACTGATCGGGATTGCTGTGCTATTTAGATGCATTTCACTATTTCATATTCATT
Source organism: Calidris pugnax (assembly GCF_001431845.1). Taxonomy (NCBI): domain Eukaryota; kingdom Metazoa; phylum Chordata; class Aves; order Charadriiformes; family Scolopacidae; genus Calidris; species Calidris pugnax. The sequence goes on along the minus strand of NW_015094510.1, from coordinate 14,870,453 downwards.
TCACTGTTTCATATTATACTCTTAGATTTTAGCTCAGAGACCCCAACTGTTCTCAAATCTTTTTGAGCTGACTGGAGAAGCAAGTGAAGAGCAGTTCAAATGTAATCACAAATTAAGAGATCTGAGGATATGTAGAGAAAAGGCTAATATGTACTTTTTAAATGTGTAGTTATGACTAGAGGAGAATTACTTTCCAGGAGCTAGGAGATCTATCTGGGTCGGGAAAAAGATTGCATGAAAACCTGGAATACCTGTCATAGCAGACCCTCTGTCAGGCCCTGATAAACTTTACTTTTCCTTCTTCGTAGGGGTTTGCTTTTCCACACGGGTGTGCTGAGCAGCATTTTGCAGGTTCCTTTTCAAATTTCTTCTTTCAGGGTTTTCCTCAAGTGTCTTTTAGCAGAAACAGTGTTGCCTTCATTACTTGGCAGCACTTTCTGAGTTTTTGTCCATCGGGGACAAAGGGAGGGACAGAAGATAGCAGATTTTTTTATCCCCAACATGTTATGTAAGCACCCCCAGTCCCTGCAACTGCTGGACTGTTAAGTTACAAAATCACACAGTGTTCAAGGGCATGTCACTGGAGCAAACTCAACTTTGATCCTTGTAAAACTCTGATTTTGTGCTGTGACAGGGTGGCAGGTATCTCTGCACAAATTGTCAGGGCCTGTCAAATTACACATGGGTTTGTAGTGTAATCTGACGGTGGTGAGAGCCCATGTAATTTTGGATTGCAGAAACTAGGAACATTTTGGAGAAAGGGAGGCCATTATTTCCTGTCACATATACCTTGAAATATTACATTCTGTTCTGCAAACCAGGCTGGTAAATCACAGGCTAATCAAAGGGAGAGTAAGAGAAGACTGGATGGGATGTATTGACTTTCAAGGAGACATCTGCAAATTTAGTTTGAAAATGTAGCCTTGGAAAAGATGATATGACCCTGCAGTTACTCAAAGAAGAAATGACTTAAGTTTTATGGGGAGTTACATGTGAGAACAATGAAACAAATTGCAGAAAAGGTAGAGTTATATACTTAAAAAAATGATAAGGACAGTAAGTGTTATTATGCTGTTGAATCCTAAAAAAGGAAGGTGTAGCAGAGATTATTTGAAGCACATAAACTGGTCTGGACACCCCGTTTGGTGATGTATGGTTCTGTCCTTCTGGGGGAAAGAAAATTCTCTACAGTGTCTGTTTCTCACATAATTTCTTGTACTTGATAGGATAAGGTCTAATAACTGAAATAACGTGATAGCACTGATTAACAAGTGCCAACTTTTGAATAAGTCACTCGGTAATTGGATGAAACTTTACAGGATTAGTTTGGGAGAGATCTCTATGAAAGGTTTATTTATGAAGGAACACTGAAACAAATTAGAAGTTGGATACATCTGTAGGTAACACGTAAGTTGCATTTTGGAAGTGTTGTTGAAATAACACTTGAAAACACTGTACTAATGAAAGAAAATCTGAATTGTCTTATAGTTGGAGGGGTAAAGACAGTTAGATTGAAAAACTCGTGTCCGGAGTCTCTAATTTGTATGGTAGGTTTTCCAATTCTGAACATTTAGTAAGGGAAACATGGTAACTATAGAAAGGATTTTCATGATAGGTGGCTGCAATATTGAAGGAGAAGATGAAAGCTGGGATTTTGGCACCGGTGCTGGTTTTTATGTGGATGCCACTGAAGATCCTTGGAAAACAAACTATAGGATGTATTCCTACATAAAGGATGAGGTAACTTTGCTGCTGGGTTCTCCTGGAAGGGGTACGGTTCAGTCACGCTCTTTGTTTCTAGTACCAAAGCTTGCTTGATAGCCTGTGGATGTTTGGTTGTTTTCTTGCTCTTCTCTTTTATAAAAATTATAATTATTTAAAAAAATAACACCTGGCTGGGCCTGAGCAGGAGCTCCTTAAGTCTGCTTTCCTGCTGGAGAAGCCACACTTCTAATCTTGATTCCTTAGTTGTTCGGTCTCTGCTCTGTGGCTTCTGGAGCAACCCACCACATTTCACTGCACCAGTACTTCAGTTCTATTGCTTATTTGGACTGTTTTCACTGTCTCTCTTGGGATAGTGGGGTGGTGGTTTTGTTTTGTGTTTTTTCTTTAACTGGGTGTAAAAGGAAATCCTTGAAATATATATTTTAGAAAGGTGAATGTCCAATTTGGCATTCTGGTCATTACAACAGCACATATTTATGTATCTACTAAAATGAGACTGTGTATTTATTCCCACATCTTGTGTTACAAAGTTATGATAGATTTCTACAGATATACTTTGAGTTACTTATTATCAAATGGTTTCCTTTTGTTTTTGCAATCCTGTTCAGATTGCTTTCAGGCCCTGATTTCATATGTCAGGCTAGAACCAAAGATGTGCCTTTGGTTTCAGTGGCTTCCTGGCATTAAAATGCACTAGTTATTTGTCTACATCTTTGTCTAAACATACTCAAGTTGGTTTAATTTTTTTTTTTTTTTTTTTATTCCTCTGTTGTTCCTTTACAGCTGCCTAAACTAATAAATGCCAATTTTCCAACTGACCCTGAACGAATGTCTGTTTTTGGGCATTCCATGGGAGGTCATGGAGCTCTTATTCTTGCTCTGAAGAATCCTGGAAAATACAAAGTAAGATATAATACAGCTTATCTGAAGTATACTAAGGTTTATACAGATTCCTATACAAGTGAAGAAAGAAAACATAATGCCAAGTTCTGTTATAGCATTAAATAGTTTGAGTTGTACCAGTTCATTGATACCTGGTATTAGAGTATGGAAAATTGCCAGAAACATGGTGGAATGTGAGTATCACTGAAATTAAAAAAAAAAAAAAAAAAAAAAAAATTTAAAAGTTAAGAAAAATTCAGTTTTTTTGGATGATGCTACAGCTTTTCCAAACCAATTGTTATATTTAAATGTTAACACAGCCCTTCCAGCTCTGGAGTTGTGTGGTTTGCTATATCTTTTCAAATCTTATCTTGTTCCTTTTGGAACTTTTATTACTAATAAACCTTTTCATTGCCGTTATATGTGTGTTTGCTTAGAATTTACTATTAACTCCAACTGATAGCAAGTGTAACTGTAAGAACCTGAACGTCACACAAATAGTATCTGGGGGACATTCTCCCCCACACTTCCCCCTCCTCCCCCCCACCTTGAGATTTGCATGTCAGCTTTCCTAAAATTTGATTTTTTGAGTATTTGAGGTACGTGAACTTGTGTTCATTTGTATTCTACTTGAACCTAAATCAAACCTGCTGGAGCTGATTCGCCTTTCCTTTGTACTCATGGGGGTTGAGAGAAATTTTGTTATTCTCTTTGGAGATATGCTTGTGTAGAAAGCATTTCTGAGGAAGAGTCAGGGATTGGTGTTTGAGAGATGAAGGGCTCTGCCTTTGTGGATCAGTCCTTTCATGGGCTGTCCTGGCCCTGCACTTTGTGGCCAGCTATTGCAAAAATGAAACTGCATTTTTGAAAATAGAGTAACATTTGCTTGGCATCTTCAGCTGGGTGTTATAAGAGAGTTCAATGTAAAATAAAGCTTTGCTTTTATCTCTCCTTTTTATCTTTTGGAGCCAGTAGTTCAGAACTTTTCATTTTCACTCTTGGCACTTAACTGTTAATTGTATTATCTAAAAGAATTAAACATTAAATTGAAAATGCCAAAATCCAAGGGAACCGACAGTGGCTCAGATGTTTTGGGCTATTTCGTGCAAGACATGAGAGTGGAAGTACTTGTGTCCCTGGGCCAAATCCAGAAGAAGTGTGTAAGAATAGGGCTTGGACTTTTGACACCAGTACCTGGAGCTGTGATCTGAAATGCACTTTTCTTGACCCCTGACCCTGGAGGTACCTGAATTCATGAGACACTGTTGCACGCTCAGACTGGCTGAGCAGCCCCATGCCTTCATTATGCTCTGCTAAAATCCAATGGGAGGTGACATGGTCCCACACTCTGACCATGCTGAACCCAACAGTAGACTTGAGATCCTTCTCCGCTGCCTGAGGGAATTCGAGCCAACATCTCCCAACAGGGGAAGGAACAGGGCATGTGGGGCTAGAAGGAGCAAGTAAGAGGGAAGTAGTTTAATAGTTAGGGCATTGTTTTGTGCAGGAGTCATGGGTTCTGGCAGTAATATCGATGCAATTTTTTGATGAGGCTTTCTGTTTGCTTGTTAGTTAGCAGAAATCACTTATCTTAATTTATCCTTTTTTTTTTATGCTTTCTTTCTGAACAGTCTGTCTCGGCGTTTGCTCCTATCTGCAACCCTATCCAGTGTCAATGGGGGAAGAAAGCCCTCGGTGGATACCTGGGGTCAGATGTAAGCAAATGGGAGGTACGTGTCGCAACCCGCAGTCCTTTAATAACTCCTGAGTGAGAGATCTGTAGATACATCACAGCAGAAGCCTGGAACAAAACTCCAGGGTGCCTCTGAGCTGGTATTGCTGTTCTGCTGCAGGCCTAGGCGTGGATAAGCATTGTACATTTCTGGTGGGTATTACTTGCTGGTTTTTGATAGTGCTTGTAACAAATATAATGAGATAGAAGGCTCCCATCAAATTCACTAAATTCCTCACTTTTATGAAGATCTTAACATCTGGGCTAAGAAGAATTATGAGCAGCCTGAGACTTTCTCTAACACATGAAAACAGTGAGCAGCTTACAAGAGAGTTAGGTATGGCCTGTCTCTCAAAAAACTCAGCTCTCAGTATGCAAAACAGCTGTTTATTTGTAGTAGCCTGGAAAGAGAGATGGCTACAAACTGTTCAGGGACTGATGAGCCCCCATGGCATCTGCAGGGGCAGCCTGTTGGAGGCAGGTAGGAGATGACCCCAATGGATTCTTGGAAATTGGTATCCCGTAGAACAGGATTAAACCAGACAATCTTAGATTTTATCTCCAGGGCTCTAATTTTGACAGATAAGTAATCATATGTGAATGGCTAAGATACAAAAATATTTGGGTGCATGTTACTGCGTTGTTTGGACAGTGCTTCGGTACTTTTTGATCTCAGCATAAACATTGCACTGTATCCCCAGAATTAAATTAGAAATAAACACAAGCTGCAGTTAAATCCCTTGTAAATTGGATTAAAGTATCTCTTAGGAAGACATCCAGGTCTCATTAAAACATTACAGGAATGGAGAGCACTAGCTGCTTTCACATTTGTTAATAGAGTAGTTTGTATATGCAACAATCACCAATCAAATTTGCTTACACTTAACATACTAAATTTATTTTAAAAAAATAAAAAAAGAGTATGTTTTCTGGCCCCCTCACTTGTTTTGGAGCTCTTCTGTAAACCCAGTCAAGTTGACCAACAGCAGGCACCAGGAATAGGCTTAGACCTGCCTTTGGCACCGATTCCACCAGTGGTGTTCCTCAGGGTTCAGGTCTCAGGCCAGTTCCGTTCAATATCAACCATCTGGATGCAGGAGTTGAATGCACCATTAGCGAGTTTGCTGATGATACCAAACTGGGAGGCTTGACTTTCTTGAGGGACAGGAGGCCTCGCAGGTTTAGTTAGGTTTAGAGGTTTAGATAGATGGGAGCATTGGGTTATATGATTGATGAGATGAAATTCAACAAGTGGGAAGAGGAGTGGCTGGAGAGAAGCCCTGTAGAAACGGGTCTGGGGGTGCTGGTAGCTGCTTTCACATTTGTTAATAGAGTAGTCTGTATATGTATAGATGTTTATATGTTTGTTTTATATGTATATATGTTTAGATAGATGGGAGCATTGGGCTAGGAGTGGCTGGAGAGCAGCCCTGCAGAAACGGGTCTGGGGGTGCTGGTTGCCAGCAGGCTCGACAGGAGTCAGCAGTGAGCCCTGGCAGCCGTGAGGGCAAATTGCATCCTGGGGTGCATCAGATATCACCACCCATCAAAAGAGGTGATTATCCCGCTGTATTCAGCGTTGGGGCGACCTCACCGTGAATACTGTGCGTGGTTCTGCACCCCACAATTTCAGAAGGATGTGAAGGCCCTTGAGTGCATCCGGAGGAGGGCAACCAAGCTGCTGAAGGCGTTATCACCACCCATCAAAAGAGGTGATTATCCCGCTGTATTCAGCGTTGGGGCGACCTCACCGTGAATACTGTGCGTGATGGGGTGCATCAGATATCACCACCCATCAAAGGGGTGATTATCCCGCTGTATTCAGCCTTGGGGTGGCCTCACCTTGAGTACTGTGCGTGGTTCTGCACCCCACAATTTCAGAAGGATGTGAAGGCCCTTGAGTGCATCCGGAGGAGGGCAACCAAGCTGCTGAAGGCGTGGAAGGAATGTCCTATGAGGAGCAGCTAAGGACTTCGGGTTTGTCTAGTTAGGAGAAAAGGAGGCTGAGGGGTGGCCTCATTGCCCGCTGCAGCTTCCTGAGGGGATGTGGAGAGGGAGGTGCTGAGCTCTTCTCCCTGGGATCCAGTGGCAGGACACATGGGAATGGTTCAAAGCTGCAGCAGAGGAGGTTTAGACTGGGCATTGGCAAGCATTTCTTTACCAAGAGGGTGGTCAAACACCAGAACGGGCTTCCTAGAGAGGTGGTCAATGCCCCAAGCCTGACAGTGTTTAAGAGGCACTTGGACAATGACCTTAACAACGTGCTTTAACTTTTGGTCAGGCAGTTGGACTAGATCATAGAATCACAGAATGGTTTGGGTTGGAAGGGACCTCAAAGATCATTGAGTTCCAACCCCCCTGCCATGGGCAGGGACACCTCCCACCAGAGCAGGTTGCTCAAGGCCACATCCAGCCTGGCCTTGAACACTTCCAGGGATGGGGCATCCACAGCTTCTCTGGGCAACCTGTTCCAGTGTCTCACCACCCTCATAGTAAAAAGTTTCTTCCTGAGATCTAATCTGAATCTTTTTTTCTTCCAATTTAAAACCCTTTCCCCTTGTCCTATCATTACCCTTCCTGGCAAAGAGTCCCTCCCCAGCTCTTCTATAGGCTCCCTTCAGATATTGAAAGGCCGCTATAAGGTCTCCCCAGAGCCTTCTCTTCTCCAGGCTGAACAACCCCAGCTCCCTCAGCCTGTCTTCATAGGAGAGATGCTCCATCCCTCTGATCATCTTTGTGGCCCTCCTCTGCACCTGTTCCAGCTGGTCCATGAATGATCATTGTAGCTCTCTTCCAACAGAAATATCTGTTATATATACAATGGCTTATCTCCATATTTTTCTTAAAATTGCCATGTGTTACACTAGTGTTTTTAACCTCTAGCTGCCAAAATTGTTACATGAAGATACCAAGTTATTTCAGCAGGATGTAGTTTCTGTACCAGCGTGTGAGTCAGTACTAGATTACACTGCTCTTCTCTGACTCTGTGTGGATTTAGCCCTGGGCTGGATGTTCTCTTTGGTCCAGAAAAGATGTCAAACTGCCAGCTTGGTAATTACTTAGATCATACCACTTGTACCCATGTTTTAGAAAGGGCAACTTTTTGGTTGTCTGGAAATTCCGCATATTTTATTTTTTTTTGCTTTTCCAAGGTGCAGTTTTGGGTTCCTGATAAGTCTCACCCCGTGCTCTGCGTATGGCATTCTTTTCTCGCAGTCAGCAAACTTGACCCACCCTAACGTCAGTAACTGACTGTTGTTTCTCTTTTATTCCCGCAGGCGTATGACGCTACGCAACTCGTGAAGTCCTATCCAGACTCTCACCTGGACATCTTGATTGACCAAGGCAAAGATGACCAGTTCCTCTCAGCAGGCCAGCTGCTGCCTGATAACTTCATCGCTGCCTGCACGGAGCGGAAAATCCCAGTGGTCTTCAGACTGCAGCAGGCAAGTCGCTTCTGCCATCCTTCATGGTTGGGTGGTTGTTCTGTGATTTTTGGGGTGCGTATGTGGCAGGCAGTGAAAAGAGTGTCTCTTAATGGGCCGTGTTCTCACTAAACTGTGAGTCTGTCCCCGGCCAAGTGAGGCAGAGGGTGGGAAGTGACATTTTTCCTGAAGATGGAGGAGTGCGATACCCAGGAGATTGAGCTGCGTTTCACCACCAGGTGGGGTCACCATTTCAGTTTGAACAAGCTGATGTGACGGTGAATCAAGCTGCCAGGGCTGAGGAAACAGCATTAATGATTTTTAATAACTATCACAGCCACTGTAGAAGCAAAGTGACAGATGTGCTTTTGCTGGATTCCTTATCTGTACTGTGGGTATTGTGTTCAGCATAAAACTGCATGATTTAGTTTGCGTGTGTTTGTGTAAATTGGGAAAAGTGTGGAACTGCTCAAAATCTTAGATTCATTTAAAGACCCAGGAGGAAGGATTGCTCTTTCCTGTAATGCAGTGCCCCAGCACAGCAGTGTCCTGAGAGCAGCAGAGTCTTTCTGAGTGACACAAGTGACAGCTTTGTGAGTGACAGCTTCAAGCCAGAGCCAGTGAAGGGCCCAGCTGTGGGGAGTGAGGGATTGTCCTCTCTTATATAAGCCCTGCACCAAAAGATATAGTTAGTGCTGACAAACAGGGGTAGCTCAGAGGTTTACATGTCATTTTAGCATAGTGCTGGAGCAGTGACTTCCACCTGGGCTGTACTGTCTTTATACCCTATGCTTTACCAGTAGGGCAACACCAGTGAGGGGAACTGGTCTCACTGAGAGGAACTGTTATCCATCTCTAATTTACATGCCCAGATTAGAATCATAGAATCATAGAATCGTCTAGGTTGGAAAGGACCTTAAAGATCATCTAGTCCAACTATCAACTTAACTATGACCAAAAAAAAATAAATAAGAAATAAACAATTAAAAAAAAACAACAAAAAAACCCCCAAAAAACCCAAAAAAACAAAAACAAAAAAACCCACCACACAAACCACTAAACTATATTCAACCTGTCACTTCCAGGGATGGTGCCTCAACCACTTCCCTGGGCAGCCTACTCCAATGCTGGATAACCCTTTCCGTGAAGAAATTTTTCCTAATATCCAATCTAAACCTCCCCTGGTGCAACTTGAGGCCATAACTGATTAGGGCAGGTTAAGGTACCTTCTGTTTGTTCAGCTTCCTAGTGTTCATATATACTTAGCCCCTTAGTTAGGTATCCTTTACAGTTTTTATATCATATACAGGTATTTTTGATTTCTTAAAACAGATCAAGCCAGAATAGTCCTTAACTTTCCTAGAGGAGAGCTTCGAGTGATTGCTTTATCATGAACTATATATATGTCTTTGCTGATTTCTATGTTGTTTGTTCTTTTCCAGGGTTACGATCACAGCTATTTTTTCATTGCTACATTTATTAATGACCACATCAAACACCACGCAAAGTACCTCAACGCTTGAACCATGGGGATGGGAGTGTTGTCTGTCGCTGTGAATCACGGGATAGAGGTGAACTGAACAGAAATCATCTGCTGAAGGTAGCGCCTGTAAAAATGGAGCTCTTCTGATTGTACTGCTAAGAACAATAAAAGTCACACTGAATTTGAACTGTGTGCTTTCGAGTAAGTACTTTGAACGTTCTTGCATGCTTTGAAAACGCTCTCAACACCGTGAACCCCACGCTGCCTTCTAGCTCATAGTGAGAATGAGCAGATGAGTTAGTTTCAGACTGTGAATGTGGGTACGTACTTCAGACCTCGAGACTCTTTCTAGTGACTACGCAGAGACTATGAATAAAACCAACGTGCCTCTTCAGCTAATTAAATACCAGGGTTCACTTCATCTCTTAATGCTGAAGGAAGTTGTTAGGGGCACAACCAATCAAGCTACTTAATTAATCTATCTGAAGTGGTTGGTGTACTTTTTTTTTAGCCTGTTTAAATACATTCCAAGGACAAAGTCTGGTGGAGAATACAGGCAGAAGCTTGCTGTATGGAGTGCTTTGCTGTCTTGTGCATTATTAACATCAAACAAATATTCTGAAGAGCATTTCATGGATGATAGTTAAAGAAAAGGCCTCTTACAAACCATGTGAGGCCAACAGCATCCTGGCCTGTATCAGGAACAGCGTGGTGAGTAGGACTTGGGAGGTGATCATCCCCCTGTACTCGGAACTGGTGAGGTCTCACCTTGAGTGCTGTGTCCAGTTTTGGGCCCCCTACCATAAAAAAGACATCAAGGTGCTGGAGCAGGTCCAGAGAAGGGCAACGAAGCTGGTGAGGGGTCTGGAGCACAAGTCTTATGAGGAGAGGCTGAGGGAACTGGGGTTGTTCAGCCTGGAGAAGAAGAGGCTGAGGGGAGACCTTATTGCTCTCTACAACTACCTGAAAGGAGGGTGTAGAGAGGTGGGGGTCGGTCTCTTCTCCCAAGTCACAGGCGACAGGACAAGAGGAAATGGCCTCAAGTTGCACCAGTGGAGGTTCAGATTGGATATTAGGAAAAATTTTTACAGTGAAAGGGTCGTTAAGCATTGGAATGGGCTGCCCAGGGGAGTGGTGGAGGCACCATCCCTGGAGGTGTTCAGAAGACAGGTTGATGTAGTGCTTAGAGACATGGTTTAGTCATGGTTTGTTTTATCAGGGTTAGGTTGATGGTTGGACTCGATGATCTTAAAGGTCCCTTCCAGCCTGGACAATTCTATGATTCTATGTGAAGGAAGCAGTTTGGCATAAAGGAGGGGTTTTTTCCTGCGTTTGCCTTTGATTGTTGCTGAATGTGAAAGGCTTATGCTGTGTTTATGGGTTTCTTCACCGTAACAGGACTCGGAGGAAATGACTAAATAGATCTGAAGAAAGCAATCCCTATCATCTATAAACCATCTGATCTCTCACTGTTGAGAACAAGTGTGCTTGTTTTACAGAAGGTGGCAGAATTTAGGCCTGACAGCTGTAGATCTAAAATAGTTCCCAGTGGTGTAATTCTGCCCACTTCCTTGTGTGGGGCAAGACCAGAGACTGTTAACAAGCGAGCTGTTTATTTTGTGTTCCAACAATCCCTCCTGACCTCTGCTTTCCCAGGGTTTGGGAAAAGTTGGGGTTTTTTTGAAACTGGAAGCATTGCTCAAACCGTAACTCTTGCCAGAGGAAGTATGAGGGTAGCTGTAGGAGTGATTTGCTTCTGTAAGCAATGCTGAGTGCTCTCTGGTTCCTCTGCTGGGTTCTGGGTTGCAGGGAGGCTGATGCTGGGACCTTAACGCTTCTGTTGGAGGTGACTGGCTTAAATTAGGTATTGACTGGTGAGGCCCCACCTCGAGTACTGTGTCCAGTTTTGGGCCCCCTACCATAAAAAGACATTGAGGTGCTGGAGCAGGGTCAGAGAAGGGCAACAAAGCTCGTGAGGGGTCTGGAGAATAAGTCTTATGAGGAGAGGCTGAGGGAGCTGGGGTTGTTCAGCCTGGAGAAGAGGAGGCTGAGGGGAGACCTTATTGCTCTCTACAACTACCTGAAAGGAGGGTGTAGAGAGATGGGGGTCGGTCTCTTCTCTCAAGTCACAGGCGACAGGACAAGAGGAAATGGCCTCAAGTTGTGCCAGGGGAGGTTCAGGCTGGATATTAGGAAAAAATTTTTCACTGAAAAGGTTATCAGACATTGGAATGGGCTGCCCAGGGAGGTGGTTGAGGCACCATCCCTGGAGGTGTTCAAAAGACAGGTTGATGTGGTGCTGGGAGGTATGGTTTAGTGATGATGCTCCTTGTTTGTTGTGTGGGTGTCTATTTTTGTCAGTTAGGTTGACGGTTGGACAAGATGATCTTTGAGGTCCCTTCCAACCTAGAAGATTCTGTGATTCTGTGACTTTTATCAGTCTTGCATCTGCAACTGTGTGCATTACAAGAGTTCTTTCTTTGAAATGCTGAACGCTGAGTTTTCCACGCTCTGGATTTACAGCAGACACCAACTCCTCCTTTCTTACAAAGCAGGGCACCGACAGCATAAAAATTTTAAGCCACAAATGCCAAAAGCTTTAGATTTTTTTCTGTTCACCAAACAGCAACGTTGGCTGGAAGGCTTGTATAATACGTGGCAGCTTCTAGTTGTTCCCTCCTCCCCCAGCAACCAGGCACCTGCTCTGCCACAGCCAGCTAATTGATTACTGGGCCGTATTGGACACTGGACTGGAGCAGCAGTGTTATCTGTCAAAGCTGCTATTTTTTGCCTAATGCAGTCTGATAATTGTATTTAAGGGAAAGTTACATGCCATTTTATTATTTTTTTTTCCATTCCCTGCATGTTATACTACAGGAGATTAAAAAGCAGGTTTAACCCTGTAATTTACTATTTAAAGCTGCTGGGTTAATGGTCTGAAACAGCTTGCCCTGCGTGGAGGGACAAAGCCCCCTCTCTCTCATACTTAATAAATTTATACGGCATAATTCTGTTTCCCATTATGCTTTGGGTAGTTGTGCGGAGCCTTATTTCCTAGATCCTTGACTTAGAGTCCAGCAGGAGATGAATTACCCTATCAGCTTCCCCAAACAGCTACAATTTCTGCGCGATGCTCCTAAGAATTGACAGCTGTCCCACACCATTTGCCTTGTCAATAGAGCATTTACATGCACTGCTGCCTTGCTCTGAGAGAGGGACTTCCAGGTGCCTTGCTTGGGAGCAGGAGCAGATTCAGGTAAGTGTCCAACTGGCTCTGGTGAGTCCACCAGAACTTGCTTGGGAAGCCGGTAACCTCAAGGCTTTGTAGAAACTGCCCTGAGCTCTTACAGAACTGGTGCTAGAGGGCTGACGAGGCAGGGTTCCTCAAGCTGCCCTTGTCCACAGGCTGCAAGTCCCAGACAATGCAAACCCATGAGAACCACAGACTCATGGCGTGGCTTGGTTTGGAAGGGACCTTAAAGATGATCGAGTTCCAACCCCCCTGCCATGGGCAGGGACACCTCCCACTAGAGCAGGTTGCCCAAAGCCCCATCCAGCCTGGCCTTGAACACTTCCAGAGATGGAGCATCCACAGCTTCTCTGGGCAACCTGTTCCAGTGTCTCACCACCCTCACAGTAAGGAATGTCTTCCTGATGTCTAATCTGAATCTCCCCTCTTCCAGTTTGAAGATTTGGGGCGCTTGAATCAGTTGTGCAGATGGCTACAAGCACCAATTGTCTCTGCACCATCTAGATGAGAATTGTGAGGGGCTGTCAGATCTCTGTTGTTGGCCATGCTCAAACCTGGGCTGGACGTGGCCCTTGGCTGCCTGCTGTTAACCAGGTCTCCATCTCTGGAGACATTCAAAACACGTTCCTGTCCTGTCTGCTCTAGGTGGACCTGCTCTGGCAGGGGGGTTGGACTAGATGATCTCCAAGGTCCCTTCCAACCCCATATCATTCTGTGACTCTGTGAACCAGGCTCTGCTCTCAGTGAGGAGCAGCACCAGAGGACCACTGCAGGACTCTGCCTGCCTAAATTATGCCAATTCTAACGCAGCCATTAGTCTGTCCCAACTTTATATCCAACAGCCACAAAGGCTTTTGATTCCTCGGCGCTCAAAAGCAGGATCTCCCCAGGAGATCACTGTAGAAAGATCCTCTCCTTCCAAAATCCACTACTAAAAGTGAACAAATACAGCCACAAAATCCCCTGGTTAAGGAAAAGAGAAGTGAGAAAATCTGTGCTCATGTGACTTCAGAACCTGCATGATGAAGAGAAGGCACTCTGCTGTGACCTAGGAGAAGTCCCTGCTACCCGTTTCAGCAGGGAGAGGAGAAGGGCAGAGGAGCTTGGCACAGCCCGGCCACAATGGCCTGTCCCCAGGCCAGAAGCTGTGGCTGCGTTGTCACCCGGAGTCACTGGAATAAAGACATCATCAGAACTTGTCTGCTAAACGAAAAGCCTGCAGGAGCGGGAAGAAATAAGGAGAATGAATCGTAGGAGCAAAGCGAAGGTGGAGCCTCCCTTCTCCTGGAGCTGAGCCCATGGGGTCACCCCACCATGGAAGCAGAAGGCACTATGTGACCGGCAGGAGACCTTCATCTCCAGGAGCAGCAGAGCTGCAGGAAGCTCCTTTGCAGGAACTGACTCCAAACCAGGGAACCCAACAGTTCCCGGCTGGATCCCAGCCCGTGTTTAGCTGCAAAATTCAGTGGTTCCCAGTGAGAGGACGAGGGGCAACGGGCACAAGTTGGAACATAAGAGGTTCCACTCAAATATGAGGAGAAACTTCTTCACAGTGAGGGTGACAGAGCCCTGGAACAGGCTGCCCAGGGAGGGTGTGGAGTCCCCTTCTCTGGAGATTTTCAAGACCCGCCTGGATGCAGTCCTGAGTAACATGCTCTGACAAGCTCTGGGTGGTCCTGCTTCAGCAGGGGAGTTGGACTAGATGATCTCTGTGGTCCCTTCCAACTCTAAAATTCAGTGAAATTCAGTGAAAAATTCCTGTATTTGTCTCACCATCATCATCTTCTCCAACCCCAAACCCTCACCCACCCTCCCCAGCGTTAAGCTCTTCCAACACCATCTCTTCTACAGGAACCCGTCAGGCAGAAAGGGGTAGTCAATAAAGGGTTTACTACAAATAATAGAGTTTAATTGTAACTACAGTAAAGATTTTCTATATACATTATGTTCACTGCTGAGGGTAGTATAGATTTGCCATGCATGTTTTATTGCACATATAAATAGTATACAAAGATTCATGAAGATTCTTCTTTTTAGGTGTACAGGTTAAGACTGCATTTAAAAAAAAAAAAAAAAGCCGTATTACAAAATATTTAGAGCTATTTATTTACAGCCAACGTCAAGCAAATACTGAAGAGACGCTATCAGGAGAAAACCAAAAGTTTAATTATGAAAAAACAAGATTTGTCAAAATAATAATTACAAAGCTTCATGTTGCCATATATACATTGTAAAAAAATACTCAGGAAACCTGCATTTTATCCCTCAAGATGCAGAAATCAATATTCCTATTTTTATACTCGATCTTTGAATGCTTTTAAAATTTGATAAACTCTGACTCGAAAACGTATTTTCTTTACATTGCTCGTGCTTTTTTTTTTTTTTTTGACAAAACAGATATTTGTGCAGCTCTGTAAAATATTAAAATACATTTTAATTTAGTGTTAAAGTGCACAGTATACATTTTCTAGGAAACAATACGCTAGCTGCCAATCAAAATTACCATTTGAAGTCGACGTTCCCCTCTAGAAAATAAAACGCTTTTGGCTTTGGTTGAAGGAACTGGCTGTTCCCTGCATACTCTGGGTCTGAGACCTCGCCTCGCTCGCCTGCTCCTACCAGCACAGGGGCAGTTGGTGGTATTAAAAGGCATAGTTTGCAGTCAAATAGTGTATTTGCCACTAAATTGGTAATTGGTTATTGGAACAGCGGTGGGCTCAAACGCAGCGCCTGCCTGAATGTGCGTGTAACTTCCCCTGGATACCCAGCAGTGACGAGTCTGCGTCATTCTTCCCCCAAATCCTTACCCAACAGTCCTCTCCACCTTCTCTCGCCTCAAATATTTCATCCTCCCACCACACTCTGCCTCTTATTTCTTATTTTTTTGCGTCGTTGTGCATTTCCAACTCCCTGCCTGCGCGCACCCCTCCCAGCAGCCCTTGCACCACATGCGGCTTCTCCTCTGCCTCTTGCCCCAGGCCCACCACCGCCTTCTCCTGGCAAAGAAAAAAATGGGACGGCCCCAGGTGGAACTTCTGGATCTAAAACGTGTGATGTTTTAATAATAAATTACGCTTTTAGAAAAAAAAAAAAAAAAAAAAAAAAAACAAACCAAAAAAATCCCAAAATTCTTTAAAAAAGCAAAGTAGTGATAAGAAAAAAGCAGCTTATTTCCTATATTGCTGAGGTGGGATGAGAGGTCTGACCCCCAAACGTTGGCTACAGAACATTGTGCTTCATTGCGTAGGAAAGCGAGGGCGGCTCTCGGGAGGATGGGGTCTTCAAGACCACCTTTGGTGATTTTAATAACTTCTATCTCCTCTGCAAGGAATCGTTGAAGAAAAAAAATCAAAAAAAATTTTTTTTTGGCTACCTGGTAAATGCTCGCTGATGGCCTTGTGCTATTTTTTTTTTTAAATTTATTATTTGTTCTGTAGTGCTGTAGTCTTCAGAAGAAATCAAGTTACAGTGCAAAATTATCTTTCAAGACACATGATTCCTAACGCGCATCATTCGTTTCGTTGTGGCAAAAGTTAAATGTCTTGTGCATAGTAAAATAAGCAATCAAAAATATGTGTTCACATTTATTTTTCAAGTTTATGTCTTTCCTTTTTTTTCTTTTTTTTTTTTTTTTTAAACATCTATATACAAATAAAATGGGTGTGCTCTCAGTTTCAGCCAATTTAGTCTATGGAGGGGGGAGCAGAAAGTGCTACTGGAATGTTGGAAACTCAATGGAATGCAGATAAATGTTGTTTACCAATGTTCCACAAATTCAAGAAATAAAGAATGCCATTCCAGCTAGCTGTTCTTTTAATAAAAGCACCTATTTTGTTTGCTTTTTATCTTACATCTTAGAAAATACAATTTACGGAGATCTAGACCTACTGCACACCAAGGAGAATAAAAAATAACTAAATATTTATATTAAAATAAAGTGTTTAACCACAAAAAAGCAGTAATAAAATACAGTTTCCTAATTTACAGTTTGCATCCAAAGGATGAATAACAACTCACTAATAAATAATATTTATATAAATATTTTATGTCTGGATATTTTTTAAAAGGCAATAGCCTGAAGCAACTGCAGAAAAACCTAACGTGACGGAAATCTGATTTACTCTCCCTCCTCCCCCCCCCCCCCCCCCAAAAAAAAAAAAAGATTACAATGATTCTTAGTTTAATAATAGGAAGGTATCTTGCTGCAAGACAGCTGGGTACTCCACACGGTTTTAAGTGGCAGAGAGGTGGCTGTTTTTGTTAATTACTGTACAAAGTGAGCTATAAAAGCAGTGAAGCGCCGGTTCGCTCTAGAAAAAGTTTCTCTGGAGTTTCCGCTTCGTCGTTCTGAAAATCAGAAGTATTTTTTTTTTGTTGTTTGTTTTTGATTTTGGTGTGTTTTTTTCCAAAGCAGTTTGAAAAGACGGGCAGTATTTTGATTCCTGGATGGCACAGTGGAGCTGGTAACAGCCGAGAGAGAGTAGGTTCATGTGAATAAAGCTTGTTTCACTGTGGTTACGTCTAGCAACGCTTGAACTGTTATGCTCACTTTTACCAAGCCCTTTTCTTCTAGGATGTGGTGTGGAAGGCAGAGCTTCTCCTAGAAGAAGACAAACAGAGGAGTAAAGATTAGGATGATTCAATGCTCACTGCAAAACTTGGCTTTACGCGAACGCAGCTGGAACACAAAGCCCAACAAGCGGGAACCGTTTCCTATTTTTAGTTAAAGAACCTTCTGTGATTTTGACAGAAAGTCTCTCATTTTGGTCTCATTATACCTACGGATTAGTGAGAGATTGGTTAATATTCTGGGCCTCAGAAACCAACCTGTTCTGTGGTCGTTCCAGTAGGTAAACATCTTAACTAAGAGTGAGGGCCAGCAAGCTGAAGCTGAACTTTCACCTCCAAAGTGAGATAATGTGGCGTTTGCCCGTTATTATGTATGAGTTTGGGGACAGAAGGCTGGTTTCAGCAGTCAAAAAAAGTTCTACCACTGAGCTCTAGACTGGTAGGTCTTGGTCCTGGAATACACACCTTGAAAGCCACCCATTAGCATTTAGAGGAAAGAGTGTGTGTGTTACGTTGTGCATCCGATGGGCAAAGTGTTTCGTTCTGAGTAATCAGCAACTTATTTTGAAATACCCAGGAATTCAATTTATTCACCTCAAGTACACGGCAGTGGTGGCCAGGATGACACCTACTAACCTGTCCCCAGAGGCTGTTACACCAGAGATCAAACAAAGAAATATTGAATCTACTACAGGTAACAAGGAACACTCCCCTGCAGTCAATAATTAAAGCCTTGGTTAGAGGGGTAGTCTTGTGTCATGATTTGCTCTCTCTTTAAAAGTAAGTTTTTTCTTAATGTAACAGGGTATTCCTGTTAATGAAATCCGTGACATTATGAGATCAGGCAGCAGATTTACCATAAATCAACGGGAAGGCTGGACTACATCACACAAACCAGCATTACAACTGTGAGACTCATTGCCACAACATGGAAGCCAAAAGCGTAAGTGGGATGACAAAAATATACAGATAGAAAAAACCCCAAACAACGCTAATAAACACAAACACGGGGATGCAGTGTCTGTCTGGCTCATGAAGTCCTTGAAACAGGTTGCTTAAAGTTTGAAAAGGCACCATCTGTGTGATCTAACCTTCTGCTCTTTCCCTACCCATCCGTACATGACCATCAGCAGACAGGGGATACTGGGGGTTTTTTGAAAGAAAGGGTTGTTTTGATATTTTCAGTATTGAATCTCTCAGTTGTTCATTCTTCTGTTGTTCATTCTTGTCTGTTCTTCTGACTGAGATGCTGACCCACGAGGTGTCAGAGACTGTTCTCCCCAATTTTTATTCCTCTGGATAAAAGCGCCTTTTTCAGATCAATGTATAAATATATTTTAGGATGTAAACTCCTAAACTGACACCTGATTAGCAGCAGAGTAGCTACAAAAGAATGTAGAGATAGTGACAGAAAAAAAAAAAAAAAAAAAAAAAGAGGGGGAAACCCTAAAACTGAAACTATTTCTACCTAAAATGTATGTTTCTTACAAAAAA
>NW_015094510.1:14690759-14851839 GCF_001431845.1 Calidris pugnax | reverse complement strand
AAAAAAAAAAAAAAAAAAAAAAAAGAGAGGGGGGGAAACCCTAAGACTGAAACTATTTCTACCTAACATGTATGATTCTTACAAAAAAAAAAATAAAAAATTGCCAATCTCATGTTTTGGAACATGGTTCATATCAAAACCTACAGTATTCTGATTCTCAATAAATAAGATTAATTTTTTAAATTATTGGAATGCAAATCAGATATCCAAAGTGAAATGCTATTCCTTCCATTCTACTTCTTCCCAGTGCCCTTGCACAGTAGCTCCTGCTTCACAGATTTGGTGGCCCACAATGTGCCAGTGTTTCATTAGTCTTCCATGCTAAATAAATGGCATTAAATAATAATGCTCGCTGAATCCAACACCTGAAATCTAAGAAATTAATGTTACAAGGCTGAAGAGCAGGGATTGAATCCAAAAACCCAACCTCAAAACAGCCCACCTTGCCAGATATTTATGTTTGAGAATATTCTAAAGTTTTCTATTTAAGCCAAATTTGCTGAAAACGCCACAGCTACATATCTTTCCTTTAGAAAAAATTAAATTCTAAACTCACTATTTTTGTGTCACCTTATAGTACTCAGAACCATTCTGTCATGCTTTCTTGCTAGGAATTTTGCAATTGTTTATAAGCACATTTTCACTAAAAGCATAAAGGACTGCATGCCCCATTTTATATAAAAAAAAAAGTCTAATAGAATTTTTCTCCTTTTAAAGAGAATACATTATCTAAATCTTTTAAGTACCGTATAGTAATCCAGTTTGTATAAAACAACCTCTCTCTCCTCTTGCTGTAGTTACAAGACATATATTTAAATAAGGAAAGCTATTTAAGGAGGTCTATAAAAAGTAGGACTGTACAACTGTGTTCTAGGAGAAGTTTCAGAGAATAGTACTTTTCCTATATTATACATCACTCTTTATTAGTTCTTGAAACGTGTAAAATTGACAGCCTTCTCTTATTAAGCAGAAGGTGGAACTTGGTTAATATTTTATAATTCTTCTGTTAAACATGCGGCTACAATGAACTTTCCAAAACTGACAATAAGACCTACGCCATCTCCTAAAAATGGCAAACTTCATCTTAACGTGTCACGAATCGATTCTCTTATCTAAGCCCTAATCACTATTTTCAAAGCTTTGGAAATGGCTTTCATCAACCCTGCCTCACACGCTTTTCAAATCACAGCTTTAGAGCAATGCATTTAACTCTTCTTGGAAAAAAAGAAAAAATCAAATCCTGCCCAGGATGGAACCCAGATCACACTGATAATCAACTCTGCTTTCTGCAAGGCAGCAGTTGCCTTGGCCAAGACCCCGGGTGTCTCAGGCCTTACGTCCAGCTGCTGTCCCTGCAGCACAGTCCATTCTCCGTGCTCTGCCTCACTCTCTAACCCACTACAGCTCTACCCGGGGACCACTGGCAGCGGAGCTGTGAAGCTGCAAACCATCAAGATTCCAAAACTTCCCTTAAATCCTGGCATTTTGAGACAATGTGCCTGACCAACCAAGAGAAGAACTCACCCGTGACTCCGAGAAGACTCAATCTCACGCATTTCTCCTCACCTTTGGTAAGATTTCTGTCCCTTTTATATTAGCATCCAACTCATCACACTTCAATAGAGTAGTATGAATCGCCTCTCTAAAAATACCCCTGATGAAACCATCACTGAACAAAACCCAGACAGACAGACAGAAGAACAGGCTCAATTCTCAAGACCAGTCTAAAAATCTTTAAAAACAATTGTGGCGGGAAGGGCTGCCACCCCACTCATAGCAGAGTGAATCTCTCTCTTATCTGCTATAAAAATGAAGATCTACATTTTTCATGTAATTTTTCTTCCTGAGAACACAGAGGAATTTGATTATTTGTTGCAAGCAAACCATTTTCTACAGACACATAGCCCATTTGGAGTGGATAAAGATGTTTCCAAACTCCTCACGAAGCAAAAGAACAAACTCCTTTTGATGGGGAAAAAAAAAAATAAAATCCAAAAGAGCACAAAGAGGAGGCAGCAGCCAAGAGGCTGAGTCCCAAAGCGTCCAAGAAGTGCACCCAGCAGCGTACACGGGTACGTGTTCTCACCAGAGCAAGTTTCTAACCCTGGAACAAACCATCTGGTTTAGCTGGTGTAAAAGAAAACAGGAATACACAAGGACACCAACCCCACAAGGAGGATACGTGACACGCCACACAGACACATCTATTTTCTTTGACAGCAGACGCCTTCAAAGTCAAGATAACTGGTCGAATTGGTTAATGCTGGGGCAAACAGCTTGACAAGGCAGATGCAGTAATTCATTATCAAAAAGTGATTGTTGCCAGGGTATCACACGGGCAAGTAGTAAAATGACCACATCATGACACCAGGAGCCAGCTACACTCATTCGCAAAAATATAGAGAAATGGAGTTCTACAATTTAGCAAGAGCCTTTCTCTTTCTTCCTTGTATTTACAGAATATGAGATTTCAGATCTAGAGGGAGGGAAAAATATTCAGAAGACAATGAAATACTGCAATGTGTAGCTTCTTAAAGTACAAATTAAAAAAATATGTCTATGTGATGCCCATCATTTAAGTTTTGGAGCCAACTACTCTGAAATGGAAAGTCACTAAAAGAAATATCAGGGCCTTACATTGAAACAAACACGTCAAATATATCAAATCTTGACATTTTGTTAGGTCAGGGCCAAGCTTTCTTTCTAATGAGCTGAAAAAACTGTAGCAAACATTTACTTTCTCATATATCTAAAGCAATTTGAAATTCCATATTTTTATATATATTTTCCTTATCCACTATTACTGATCATGTCTGTAGGTGTCCAAATGTCTGGAAGTTACCATTTGAAGTACAAAAGAAAAGAGCAGATCAAAAAGCACAGCAATTCAGGCTATAAGTATAGTTTGTAATTATTTTCTTTTAATTTACAAGGAGAGATTAGTCTGTGTTGGGAAGTACACACTTATGATGAGACTTGATAAAGCAAAAAAAACCCAAAAACCCTAGTAGCTCAACAGTGCAGCTGCAATTCTGAATTTGGAACTATAGCCAGTTAGATATCTAAATATAAGAATCTTCTGAATGTGCAATAAATTGCAAATTTTTACAGAACTGTATTTGCAAATGGTGGGCCTTGGAGCCCTTTACAGCTACTGGCCTTGAGCTGTAACATTTTAAAAGCAGACCATACATTTCACCAAAAACACCTCACAGTTTCATTCTAACACACTTCAGAAAAAACAAGTGACTTGAAATTGGAAGGAACAGACAACTTAATGAAGACAGACACACACTGAACAGTAAGAGAAAAAGTATACTTACACTTGAAATATCAACTATACCATAACCTTATACATTAAATTCTGAGAGATAAAGTGAAGGAGTGAGAGTGTCTTGTATCAAAGTAGAATAGGTTATTACTTTAAAGTATTGTTATACTGCTTTTTCCTCATAAGGCAGCTGGAAGTGAAGGAAATAGCAATAATCCACAAAACCTGCTCTACCATTTTTTTCTAAACCTGCATATATGACTGTTTTCGTTATTTTATAACAGAAGTAAACCGCCAAGAACACTTCTTCTTGTGAAAAGCAATTATGAAGCAATAATTTGGAAACCCATTAACGTCTATAGAGCAGAAAACTGGACTGAATATTTGCTCAGGTCTAATTCAATCCTCATTCACAGTAAGTGCAGCCTTTCAGAGAACTTATTAGGAACACAATGGGATCCATATAGTGCTTTAAGTTGCAAAAGTTTGCTAATACACATTTGAAGGACTACTATGCTGCATTATTCTGCACTTGAAAATATTTATCTGTTTTCTGTCGCAAGGAAAAAGAAACCAAATCCTCACACCAAAAGGCCCCTTGTAATCCAGTGCAAACACATTTTACCTGCATGCGTATTAAATTAATTAATCACAGTTTGTAGTTATTGCTTTACGGCAGTAGGGATGACAGGACATTCACAGTACAGATCGGAGTAGACATATTTATGAAGAAATCACAGTTTGAAAATCTCCGATGACTGTTGCAATGGAAAAAATTGAATGGGGAAATAAATGGTGGAGCAAATATGATGTTATCAATGAATTTGTGGGTGAACTACAGCATACATGGTTTTCAAATCCAAGGTCATCAAATTAATCACTAACAGCAAGCAGTAAGTACCAACTGTATATAACTGTACATCTCAATACTGAGATCTCAGAGGTGAAGAAACACCAGTGAGTTGAACTGTTTGTTTCCTAACCACTAAAGCCCCAGGAACAGCAGCACAGAAACAGGACTCTGAATTTAGCAAGGAGCCTGCTGAAGTAGATTAATGAGCTACATATCACCTGCCCATTTAGTGGGAGAATTACTGGCTTCAGGGATGGGCAGGTGTGTATTTTTCACACTTGCATTTTGTTTGAAATATATTTTGATAAACATTACTGCGTTCACACTTAGAGAAATGTAAGGGTACATTTTATTATTCCTTTCCCTGTAAAATTGATGTATATCTGGAAGTGCTATTAATAACCCAAAAAAATACAAAATGGGACAAGCTTCATGCATGGCAGTAAGGCTGTGCTTGTCATGAAGCAAGGATGTTCATCTTTCACAGTCGGGTTCAAGATGGCTTCAATTCCCTAACTACAAGAAAGCGTCTGCAATGTTCCATTTTAAGTTGAGAACAGTGAGAAAACGTACTAATTTTAACTAAAAGACAACTCCGTTTGCATGGTAGGCATATGTAAAGTTAAAACTTTGGACAAGTTAGAGAGTTACACATCATTGTAACTGGGATATGTTCAGTTGGTCTGCACTGGCACAACAGTAGTTCAGTTTCTAACTCAGTGCCTGGTCTGATAAAACATTTAAAAACACTGAAGACATGAACTTCCACTTCTGCACACCAGAAAAGCAAAACACGCTGCTCTACTACTTCTCTTACCTCCCTCCCAAAGCTACTGGATACAGTGGATAATCAGACATAATATTAGACAAGGAGACGGATGTGTACTATAGGATGGTAGCAACAACTTTCACCAACTTTCTAATTTCAAAAAATGTTAAAATATACTCATACAGGCAGATCAGTACTATATGAGGAGCGCACAACACAAAGCATTGACAGAGACCTCTGTGCCACTTACAGGAGCAAAAATAAAATCCCAGCCCTAGAGAAGACATCACTTTTGTCTCAAATACCAACACCGGATTACAAAGAATCATACAATTAATAGATTCTGAACTGAATCAAGCTTTATGCCACTTTCTCAGCTTCCCTAGAAGAGCAACAGACAACCAAGATCAAGACAAAGATCTGCTGGAAGTGGAAGCTTAAATGTCAAGCTCCAACCCTGAGTAAGCAAGTGTCTAGTGTTGGCATCACAAAAATTAGGCACACAGGTAAGAGACAGGTTTGTACATTTTCCTCAAGTACCGAGAACCTAGAAGCACTCAGTGAACTCATGCCTGGTCACAAAAGACACTCTTTACAATAGAGTTGTTGTATGTGTGCAATGGAAGCTGCTAGACAGTAAACCCTCTAAAAAAACTGGATTTATCCATCATCTGAAATTAATTTTTCTATCTAAAAATACATATCTAATTATATATTTCATCCTTTTTATATATGTATATATTTAAGCCATAGAAACCAGGAACAGAACCGTATTTAGAAGTTTTCTAATAAAATTTTACAAGTATCTATGGAATGGGGATATTTATAGTATAACACTAAATCATAACCATATGGCCAAAACAATCAGTAATGTAGAAGTTTTTATGCTAGTTATCCTCTAAAAGTCTGTAGGTAATTTTTTATATACTAGGAATGAACTTATTTATTTTACAGCCCCGAAACTGAGGTCCCCTTGGTTAGCCGGCCTGAGACTGAATTGTGAATTTAGTCAACAGCATCTAGGCCAATATTGCAACATCAATATGGATTTATAGTCAAAGCTAGTATTTTTCAATTGATTTTCATTTGTGTATTTCATGCTGCTACGTGGTAAACAACAGCAAAAAAATTTCTCTTATTCCCGTTTTGCAACAGAAGAACAGATCCCAGCACTGGAAGGGAAACGGAGGTCATCAGTCCAGCACATTGACCATGGGCAATGTCCAAACATACTAAAACACCTCCTGACTAATGTTTGTCTGACTATTCTGTACAACCTCATAGGATGGAATCTAGAGTCTTCCTAGAGGATCTCTTTTCCTAGCTACATTGTCTTTGTTACAGTCGTTACACAAACAAACAAACACGACCTGCATTTTCACAGGTGATGAAACAGAGACGAGATAGTGACGCGACTCGCTTGAGGTCACACGTAAGAATGGCAACAGCTTATTCTCAGACTGTCTTATTGCATCACACTGTACTCCACGGTCTTCATCCTGAATCATTCTAAAGTCACTGGTATATTACAGTTGGCTCATATCCACTATGAATTTGTTGTAACATAGCCAGTGTTTAAAAGCACTTCATTGCTGCTTTGGGTGACAGAAGAAAAAAGATTATTCTATGGAATCTGGAGGGAAACAAAATCTAAGTAGGAAAATATTAACTACTCCAGTACAGAATTTCATCGGAACAGTAGAGCTGACCAACAATCTTTAAAGTTACAGTACTCTTGTTGATCTAAAAGATTAAAAAAATAACAGTAATTCAAAAGTTAGTTCTCTAAGTGCTCTCAACACAAGTATGTTGAGATAATGGGCACCAACTCAGAAAATACCATCATCTGTTGGAAGTGCCACCTCAGTTGCTTCAATGTCTGGTTGAATTCTTGGATTTTCACAAAAATGCTCAGTTCTGTTTAGTTTCTGATACACATCCAGCCTACACCCAAAAGTGGGGTAAGAGTAGCTTCACTGATTTAACACATTTAGTGTGTAGTGTAGGCAACATAAAAAAAAACAACCTATAAATAAAGAGGCACATAAGTTCTTAAACTAGAGCTGGAGGGGGGAGAAGAGATGGGACTCGTCTTCAAGATCCTACTCCCTCTCTCCCCTATTGCAAGAGATTAATAAAGATATTACAAAGAAGGGAAGTGAGGGAAAGGGAGAAGTTTGTAAGACAAAGGAAGGAAATAAGTACCTGTAATTTGTCAGAGACAAAGCAGAAAGTTTGTGTGCACATGCGAACAGGTTATGCTGTTAGCACATTCCAGTGATAAGTTATATACATCAAGACTATAAAAAGTATGTGGAAAAGACAAAAGCCTATTAGATCCCAGGAGCGAAAGGTAGAAGTTGATTGTGGGGTTTTCTCCCCGAGGGCGAGCAGAGAGTCAACAGTCTTTCGAATGTGATGAATATCCGACTGCAGGATGTCATACGGAGAGCAGAGGTCAGCCTATCCCGAAGGGCAGCCATTAGAACAGAAAAAAACAGTGCATAAAATTAAAAATACAAAAATAGAAATATATTGATAAATAAATTATCACAGTATTCTAGCATAAACATGTAGGAATAGTTTCTTGCTAGTATTGCCTTAGTCACTAGACACCCCAGCCTTATTTCCTCTAAATATTGAGGCTATCTTATAATATCAGAATATTAAGATAGAAGAGCTCAGGCTTTCAAATCCTTCCAAACTTATGCCCGGACTCACAAGGGCGAGGATGTGCATGTGATCCACTTATTCCAATGAGATGTGCACACCTCTGTCCATCGGGGCCTGATTCAAATGCTTAAATGGAACCAGTTGTAAAAATCTAACTTATACAATAGCAAACAGTGGGTTAGAAAGCTGTTAAAAGCAGAAGCAGCAGCAATATGAAGCTTCAAGAACAAGTACTTAAAGAAATTGTTATAAGTATTTAAAATTCTCTAACATAATAAATAATCTAAAACTTGGTATTCAAATATCACCTTAAATGATGCCCTGGGATTGAAATGGAAAAAGTCAATATAGCACTAACTATACTTAATTTCAATAAAGCTTCTAAATGGAAGAATTTCACACTAAATTCCTTAGGTAGCATTTTAAAAGTTATTAGCACGTTAGCTTCCCAAACTTTTTTTGGAAAGTATCAGTGACTTCATGTAACAATTCACTCTAGACTAGCTATACAAAATGAAGTGTAATAGGTAATAATAATAATAATATCAATACTCATACACAATATTTAACATTAAAATAAAACCCAGCAAGAACTAGTACTTTTAAAACTCAGAGAGATACCATTTTACACTGCAAATGAGGCCTTACTATTAGCAAAAATGGTAACTATTAATGAAATAAAATTACATAAAGTAGAAAAGAGATCCCCAGTTTCAGAGGAACACTGGTTATTTAGTAGTTTTTCAGTTTCACTTGCTTAATGAACTGACAGCACACCCAATAAATGAAGACATGGAAGTTCAGATGTCTGTTTTCTGTTAGTGCAAAGGTTCAGCATCTAGTTGGCAATAAATTAAAACTTCAAAATACTTAATTTTGTATTTGTATTTCAGGCCCTTCTGTCCTGAAAAGCGACTAGTGAAACTGGAAGTCAGAACAGTCATTCATACACAAAGAAAAAAGTGACACTTCTTTTTTCTTTTTTGCTTGCCATGCCTGGTTCTGGCTTTAAGAGGAGTTAAAAGCTGCAAAATTTTAATTTTGTTCCTTAGGCCAGCAGATACATAGAGGGGGGGAAAAAGACTCTGCCTTGCAACAACACTGCCATTTTTACAGTCATTTTTCAGAATTTTTTCAACTCAAAATTCTAGCAGGATAATAAACTTCAATGCAATTGTATTTGGCTTTTTCTAAAGGATGACAACCCATAGACAGAACAAAACATGCTGATTTGTTTAAAAATGAGATAGGAGTAGTACTGCGTTCAAGAACATCTACATCCACAAGCTGCTTACAGAGAACGTAATTTTAGGGCAAAGAAACTTTTCACAACCACAAACTATGTAATATATTCCACTTTACCAATGACACCAATAAACCCAGCAAATGCTGGATTAATTTTAAAATAGCATACGAGACTCAGTTCCGACTTGTTGCAAATATATCCCAAAAACAAATATCTAAGATACATTGAACTTAAAACTTATGTAAAAAATTTGATAGAACTTTAAAACAAGGACTTGTTAAAAAAAAAAATAAAAATTGGCCAAAAAAGGCTC
Organism: Calidris pugnax; assembly: GCF_001431845.1. Classification (NCBI taxonomy): domain Eukaryota; kingdom Metazoa; phylum Chordata; class Aves; order Charadriiformes; family Scolopacidae; genus Calidris; species Calidris pugnax. Next base: position 14,842,714 of record NW_015094510.1, on the reverse strand, counting down.
CCAACAGTCCATACTGCAGTCAAATGGAGAAGGAAGCAATTTCAGAGTTACAGAATGAGAGCTGGTAATAGGTTGAATTTTGACAGAGATTGAAGAACTTGCTGTCCAGAGATTAAGCTACTAAGCAGTACACAGGAGAAGCCAAAGCATAAAGAACAGCCAACACATGCAGAAGAAACTTCCTGTGGGAACTGCCATGCTCTGCTTTACTGAAATTCAGTGAAACCTGGGGCAACCTGAGAAACTTCTGATCATTTTGGCTCATTTTTGGGTGTTCTGTGACAACGGATCATTTGGTGTTACGTTCACACCCTACTAAGTAAAATGTTTCTATTGTATGTATTTTAAACTTCAGTAATGTACCGTATTTCCAATTAAGTTACCAGAATTTTAGAGAAGCTGTGAAATGAAAATACCAAACTAAAACATGACATCATGACATAGTGAAAAATTACACGATCGCCACCTAAAGTTTCAAAGACAACCAACCACCCAACCACCCATAACAAGCACTGCCCTTTCCATTTAGGAGACTGAAACTATTAACTAGTAAGAACTAAAGAGATACATATATTTAAGCATTCGATTCATGGACTGATTTGTTATATCTGTGAAGCGACAGGATTAAATCATAGAGCTGCCAAAATCATGCACGCAGAATAAAGGCAGTAAGGCAGAAGTGGAAGGAGAAAAGCATAACCAGCTGTTTGTGTGCACAAACCACCCTCCTTGGACATGCTCCTGCAGGGACTGTAAGAACAGACAGCATTTCCATAACCAACCTCCTCAAATTTTGACCCTGGCCAAAAACCAGCCAAGAGCAAGTCTGCTGAAGTGCATTACTGAATGAAGTCTGTAGTGCATATACACTATGCTCGAAACACAAATGAAAGGAACCTCAAAATTATGCTTTCAGTACTCTTAATTGACAGCATGCTCTAATTGCCAGCATACTGAACCACTTAACTCCGTACTGTAGGCCAAATAGTGTCCATTACTGAGCACAGAGCAAAAGGGAGGAGAAAGGAGTCATACCTGATAAAAACTTACTGCAACTTCATGGTTGTCTCAGGATGAAACTATGGAGAAGTAACTGATTATGTGAACTGATGAGAAAACAACTGTAAAGTGGCAATGAAAATACACCTTGCATTAAAGTGAGAAACTTGATTACCATTTGAACAACTAATAGGTGGAGAGAATACAAAGTGCTTTACATTCGCAGCTTGGTTGCTTCTTTTACTTTGCTCTGCCAGGTTTAGACAAAAAACCCTCCTGCCTTTTTCCTGGTTTACTTTATTAGCAATTCCTACACTAACACAAATCACATTGATTTTTAGAATAATTCTGGCTGATGTTGCAACGTAGTAGAACTGGTTTTCAGAGGAGGAGGTGAGATACAGTAACAGCTCCTGTTTTCAGGACTTGAAAGTCACAGGAAGGGACACAGCTCACAGCAATGTGAGTCTTCATATGGTGCTTTGAGATCAGAAAAGCCAGTTCAGCATGTGTCCGTCAAGTAGCTGACTGAAAGTTAGAGAGATGCCAGAAGTCTGTCATTCCCACCTTACAAATAACTTGTCCCACTGAACCCTGCCGCGCCGCTACTGACGTGCTGGAACACTGAAGCTCCATAAACCTGCCATAACAACTGCCTGTGAAAGGTTTACTTTTATCACTACCTTTTATCAATAGAAATTACCATTCTAGTATTAATCATGATAACTTCGGCCCTTTTTTAAACTTTATGAAGATTGACAAGGTGTATCTGTGTACGTGGAGAAAATATTTCTTTCCTTTTTTTTTTTAAAATAACTCTATTTAATTTCTCTGACCTGAAGAGGCCCCATAAAGGGCCAGAAGATGCTCAAGTGTCTAAACTGTTACGATATTATATTAGTGTAAGTTGCAGATTATAAAAACTAATTTGTGTCTTTGTAAAAAGACAACTTCTGCATTTTGGCTCACAAACATTGAAAATACTTCGTTGAATTTCAATTTTGACAAAGTGCTTAGAAGGTCCTACTTCTGATATGCCATATTTGTTCAGAATTGAGAACTAGAGAAAATACAGACTAAAACTTTTGCCTTTCACATAACACATTGCATTTGGTTTACTTTGTTTTGGTCTAAATCTCGCTTACGATGAAGTTCCATTCGGCCCAGCACAAATCAGGTATGTTTTTTTCCTTTTCACAGAAATATTTGTTAACATTACTGAAAATGCAGAAGAAAAAAATGCTCTGTAATATGAATTACAAGAGTAACAATTACCAAGACCGAAAGCTAAATATTAGTTAAGTTATTGATTTGCAGATTAAAATGGGAAAGTCTAATTCTTTGCTGCTAGTATGAACACTGATTCATGTGGTAACTGTCAAGTTGAAGAAAAATATGTGAATATTTTTGTCTTTACTTACATATGTTGTTACTGGTTTCATGAAAGAGCAGTTGAAATCAAAACACTTCCGTAACTCTACATACATACTCATGTGATAATAAATAGACTCTCCTGATCATTTTTAACACCTCTGGGATGAGATGCCACTAAGAAGAGTAAAACTGCATTACAGCTGGTACACTTGACACTTTGGAGGCCATGCTTAAACACAAAGGGAAACAAATAAAAAAATTTGTTTTATGTATTTAAACCCAAAAAGGGAGAAAGGGTGGGTGCAATATAGATGGACAAGCACTATAGGTGGTGTCAATAGTGGCTTCATATGACACTAACAACCTACTCCAGTGAATGGCACAATTGAGCTACTGCATATCATTCTGAAAAATGCAGTAGGACGGGCACCCCTGCTCATCACACGTCTGCTGCCACTTGCTTATTCAACCTGTACCAGCCAAAAATTAAGAGTGTTTGTCATTCTATAGCTATTACAGAGGCGATTAGGCAATTTGACAGCTTTTAGTTAACAGTGTAAAATAAAGTCTTCTTTTGTACTTTTCTAGGTGAGAGAGATTTTGCCTTTTCTGTCATATATCTCCTGAGGGACACAGCAAAGACATTTTCCGAATCTTCAGGCTTACAGATGCTTACCTGCCACCATCCCTTCCTCATCCCAAACAATAATTATGTTTTGTCTAAAAAAAATTATAATTTACAAACATCGCTGATACCCTGGAATAAACAGAAAGGTTCAACAGGAAAAGTTAGTGGCAGAATTGGCCACAAGTTGCTTGTCCGACAATCCTCACACTTTGGATAGCCTCCCAGTGCAATGAGAGTCTTGTTATTTATTTGAAGGTCAGAACCACATGCTTAAAACATCCCTTTTGCTTATCATCCAACACATGCCTTCTGCATATGATCAGGAGCATCATATGGCCATTAACAGAGAGTGATTTCAGCATGGCACCCATTGTACTGAAATTCTCATCCAGCAGGCAATGGCTTTCTGACTCCAGCTGGCACACCATTCCAGAATCATCTATGCACCAGCTCATTCTCAAGAGCTGCTCATGTTCCTGAACTTCATATCTGCAATTCTTTGGTCAAGACTCCAACTCTCGATGCTTATTGTGACACATTTGGATACAGATACCAACTGCATTTTTCTAGATTTAAATAGACTTGGATAAAGTTTCCCAGGATCATTCTGAGGAAAGCAATTTTGACCCAAGAACCGAATGCTGAAAGCCACAGAAGTAAGAGACTCTGCACATCAGCACAACACAGTAATTACTCAGCTATTTTCTGGTTTTCATTTTACATAATTTGACAGGATATTATTCTAAACCTGTGGAGTTCAGAGAATGCCACGTATTCTATTCCATAAATAACTGAAAAGAAACCAACAGGAACTACGACAATTTAAAATTCTTTAAAAAAGCCATGCAGCAGAATTTCAAGTTAATTCTCAGGAACTGGACAAGGATGTAACTATCACAGAAAAGTCTAATACCTATGGGTATTGGGTTTCATAAGTGCAACCTATCACTTTCCCATAAGATGTTTGTTTTGAAAAAAGGAAATAATTCACTGCATTCCTTCTACTGGTTCGTCCAGTGTTAGGCCACGTACAACTCATCAACCCAAAGCAGCATTAAACACACCATCTGTAGTTCTTTAAAAACTTTGGCAGTTTACTGTCCAACTTGCTAACATACAACTTTGTAATCTTAATATACGTCCCTCCAACATGCAGCAAAACTCTATCATAGTTCTGCAACGTGGCGGATTTCACAACATACAGCAAATATATACATTTGCAAAATACCAACAGCTAACCAAAAAGATTATCCTCAGAGTACTTAAAATCTATCATAAATTTCCAATTGCAAGCCATTCATTTAATGTTGAAGAAAATGAGGAATGAGTTTTTCCTCTCAAGAGAAGTTAACACTTATTTAGGTTCACAAGGATGGTTAGTTTACAAATCAGACTGGTAAGACCTGGCCTTGTACTTAATGCTCTATACTCTAATGTGCTTAAGGCAAATATACTCTAATAAAATTAAAAAAAAATAAAAAACAGCTAAAAAAATCTACACTAATTTCAATGGAAGTATTAAAGAATAAATACAATAATAATAAATATATAAAAATGTCTATTCATAAAAATCAAAAAGATATTTTTCCAGAAAGCTTACTTACAGAAATACAGAATTAAAAAAACACTCAGAGCAAAGACTTAGCTTACCCATCTGTAATATGGCACTGCAAGGATCTTTGTAACTTTTTCTGGTTTATTTCCATTTCTGAAAGATCTCTTGACAACAGTGAAAGCAGCTCTTGACCTCTCCCTTCCCAACAGGCCATATCCAGATAAACCTGACTTGTATTCTAATTCAATGAATAATTCATGATGCATCAGAAGACAATGAATTTGGGGGCAGCTTAAGAAATGCTCCATGTCTATAAGCCCAGAGCACTGAGATTTTGATCTTCTCTGAAGTGAAATGTAACCTTTAATATCAAGTCATTCTAACATAATAAATCACATCATTACGAGAACTAAATCAGCCATTAAAACTTAGAGGCCCAGCACATAATACTGAATTCTCAAATTTCATTTATGATGAACCATTCAATGGAGTTCTAAGGTAAGTGTCTCCCCCTCAAAATTCCTACAAATAGCAAAAATGAACTGTTACTTGATCTCCTCCAAATCAAGTCCTAAAATATACATAAAATATAAAGAATTCAAATTGGATTTCTTTCCCAGTGTGAAATCTTTGCATTACCATCCGCTCCCCAAGGGGATGGTGAGGGAAATACACACAAAACATCCTTTTGTTCCAGCATTCTTAAAACACATACTAAAAAGAACTCAGTCTTAATTATATTGTCATACGTAGGCAACAACACAGGGAAAATACATCATGCAATTTCCACATCAGATTAAAAAGGCCTTGTATAACACTTTTACCTTCTTCTGAGGGTCATGTATATGAAATTAATTTTCTCTTACTAGGTACTTCAAGACCATAAGGATATCTTTGAAATATTCCCAATGAAATTCCAGAATTCATTGCATAAGTTATAAAAACATTTTTCCGTGTTAATACAAGAATAAATTACATGATGAATGCTGCCATTCTTAAATGAGAAACAGGAAACACCAAGCACTGCAAATTTCCTGAAACACTTAACATCTACATTCTAGAACAACCTTATTGATGTGTACATTCCATACTTAACACACAATTGTGTTCTTCACGTCACAGCAGAAGTGTTTCAGTACAGGAGATGAGTGGGTTATCATTCACTTTTACGATGCATACTATATAGTACTTAATATTGTATAAAAAGGAAAATTAGTAATTAAAAATAATTAAGTTCATATTCTAAAAGAACTAGGTAAAAATGCAGTTATGTTACATAACAAAAAAAAATCCCAAACTTTTGTTCAGTTACATATTACCATATTCCTTATTTATTTTCCACAGTAAAAATAAGGAGGTATTGGGGATAATAATGAGTTAGTAATTTAAGACAAAATTTGCAATTCTTAAGTGTTATGACTTACATGCACTAAAGTAGTATTAAATCATGTTATTTAAATATTTTTTTAACATTATACATCTTTGTGGCTGAAAAACCATAGTTCATAAAGTTATCCTTCAGCTATAAAGCAATTAAGGTGTTTCGCATTTTTGATCATCTAGATATGACAGACTTTAATTAAATTACCTCTGGTATCCCCAGTTTTCTACATGCATCCAGAAAGTTTTCCACATTTCTCCTGCATTTGGCCATGCTAAGTTTAGGCTGTAAAGAAAAGAATAGTTTAATAGAAGTAATAGTTTACAATAGAAGAAGTCAATAACATTCATTCAGTCAAGAAATACATCTATTGCATTTTTCTTGTACTGATGCCTTATTTCCCTATTTCGCCGTAAAATAACCCATAAAATTCTGCTTAACTTTTTTTCTGCCACTCTAAAGCCATCATGCCTACAAATACAATCTGACTAATTAAGTTGTGGATGCCACGTGGTTTTATTTAGTTATTAAAGTCATCATCACATTTAGATCTCTACTTGTTCACACCAGGCTTGTGAGGTTCTAGAACCTGCCTCTTAACGATGATTTGTGACAGACAACATTGATTTTCTGGACAGCAAGTAAACTGATGAAATATTTCAACATACATCATGGGGAACAGACTTAACTTTAATTAACAGGCTCTTACTTTTTAATATTTATGTACTCACAAACATATAGTAACTGTACACAATTTTAATTCCTCTGCAGAAGAAATTTCCTATTATTATAGAATTTCAAATACTTCCATAATTTGTCTCACTCGGGACTATTCACCAAATAGTTACAGAAATGCCACGTTACAAAATAAAAACCAAACCCAACAACTCACTATTTTACTTTTTCAATGGACAATGTGAACCACTGGTAATTCCTGAATATCCACTTAAACCAAGAATTCACTACAGTAGGAGGGACTTCACAGAAGTAATTTTCTAGGCTAAAGTAATTTGATGGCTGTTTCAAGCAAGAGAACATCATCAATGTAAAGTTGAAATAAAATTAAAATGGATTTAAAATATTTGCTTTTTCTTATGGAAAACACCGCAAGATTTTTATCTTAAAAAAATTAAAAAGCAGCAACAAAAATTAAGTTTTTGCCCCAGAAATTCAAGTTTCATATTCTGGCAATGTCATATTTTTACCAAAGACAGAAGTAATTTAAAACTAAGTGACAGTACAAGAAACTCCACAAGACCATCTGAAAAAATGTCCTTTTCTTAACATCTGTCTTCTTGGAAGTTCTTATAGATTTGCTCTGAAATCCACATGCCATTCTCAGAATTGAGTATCAGACTGCACATGGCAAATATTTACCAGTATGTACCTTACAAAAAAAAAAAAAAAAGTTAAATATTCTAAAAACATACAAAACCTCTTCAGAACCAGACTGGTATCAGCAATCTGGAACAAAAATCTGATCAAGAAAAGGACATCAATAAACAGAGAAAATACTAAGAAAATTATGTTTCAAGAAACACAAACAAGAAGATTACACAGTTTTTATGTCCTGAAATCTTCAGGTCCTTAGGTTTGGCAAGCCAATATTAAACAACTTCAGCACATGTTTCTATTCCATTCTGTCTTCTGGCAAAAGGAATAATTTCTACATCTAACCCAATAGGAACAATATGCTAATAAGTTCTGTAAGTACTTCAGTTACGTGATATCTGCCGAGCCAGACATTGCTCAAGTTAACCTCATGTTTCTCCAACCAACAAACAGGGGGCTAATTTTCTTTTTATATGTCCCTTAAAAAAAAAAAAAAAAAAGGTAGATATTCTAAAAACATACAAAACCTCTTCAGAACCAGACTGGTATCAGCAATCTGGAACAAAAATCTGATCAAGAAAAGGACATCAATAAACAGAGAAAATACTAAGAAAATTATGTTTCAAGAAACACAAACAAGAAGATTACACAGTTTTTATGTCCTGAAATCTTCAGGTCCTTAGGTTTGGCAAGCCAATATTAAACAACTTCAGCACATGTTTCTATTCCATTCTGTCTTCTGGCAAAAGGAATAATTTCTACATCTAACCCAATAGGAACAATATGCTAATAAGTTCTGTAAGTACTTCAGTTACGTGATATCTGCCGAGCCAGACATTGCTCAAGTTAACCTCATGTTTCTCCAACCAACAAACAGGGGGCTAATTTTCTTTTTAAAAGGGTCTCCTATAATAAAATCTTGTAAACATAGAATTTCATAGTGTACTGAACACAAAGGGTATTGCTAGATCAGAGAGGCAGGATAATTATATATACACACACACACACAGACTATCTCTCTCTATAAAAAAAATATAAAAATTAATGAACATTTGAAGTTGTAATAATGTAAATCTTGCCCCTAACAGCAAAGAACATTCATTGAACAACAACCTGGTTTATGTAACCAAATCTCTTTTTGCAATAAACCAGTAATTTTTAAACATTCTTCCCCCAACCCCAACGTAATAAGAAACATTCAACTTACTACTGCTGGTGAAGGTACATGAATACTTCCTACAGACCGAGGACGAACGTGATTTACTAAATGGCAGAGAACCACACCATCCATCAGAGCAGATCCCAAGTCTTCAGGCAAACAAATCTTTAGTCTTGTTTCTATGTTCTGCAAAAGTAGAACACAAACACACTTTAATATGGAAATGGATGAAGGGGGAAAATAAAGGAATTTATATCCTCATCTTCTCCCATGCTGGAGACACACTGCCAGTTTGGAGTTCCATTTTACCAAGAAACACACTACCTTTATAACACGTAATTCTTCAAAAACTAAAAGCCAACTCACTCTACTCACTGTTGGTCATTGAATTACGTAAAATTCTTTAAAAGAACTCAACACTTCAAATGCTGCATTTATTTTTATATATACATATAAAAACACATATTCATGCAATTAGCCTTGGGATAGGCACTACATGTGGCTCCTTTTCACCATTCTCTCAATTCTTCTCCTTAAAGCATCTCAAATTTTATTGTCAGCACTTTGAATCAGCACTATATTATGTTAATCACTGTACAAGCAGACAGTAAAAGGCAGTCTTTCTCCAGTAGCCTAAAAATTACTTACGAAGCATTAGAGTGATCAGAAAGACAGGTAAGGTAAGGCAAAACATTCAGATTTAAAAGAGAATTTGTGGATACTTGTTAAGTGAAACCAAAGTATTCATGGAAAAGAATCTGATATTGCAAAATAAACTAGCTTGAAAACATTGGAGAGTTTTCCAGAAAAAAAACCCCTGCAATAAGATTGTTACATATGAGGAGTTTCCTAAATTGTGCTCCAATCTTGAAAACGTTCCAACACTATACTTCGAGATAACTCATAGATTAATTCCCAGAGATAATTACTTCCATTACCTTAAAATAGATATTTCTTATTACTAGTTGAACCTCCTTAATGTCATTATTCTCTATTAATACATTACCTCAATCTATGCTGGGTGTTCTAAATGAAAATAGATTATTCTCTTTAGAATCAAAGGAGAGTGTAGGTTGGAAGGAATTTCTGAAGGTCACTTTGTCTAATAAATTTGAGATTAGACCAGAGCCTTCGTTAAGCTCTGGATATTCGCAAGGAAGGAGATTCCACAACATCTCCAGGTAACCTTGTTCAGTGTTCCAACCATCCTTATTGCAAAGAATTTTCCCCTAATAGCTACTTGGAATTTCTTTCTCTACAATTTGTGCCACTGCCCCTCACTCTTTTTGCATCTTTGAAAAGCCCAGCTTTATCTTCTCTATTATTATTATTATTCAGGCAGTTGAGGACAGTCATATGATACCCTCAGCACTCTTTTCTCCAAACTTCTTCCTTGTACTTCCTTTGTTTGAGTATCCTCACCATGAAGTAGCCTCCACTGAACCCACTCAGGATTTTCATTATATTTTCCCAGTTTTTCTTTTACTAGACACACTACTCAAGTACTTGTTTGGCACTTGGGAGACCATACATACAAGGGAGTGCATCACATGTACTAATACGTTTTGCTTTCACCTTGGATTAATTCATACATTAAAAAACATTCTTGCTATATGAGATATGTACAGAAAGTTATACATTAAGAATATATTTGAGACTTTTTTCCAAATATGTTACATCAGGTTTATACAAGTCAATGAATTAAAACTTCCTTCTCTTAAAGAACTGATTTGCCTGTTGGGAGACTACTCAGTATAGATCAGGGTGCTTTTCATTTTTTATGAGCACAGCGCACCTACAACACTATTTCAATGCCAGTTCATGGTTTAAGACTAGGTTTAATTAAAAGTGAAGAGTTGAAGAAGTGTATCAATTCTCTTTCAATTTTGTCAACAGTGAAAAACTGCTTTTTCAAAATCATGCATACTACAGCAGCAGATAATTTGTTCCACTTGTCCAAAGTATTGGATTTTGAGCAACAAAAATCAACCAGTATTTCTTGCTAGACTTTATTGCTCAAGAGTAAGTGGTGAATCACTCTTGAAATGACAACTGTCTGAAGTGACCACAGATGTCTACAAAATCAAATGGCTCAAATGGAGGAAAAAAAAGTATGTCTTTGCAGAAAAAAAGTTTTACGAAATGGAGCAATTTCTGTAAAAACACACCATTCAAAAGAAAAGGGGGGAATGTATGGAAGAAGCACCAAAGTTCTCACAGTATACAGCTCAGGTGAAGCGGCTGAACTAAAATTAACTGTGCATTTAGATTTCTAAATAAGGAACCCGAGTACTATACCAGCTGTTCCTTCATGTTTAGTGCCCAATTTGGTTAAGGCTGCAGGTTCTGTGGAGTCTCACTAAATTCTAACAGACCACAAAACAATTCAAAAGCAAAATATACAAACAGATACGTTTATTCAATAAGTATGAACTTAATGACTGTTACGTTCTGGGCTTTCTTCTTGCATGGTACATAATGAGACGGTCAGGAAGTTGGTTCTCTCACTAATGGACCCAGTATACCAGAGTAAATGTTATTAATTCAAACAATCTCATTATGTAATTCCAAATAGGGTCAATCTTCTAGCTTCTGTCACCAATCCTTGACTTGTAATCAAACTTCTCACAAGAGACAACGGAACTTTCATTTCAGGACACAATGCTTCAGGGCAAGGACAAAGAAGGATAGTGCATGCAGCTGAAGGTCACTAACACAATTAAACCAGTATTACTGGTAATACCTAATAATAATACAGTGTAGGGAAAGGCTTATTAAGTCTCCATGATCATGCCCAATACGGTGAATAACCTTGTTCTACTTTTCACTGGGAGAATTACCTGAAATAATGCACAAGGCAGGAACCTTGAGGACATTATTTTTAGGAACAATTGCTTGGGGACTTGCTACATGCTTGTGGCAACTCTTAAAAGAAATGTAAAAAGCTGCATTGACACTGCTGACTAGACTACTCTCAGAACTACATCCTATTGCAGTTTACTACTGCTAATTCAGTTTTCTTCTCTATTACCAACTGTCTGTCTCATCCAGCTCCTGCATCTCATCCTTTTGGCACCATCCAAGCTTAGAATTGGTAATATACAACAATGAATCAGCTACACTGAATCTTCAACAAGATCTGTTCTGTTCAGAAATTCAGCAAGGAAAATTAATCCAGACTTAAAGCAGGTGAGGGCCTGAGGTAAGAGAATGAATACCTAAAAGTCCTCATAGTTCTACATTGAACAACCTGCCATCTAAACACTATTTGGTAAGAAGAAAAAAAGTGAACCCTCTTACTTTAAAATTAAAAAATACTAGACATATTATTTAAGATAAATCAGTAATTTTGGAATTAGTCATTCCATAAAGCTAATGACAGAAGAACAATCTTGGCATTTGGTTGCGATATCAAAGTCACCTAACACATCTTCAGGATTTAGGAGTTTAAAAGGGCATTTAGGAGTGCAAAGATACCACCCCTTCTGTTGGTAACATGATATAAATGGAAACATGGAGAGGTTCAGGCTCACAACATTAATAGATTTCATCATGCCTTTACTTGCTAAACTGAAGTCTTCTCCGGCTGTTAGGAAATAGTTTCTAAACCCTCATCCTTTCTGATGTAATTAAATAAATTCTTGATTCCACCAGTTCAAAGCATGCTGTTTAAATGTACATCATTTCAGTAACTCCCATTAAAATTTTGCATTTTTACAAAACCTTTCCTGAAGTACAGGCATCTGACCGTGATAAAGCACTTCAGGAATAGTCTCATCAATGTGATTTGCAGAAGTAATATTGCCTCATTTAACCTTTTTATTATTCTCCTACTTAGACAGCTTTCTCAAAGGAAAATTAAAAAGTACATTCCATTAGCACAAATTAATTCTACCAATACGTACCTCACGGAGCTGTTCCACAAGTTCTCTCTCTTCTCTCAACTGCTCCATTTTCCTTCGAATTGTAAATTGGGGGTCTATGGATTCCAAATTTCTTTGTGGTCTTAAGAACACTATGATTTTAAAAAAAGACAGATTTTAGTTTAAAAACTAACACTTTGGCTTATTAATTTCTAAATGAAGCAAAATCCTTAGGCACTGCCTCCAGAAAAAGCTGTCAGAAAATTTGTCTGTCCTCATGAGGACAGAAAAAATTGATCTTGGATTACAATCAAAATAGAGATTTTCAGGATACTGCTCTGAATGGTATCATGTGCCATCAATGGAGAGGATAATTTTTCAACCGAATCCTAATCTCAACAGGCAAGGTTTTTCAGATGATTAAGCACCAGCACTGTCCCTTAGAGACTATGATCTGCACAAAACTTTGTATCTAACCTGGCAGGAAACACTTATTCCTTGAAGGAGAACCCTCTCCTACAAGAAGCCAAATTGTGTAACAAGCTGTGACAAGCATCTTCCTACATAGGACAAACTGCTTATAGATAAGGTTATACTAAAAAAAAACCCCACCCACCAAACAAAGACTAATGTAGGCAGATTTACCCATTCAGTAAGTCTGCCTACGTCAAAAAGTCGTGTTGCAAATGTAGCGTTGCACAAACTCTTCACAGTACTCCCTCCCACCAACCCTACTGCTGTCGACTGGATCACTTTGCCCACGTATATTACATGAAATCTCTCTATATATGCACCTCTACACTTCCTCTTTTCGTGATCAATTACTGTTGGGAATGGTTCCAAAAAACAAGAAGATGCTCAAAATACATGTCAGCTGTTTGCCACTCAACTTATAGGCCAACTTGATTATTATGGAAAATAATACTTCTTAAAAGGAAGAAGCATTTTGCATTACTGCTCTCCTGCATTCCTCCTTCCAAACATGACACTCTAAGTACCAATTAATTGGGTGGAAAGCACAAAGCCTAGAAACCTCAGCTTCTACATACAGCTCCTGCTCAGTCTCAATTTTATTAATTGATGGACATTAAAGAAAGAGAAGATAATTTCTGGGCCAATAAGTAACAGAAGAGGAGTGCGGAGCCTTTTGTTTCCTAAAAGACACATCAGAAAATTGGAAATATAAGAATTGCCAATAGAACCTACCAGAGGAGTGAAAAACGTTGAATTATTCATATGTACCTATAGAAAGGTACACATGGGTGTAATCACGGTAATTCTGATGTTCCGTTAAAAATTGTGGCACATCAGTCATTTTATTTTGGTTGTGATTTGAGTAGTAGGCTGAATTTTAAAAATCAGTTCTCAAAATATGTAACAAATTAAAAAATTGAACTCCTGGTACAAGGAAATTTCATCCAGATTCTGGCCAAAAGTAAACTGTTTGATGAAGTTCCCAAGTCATTTCAGAGCCAACATACAAAATTACAACCTCTGGCACCTAGGGCTCAAATAAACATGACAAAGTTTCTGTAGGATAAACACTTTGAAATCTCAGACACCAGGAATCTCACACCTAACTGTGTACAAGTTGGTTAAGTAACAAAATTAATAATCTAAGGTATTTTTCTATCCAAAGGGACAGAGAGACACCACCTAATGGGCTTCAGCCAACAGGCATTAGTTCTTTCCCTTATTTACTGAAAAAGGATCTTAAGGCAACAGACTCCTTACATATCAAGACAGAATAAACTACGGCCAGTTACTAAACTTGCTTCTTTCCACTTCTTGCCTCACACACTCAAAGTTTTATCTTTTCACAAGCAACTAAGATTTGCTACACTGCTGTGAAATCAGTAATTTTATGAAATACCATATTAAAGGCTATTTGCTGAACAAAACTGCTTTTAAATAGAACACCTAAATATTACAGCTTTATGTTAGTAAACATTATGCTTTTTTAATGTCATCACAAGTCCCGCTGGCAGACTAGGAGAGCATCCCGGGCAGAAATCCAGATACCAACTGCAGCTCAGTTCCCATCTCCAGGTGGACTACATCGCTTCACCAGTACCACCACTCAGAAGGACCTACACACAGGTGCACACATCATAACGGAATGCTTTCATTATGCCAACCTCCCACACATAAGGTGAGAGTAGCAGAGCCATGCCTTCAGATGATTAAGTCCACGGTTGGATTGACATTTAATCTTTGTTGAAAGCAAACTGCAAGCTCAGAATAAAACTCTATTTCCAAAGCACAGCGTATCAAAAGATATGTGCTGCTTAATATTTTGTACAGAGGTGTATGTGTAACTATGACTGCACAAATCCAAACATACAAAGGTTGTTAACTATAACAACTATAGCTAACAACTATAACTTGTTGTTATGAAGTACAACAATCCATGTACTTGATTTAAGTACGTCATTTCAAAAGCATTACCTATCAATTTACACAATTTTAAGCTAATTAATAGATTGGTAAATTTCTGATGAAGCACTTCTATATGGTAAAAATTAAACAATTAAAAATATCTAAAATGTTCTTTAATAAGCTATGTAGTAAAACATATAATTTAGGACAACTACAACAACAAAATTAGCTGCCAAGTTTTCAAAGTGTCCTCTTACGCAGGACTTCAATTAAATTCCAGAATTATATTGAATTAAAATTTCATAATTAGCAAAAACATTTACTCAAACAATTTGAGACTGCTCCAAAATTTTTAAGAGGTGAAATAAAAATATCTTATCACATTTATTAAAAACTATAATTGCACTTAGATTTTAATTTTTAAAATAGTTCATTGTACAACTCTAATAATTGAGCTTTGCTGCCTTTCACGGATGAAGTGCCTAGATAAAACCATGCTTGAAGAGTAATACCGTATTTAAATGGTATTTAAATGCCACTGGAGCTCTATTAGTAGAAGCAACATTCCAAAAGATTCTCTATGAAAGCATTAGCTCATATTTATGTTCAGTTTTGGAAGTATCATGGCATTATCATGGAGTTCATTCAGTTTGGCCACAGCTATCTTTGTTTAAGCCTTTGCTAAGTCAATATGAATGTCCCAAGCACACTTCCTTCTGATTTCAGACTACAAACATTAGTTCATGAAAAGTAAATATCAACATTCCTTATCCAATCCTATTCATGAATGAGACATATTCCACCACGAGGAAAAAGGCAGGCTAATCTCAAGGCAGTGGGAAACTAAAATTAAAATTTTCTAAATAAAATAAGCTTAACTGATTAAAAAACCAAAACCAACCAACCACACACTCAAAAGCACTAGTTATAAAAGAAAAAAGTTCTAACACAGAAAATTTTGGCAGGCTCGAGTATTGCTTGCTTCTCTGCATTACCCCCGTTTTCCAGCAAGGGGAGCCCACACCCCACACACACCTGAAGGGCTATTTTTTACTGTTTCCAATAGCCAGTTGCTGCTTTCTGAACCCATGGTCAACCAAAGTTATTAGGTAATCCTTGTTCCAATAGGTATTTGTTTTTTTTAAAGCATTTTGTACGCTTCTCAACAAGTTAAATGGGTAATAGTTAACAGGATATGTATTTGACATACCACAGTCAAGGACAAACTTCCTTGTGAAAATTTTCATTTCTGTATGGAATTACAATGCACATAGGTGCACTATTTATAGAGCAGCAAGGAATTTAGAGTCCCAAGTACTTATTTTGACAATATTATCCTTCAGGTAAACAACAAAATTATTTAACCTGACTCAATAGACAAAACGAAGGTTGGACTAATGAGAGGCAGAGAAGAAGTCAGGATAAAGTTTATAGTTAAGATTTTTTTTAATTGATTTATTCAGTCCAAAATTTAAGTAACAGTGAAGTTATTACACAGAGTCATTTGCTAAACCAAAGGCTCCTTAATGGTATGGCCATTGGTCTTGGGAGACCTGTCTGTTCCAAGCCTCATAATGTCCCAGGAACTCTGGACTTAGCCTCCTCTATTACAGAACTGTTGCCAGATAACTATGTTAAAGATGATATGAAATAATAAGATATTACATTGATGCATGACATTTCTATATCAAAGGCTGCAGCCATATTATTAAGCTACACAGGGCTGGTGCACGGATCCTCAGCACTGTTAAGGTTTTGGCTTCCTGGTACAGTTTTGGTCTGTGCAAACCCACCTCTCTTCTAGGCAATGCCTTGGTACAGCTCGAGGAATAGCACAAGCAAGGGACATTCCCCAAAGGCAGCTTAAATGCAGCCATCCTGGTTTGGAACCTAAGAGTGCTTAGGTATGGATTTGAATCATGCTGTGCCAGCTCACCTCAGTGCCAGAGAACGGTCTCTGAGCTACTTCCTACCATAGGAAGATACACTTTGGATAACAAACTCTACACAGAAAGGCAACAGTCCCGATTAAAAAAGAAATAAATTGCAAAAGCAGTTTTCTGCTGTAGCAGCCCAAGGTAATAAACACTAATATTTGCATTTGGCTTAAGCTTTAATGACATAAGACATCTGTTCCAAATGCACAAGCACAAGCCAGCCTATACCGCTCATTTCATTTAGAAGACTAAAACACTAACAACTCCAGATTAACATAGATCAAAACTGGCACTGCTAGAAGTACCTCTGGCTTTCCCTTTTCTCTGTTAGAATATTATTCATCAGTGAAATGTCAAGCTAGTTTCATACCATCATGAACTAAATTCAGTTTTTCAACTTACCGTTATCACAATTCCTATATTCCATACTCATATCCTTTATAGAGCTGATTCCTTACATATGCTGTCTTCTATGGTTTTAAAATCAAGACCACTGTGGCAATAGTAAGTATTGTCAAGTAATGAACTAAGAATATAGGTGTTCTAAACTAAATGTTGTCATTTATCATTGAAAACTTGTGGTCTGGGTTTCAATCTGATGCTTTTGACAGTTTCATTGCCTTCCAGTACCTAAACATCCTTCCAACTTAGGGCAACTGGAAGAACAACAGTCCTACTTCAGTCCTATTGTCTATCAAATATTTATAAATCATTTGTCTAGATTCTGTTTTTTTCATCTGACATTTCACTATTAATGCAGTAGATGGCTCTGACAGCCCAAACAGGGCCAGCTTTGCATATTAGTGCCAAGACTCAATGTACTGTGACAGTAACACCCTGAAGAAAAACAAAACGAGTACCAATATCCACTAATGTACCTGACCTTCACTATGCACAGAGAAATTTTACAGCTTACTAACAGTTTATGTTGGACAGAAATCACTATTTTTGCTTAGCTGATTGTTTCAGCTTTGTTTCTTCATGGATTCCTCTTCTAATTAAGTTAGTTATGCACCTGCATCAATAACTGCAGATTGGAGTAGGATATTTTTATTAACGGTCAGTATCTATCAAAAAAAAAAAATAATGCAAAGAAGACAGTAGCAAAATTAATTGCTGTTTGAGCACAACTTTTATAAACCCTTGAAAGTAAAGCAAGTAATTAAGCCTACATTGGAAATAGTTCCTGGAGTGGATATCACAGGAAAAGTAGTTTTGCCGGACTTGAAAACGGTGATGCTCTTCACCCATTTAGTTTTGTTACTACATATTTTGCAGTAAATTAACGTGCATCCTCTGAGGTATTTAGTCTTATAAATATCCCCTCAAGAGTATCGTCTTTCACCCTCAGCCACAAGGGGCATTTGCCATATATTCAGCTTTCTGAAAACACAAACTTAAGTAAATTATATATGGAACACCTACCATTGTCACTGTCTCCTTCAGATGGGATACTGTAGCTAAAGTTGTCCCATGTTTGTGCCTGTGTAAGTGTGTTGAAGGAGATAGGAGGAAGACTGAGGGATGGGTCTGCTGGAAGGGAGTGACAGCCAGTCCAACCATAGTGGTATAAGGACCAGCGGGGGGGATAAAAGGGGGCAGCAGCAGTTCATATATGGCATTAGGATTGTATGGTAATGACAGAGATGTAATTCAAAGGTGATTAATACAAAATGTGTAATTTTTTGAAAAAAGAATGAAAGATGGTGCAGAATAAAAAGAACGAAAAGTTATATGTTAGTACTTGCATATCATACATTATATGCGCAGTTAAGGCTGTTAAGCTTAGCAAGATCATTGTAACCATAGCACGTCACACAACTTGTTTAGAATCAAGTTTTAAGAAAAAGTACCCATAGATTTCACATTATAGCTTGACAAACACCTTGACTCTAGGAATCAGAAGGTGAATATATCAGTTGTGAAGTTTCAGCAAGGAAAAGTTGAGAGAATAAGCATTTTGGTGCTTTTTGCAACTATATAACACAAACACTTCCTCCCCCCAAAGACAATTTACACATCGTTATGAAAATATTACATTACAACCTCCTAGCTGATTTTGGTAAGTAGCAACTACATTACCCCTTAGATTCTTATTCTGTTGAAAAACGTTATATAAGTACATGTACTACAGATGTTTTCCGTTTGTTTTAATTCACTTCCATGCAGCACTGCTTTTATTTTCTTCCTGATTCCCCCAGAAATAACTCCAAACCTACAACGGGCCCACCACCCTAGGAAAGTTCTGGTCTTCCACAACTTTTACAGACTTTCCAGGGACAAGAACAGACATACAATACCTCTATTAAAGGGTGATCCTGAGTCTGCACCACAAGACTTGGCAAACCTGCACTGTAGTCTTCAAAAATAAGCATAAATTCAGTAATGATCCAACTGGGCTCCCAAAAGCATGCAAAACTGCACATTTCCACAGAAGCTGTAACAGAGCGTGGAGACTATTCACCAGATGCCTGTAAAAAGCATGTCACGCCTACAGTTCCTGACCACCCATCAACTCACTATGGAGCTAAACTTACACAGCAATACAGTCCCTGTTCTCCAACCATCCTGCCTTCTCTCCAACTGGTCACAACAACTCCTCTTATTTGTTCCTCAAATCCTTCAGCAGACATTTACTCATTCTTCACTACATCTATTCTGCACTCCTGTCTCCTCCTTGATTGTGGTAAGGCTTTCCACCTAAGCTTTCCTCAAACCTCCATTCTATATTATTTCAGAACTGGACACTGACATCCTTAAAATATCTCCTCCCTGCTTATCTTCAGCATATGATCCATCATAGAATCATAGAATGGTTAGGGTTGGAAGGGACCTCAAAGATCATCAAGTTCCAACCCCCCTGCCATGGGCAGGGACACCTCCCACTAGAGCAGGTTGCCCCCATCCTTTCAAAGCTTCCCACTGGTTTCCTATTTTGACAAAATTTTAGTCTCTTTCTCTGCCCTTCACAATGACGTCACTAATTAATGTTTTTTTTCCTGTATCTCATCACAATGTTCCTTGTAACTTCTGCCATAGCAATTATGAACTCACTCATTCCTTGGTTTCCTACATGTATTTCCATGTTTTATCTACCGTATCCCCCACACAAGCAACATTCATGATCCTCAACTAACCTGGAGATTATAAGCTACCACTACTCTACATTCTAAACTGTAACACTAAATCAATTTAAAATTACTGTATAGATCAAAAGGCAGCTAAAACCATGTAATATTAGAAGAAAGTTGAAGGTAAAGTTTCAGTAAGCACAGAAAGCCCCTATTTTATACCATTCCAAAATAATAATCATAAGGAATTTAATCACAGAGACTTTCTCCTTCCCACAATGCTGGAATCTGTATTAACATGGTGATAATTCAGTGTCATACAGAACTTCACCTTAAACTTCACCTCATACTCAACCATTCAAGAGCTCTCTCTTTGGCCATGCCTCTTTCCAAAGCCAGTTTACTGCTTCTGGCTGGTGGGACACCAGATCAGATTCAGCACAACCTAAACTCTGAGCAGAGTCAACACTGGGTAACAGAAGACAGATTTTTGGCAAATGATAAACAGTCTTTAATTCTGCTGGTAATTAGGATTCTCATTATTTTCCAAACAATAGAGATAATGCAGTTAGTGAAGAAAACAAATGTAAGTAATAAATATCCAGAGATTAGAAAAGCAGTAACTAGCACTCAAAGGAGGAAAAAATACCGTCAGGTTCTAATGATCATTGTGTTTCAACAAACTTGAAAGACAGTGAGGCGAGCACGTCTGCAGATCCTAACACTGTGTTTCAAATCCTCTACAAGTTACCAAAATAAATACACTGCATTCACATGTAAGATTATGCTACGTAAACACCTGCAAGGGAACAATTTTTTACTTCACAATACAAACTGCTTCGTGATTTTAAGTTTTGTCAGTGCTTCTTTTAGCCTCTGAAGGTACAATTTTCTTTTGTTTGTTTGTCTGTGTTGCTGTCACCTTGTTCAGCAGAAACTATGAAACACACTGACCTCAAAATGGCACAGAACAAAAGCAAAAAATTATTCTGCAGTACTGCAAGATGTATTAGTAGATGTTCACGTTTCAAGGTCTGGCATATTAAAGATACTGTGGCAAGAACTTCGCAACACTCAGTTTTGACAATTAGCACCACCTTGAACACTTTAATCAATTCATGAATCAAGCACAAAGAACTGAAATTAATTAACTATTTTGAGTGATTCTTTTTCAGAGAGCAAAAGCACTTTCCAAGAGCAAAACTATGGCTCTAAGAAAACTTGTAACTATTTTGTTTTTTCCAATGGTAGCATTTTAAGGTTTTCAAAATTAAAAATCATAGAATCATAGAATTTCCCAGGCCGGAAGGGACCTCCAAAGGTCATCTAGTCCGACCTCCCCGCAGTCAGCAGGGACACCCCCAACTAGACCAGGTTGCCCAGGGCCTTGTCGAGCCTCTCCTTGAATATCTCCAGGGAAGGGGCCTCAACCACCTCCCTGGGCAACCTGTTCCAGTGCTCCACTACCCTCACAGTAAAGAACCCCCTTCTAATCTCCAATCTAAATCTGTTCCCCTCCAGCTTGAAGCCATTTCCCCTCGTCCTTTCACTACAGGCCTTTCTAAACAGGTTCTCCCCAGCCTTCCTGTAGGCTCCCTTCAGGTACTGGAAGGCTGCTATTAGGTCTCCCCGGAGCCTCCTCTTCTCCAGGCTGAACAACCCCAGTTCCTTCAGCCTGTCCTTGTAGCAGAGGTGCTCCATCCCCTTGATCATCCTTGTGGCCCTCCTCTGGACCCTCTCCATCAGGTCCATGTCCTTCTTGTATTGAGGGCTCCAGACCTGCACACAATACTCCAGGTGAGGTCTCACCAGAGCAGAGTAAAGTGGCAGAAGCACCTCTCTGGACCTGCTGGCAACGCTTCTTTTGATGCAGCCCAGGATGCGATTGGCCTTCTGGGCTGCAGCTGCACACTGCCTGCTCATGTCCAGCTTCTCGTCCACCAGCACCCCCAAGTCCCTTTCCTCAGGGCTGCTTTCCAACACCTCACCCCCTAGTTTGTATTGGTGGCGAGGATTGTTCTGGCCCAGGTGCAGAACCTTGCACTTGCTCTTGTTGAACCTCATGAGGTTCACCTGGGCCCACCTCTCCAGCCTGTCCAGGTCCCTTTGGATGACATCCCGTCCCTCTAGTGTATCAACAACACCACACAGCTTGGTATCATCCGCAAACTTGCTGATGGTGCCTTTAATTTCCCTGTCTATATCATTGATAAAAATGTTAAACAGCACCGGCCCCAGCTCAGAAGCTCACACTATGAAAGTATTTAAAATACAGGAGGAAATATTCTAAAAAATTAAAAAATCCACTCTCTTTTTACCTTCCATGTAAATATCTGAGCCTTGAAAAGAATCTGCCAAATTGTCGAATCACATTCATTACCTTTCAGAACATTTTCTTTGTGTGCCGTATCAGCCATCACATATGAATTTTCCCAATGTTTTGCCTAGCTTTAAAATGAAAGAATAAAAGGACCTTCAGTCCTGAACACATATCAGTATGTACTAACACAGAAGTTTAAGCGTTTTATCCTCTGGAAGCACTTCCATTTGTGTGTGTACTTCAAAAAACTGGAATCCTTACCAGAAATCTAGAACAGTTTACTTTCACCTTTCCAAGAGACATAAATCATTATGAAAAGATGTGGGGGAGGGGGAAAGGTCAAAAAGAAAGCAACATTCATTTAAAATAGATGAAAATAAACACAGTGAAAATAAACTCTCAAATTTCAGAAAAGTATGGCTGCACATATTTTCATTGAAAATTTGCCACTATGTTTTCCACAGAGAATGATGTACACGTTTTAGTTAGAACATTTGAATGTTCTTTTAATCTTGCACTCATATTTAAAAGATTTATAGAACCAAGTAATTCAAATGTAAGCTCTAATAAAGTTAAATAGCATAAACTCATTTCCAATGAGTCTTAAGGTTTCCCCTAAGGTTATGAAGAACTTAAATGAAAAAAGCTATTAAAATAAACTACAAACTAAGCTGAAAATTTTTCCTGGATCACAGAATTGCTGGACCCCGAGACTAGCTCAGCTCTAGGACAATAAAGCAGTATATAATTAACAAGTACAAATGCAGAGAGTGATAAGGATGGTTCAAACTCAGACAAAACTTGCACAAAGTTTTAAAGGAAATACACTGAAGAAACTAGAGACATGGCAAGATAACCAGCTTTAATGGGAAAAATACACAGGATTCACAAACATGCCAGTATTTTCAGTCATGTACTACTTCTATCTGTAAATTATTCTTATGCGTTAGCAAAACAAATTTTAATACTACTTTTAGAGTAGTTCTATGTTGGGAACAAGAGAGGAACCAATATGCACCTTCAGTACTTTGCAAGATTTCATTTTGTTACATTGTGCTACACAGCTAATATCATCTGAAGTTGGACCTAAAGTTTTAATATTGCCAAATTCCCCTGTTTTATCATGTTATGAATTTAAGGTAACATGACTGAAACTGGATGTGATGAGGTGGAAGTCTGTGCAGTAATGGCTCTAGGTTGGTGACTCTGTAGTGTATGATATGGAAAGGAAAGCAAATTCAGATTCTCAAGTTTTCTGCAACCCATAGCTGTGTCCAAGAAACACTATAGTACTGGCATTCTTAAAGCAATTAAAATATATTCATTTGAACTGGTACAGTGCAGAAGATCAACAGATTAGAACCAACTGGCTTTGGTATTTAATAAAACTATACATAGCTGGAAAATAGACAGGGGAAGAACTGTAGGAATTACGCACATCTGGTCTTCCATCAAAGGACTGCAATCATTGCAATCCAGTCTTCCTAGAAATCCTCTAAAAAGAGATTCACTAGTCTGTTTTGCCCTCACTGATTACCATCACTAAGTACAGGACATCTTGGCGCACTGAAACACTAAGATTTGGAAGTGCACATTAACACTCGAACACGAGCAAATTTCACTGGCAGCTCAGCAGAACACAGGTTGCATCCCGTGACAGCAGCAATGCAGCATGAGCCCATTTTCCTTCACACACCTTTCTCCCAATGGTGGTACCACAAAGCTGCCACTGGGCTGTGCAATATTACAAAATGTTTTACTGTTTCCAAATCCTGAAAGGACCCATTTGCTCATCATTTAACCCGTACTTTAAGTATATAGAGAAATAACAACATCTCTGAAGCATTGGGAACATACAAGAAAAGAGTTTAACAGTTTGACAAATTAAGAAATGCAACTGAACAGATCTTTCAAACTATGCATCATAACAAAATACATAAGATATTTAAAATTTCCTCTTCATGAAGCAAGGTTGGTTCAAAACCATTTTCTTTGCTTTTTAAAACAACAAATCTATGGGTGCAATTTCTTAAACATGCAAATGTGAAACTGCTGCCATTATTGCCAAGATATTTTGTTATGGAAAATAGAAGCTTATAGTGGTTTACCAGCACTTGATTAAAAGCATTTGTGGTGAATGCGAGAGACCAGAATTAGTCTTAGGATGCTGAAACATACTGAAAAACCTGCAGTTATTCTTTAGAGGTGATGTGAGATGACTTAACATTGACTACCTCAGCATGGAGAAGATAAAAACTGAGTTTAATCCTGTAGCTAATACTGTTTTTAAAGGAAGCTTTTACCCAAGCCCTCAAATACATCAATAGTTTTTTGTTGTTTGGGATTTTTTTTTTTTGCTTGTTTGTTTGTTTTAATGAATAGATTGCTGCTTGTTAAAAGATGGCTATGCAGATTTAGTGCATTGCAAATTCATTACGCTCAGCTGCTGGCTGAAGCAAACATCTAATCTTCTATAATGCTTGATCCTTACACAAGCATAACTACTGAAAGACTCATTGCAATGAGCCATTTCGAGAGCAATGCATAAGCGTTTTCCAAACAAGCCTAGCTATTCACATATATTATTCAATAAAATCTAAACTGTATCACTACATACTAATTAAACAAAACTGATTTCAATTAGGATGTCAGCACAGATGATATATATGTATACATGTATAAAATATGTGTATTTATATAAATACATACATATTTTTAAAACATACATACATATACTTTTATAAAACACCAGATTTATTAGGAAGGTATGAAAATTTGATCCATATATAATGTGCCAAATACATACTTGCTACAAGTTCAATCTTAATTCAGACCCCTAACCTTAAAATATTCTAATCTTCTAACTGCTGTACAGAAAATGTTTCATCACTGCCTTCTTAAGGAAAAATAATTACAGACATCTATTAATAACACAGATGTGAAAAAAGAAAAAAGTACATACAAATTAGGTAATTTTCTTTCCCACGTTACCTGATCGTGGCTTCAGGCCAAAAGGGATTGTAGTGTTTGTAGTAGGAGACATTGTCGGACTTTTATCCTTGTTCTGTGTAATTCAAAAACATGTATCTAAGTAAGAGTAACATCCAGAATATCTCAGCACAACTGACTGTACAAAATGCAAAAGTTAACAATACTGCACACTACAACTATTCCACCATGATCTGATGACAATATAGCCTCCCTTTTTTATTCCATCCTATTCCTTTGCTGGAAAAGATTAAGTTTCTGACCAAAGGCTGCAAGATAATCCCCCTAGCTTTAAGCAAGATCAATTATTTCTTATTTTTCTCCCACGTAATCACTTGGTTTCACCAATCATACAGTTTTGCAGCACAGTGCATTTAGAAAAACAAAGCAAAGACATGTTTTTTCTTAGATACGTTTGTTTCTTTCACAGAAAGAAACCACTCTGCATGGTATTTTCTATGCAACACTGAATTTCTGTGTAAAAAAGCAAAAAAGAAGTTAAGCATATACCTCAGAGCATGATCGCCCTTGAGGCGAACAGTTGCAGCAGGAAGAATGGAGTAGCAGCATACAGGAAAAGGTGAGGTATCATCATCAAACCAGCAACGGTAACAAAGAAAGAGCCCTGTAAACAAACTCTGCAATGGGAATCCTATATAAAAAGTGGTTTCTCAGGGAGCCAGGAACTATTGGAGTCCCCTCACTAACACTGGTGGAATGTGGCTGGGTCCTCGTGAATTTTCAAGATGCTCATACACAGAGCAATGTAGGGAGAAAAAGAGGGAGAAGCCCTGTTTCTGCACAGAAAATATGAAGGGGAAAAAATCTCCATAGTAGGAGACAGCTCCCCACTGTTTCTGATTTTGACCTTCTGCTGAGGTTCACACTGTGAAAGCAATAGGATCAATAGAAATCAGACTCCTCTCTGAAAGCTAACCAAGGACATGACACAACTGTGCAAAAACAAATGGCACTGAAATCAATAGAAACTCTTGTGGAACAAGAGTCAAAAAAAGAAAATGTAGCAGAATGAACAAAATGTGAAAAAATTAAATGTTTTATACTAAACTACACAACTTAGAAACAAGCTTATCAGAAAGTGTATTTTTGTACCCTAATACATCCTCAAGATGACAAAAATAAACCACAGGCCACATAGTCATTACTAATGAGGTCAGTCAAATTTTCTGTGATATTCAATTCATTTAGTATATGAACCATTCATATAAAACATGTAAGAGACAAACAAATGGCACTAGCATCTTACCTCGTTGTGAGAGGCTTGCCCGCTTGTATTCCAAACAATTACATCATTCTGCCTGTTTGGGGAAAAAAAAAAAAAAAAAAAAAAAAAAGAGATCGTTTCATCAACTGTATTAGTGATACACCACAACAGGATATTTTACTCATGATAATCAGATACACATTAATACATAATTTTTTTTTCACTGAAAGGAACTAATTTTCATTAATAGTAATTACTTTTACAGCTAGTTGAACAAGATTTTAAAAAAACCTTGTGGAAATTATTTGCAGACTTATCATTCATTTCTTCATTTCAATCCTGCATTTATAGGATTTTAATGTTTGTCTGTTCAAATGCAGTATTCGATTTTGTTTCACAGATTTTGTAATTAAACTATCACCGAGAGTTTAACATGCAAATAAAGATTTTTTTAATACAAATTTGAAGAGAGAAGTATTCCGTAACCAACTCATTTTATAATTGCAATAACATACCTTTTGTTACCACTTCTGCAATAGTTACATTGGAAACATGCAAGTCATGTAATATGAAATACAACCAATAATTCTGCATCAATCATAACTCAGTCAGCAGAAACACAGCTGGCATGAGTAAAAAAAAAAATCATAATTCAATTCAAAATCATTTCCTTAGGGCCAATTTTTTATTCAACAAATAAAAAATGGGGAAGAAAAAAAAATACAGCACTTGGAACACTTGGTCCCAACAGTCACAGAGTTTTCCAAGAGTTAGCAAGATGTGAAGGAAGATTACACCCCCATTTTGCTTCATGACTTTTTGTGGCTACTTCTGAAGCTTAAAAAGAAAATAATTTTCATCTTTAGACATCTTTCAGAGTATTACCTCAACCACTATATTACCAAGAATAAACAGAAAGAAATCTTACTCATCTGATCCCAGCTGGTTCTACCTGGGGCCTCACACACCTGAGCACTCCTGTGCTCAGGGACTGTGTTCTTGCGACAGGCCTACGTTACAGGCCTAATCTCTCCCACAGCACACAGGCCTCTAGTCAGAATTTTGGATTTATGCTAAATTGAATTAATTTAGTTACACAAGTGCTTACTATACTAGACAGAACGTAGCATGATTAAAAACTTGCTCCTGCAAAAAGTGTTTCCATTTCTTGGAACTTGCCACTTGGTGCTTTCACCTGCATAACACAGTGCAGGTCAGGCCCTCTACAACTGTTTAGGAAGATTTGTTTCTTCTTTTTAAAAGGTTCTTAAAGCGAATCAGTGTCCTTGTTAAAGAGTTCATCAAAATACAGATATCACAGACATTTTGACACTGAATTACTCTTATCTGTTAATCTCAGCAATACAATAAGAACTGTTCCAAATAAAGTGTGGTAACTCCAACATACAACAATATAACAAAAGACATGAACCCACTCAATTTTTAAAAATTTGATATTTTAAGAAAAAATAAAGAGAAAATTAAGACTAACAAAGTCAAAAGGATATCCTAGGAATATTTGATGGTAACAATGATTATAGATAAGAGTATGTGAAGAGCATCAAGATAAAATAGATTCAAGCTATGTCTGGATAATATATATATATTATATATATATAATATATATTTTATAGATTATATATAAAGTATATAATACATATTTTATATGTCATCTATAAAATATGTAAATATATATTAGAATATACATATTTTGCATATATACACCAATATATACAGAACATTATGTAATTATTTCTCAGAATCTTGCAAAAGCAGCCACAAAAATCGCTATACAAAAAAGTCTGGAAGTAGTAACATGCACCAAATATTTAAATTTTTTTCATAGTTTTCCATTTCTGGATCATTGTAATGTACACAAAACTTAAAATACTTTTGAAACTTTAAAACAATTATCTCAACCTACATATCGTCTGTAATGTTAAACACATTAAAAATAGTGCCATTAACAAAAACTTAGCAGCTTATATAGCTACAAGAATATTTGGGGTGACAGGGAAGGGGAATCAGGTATTTAATTTTACTGAAGATCTAACTTTGAAGCGACTTATTTTTTCCAGGGAAATGCAACCACTGCAACTACTACAGTGTTTATTGGAAGAAAAGACTTCTATTTAATTCCACTGTATCAGTTTTTCACCTGAGAGATAGGTCTTAATCAACTTCCCGTTCACAGCCAAACCTTGAAATTCATGCTAAGGCAAATAACCCAACCCAAACCAAATAACAAGCCTATACCCACTATTATCTCTACGCACAAACTGACAGAATGCAACCATCCATTCCAAGTGTTTCCACATTTATTGCATCCAGACACCTCCATACCTGACTCAATGACCATTTTTCACTCTGTTCACAAGTTCTCACTTCAGGCTTTGCTTTTTCCATTATCAATTCCCTCCTTCTCTGAAATTCTAGTTCCTCTTCAGCATTTTCTCTCTGTAAGATTAAAAACTCTTTAGACTGTGTATCACTGGAAAGAGAACTACATCTTTTTTTGCATAAACATTACCTCAGAAGCATTTATTACAAATACTGTGATGAAAAGTGAACAAAATAGTAAGCAGATACTATATACTTGCAGTTCCAGCACTAACTGCTGGATAATGTAAATCTAAACAAAGTACATCATAAAGAACACCAGTTCACTAGTCAGGATACAGATCAAATAATAAGCAGCACGTAAAACTCCAAATCATACTTTATATACTCTCTGTATCTATAGCGACAGTGCTCTGGGAAAACATTAATTTTTAGTTTACAAAATATTTTGGGGTTATATCCTTAACGAATGTACTGTTTTCCTACACCAGAACAGGGAGATGAGGGTGGGATGATAGACAAGTATGCATAGCCGAGCTATGAACTGGCAGACATGAAAGCCCTACACAGGGGGAAAAAAACTAAGGTAAAAAAACTGATAAACACAGAAAAAAATCTTATGTAATCACATGTAAAAAAATAAAAGCAATTCCATAAAAATGAGTTTTGTCCTCCAACCTACGAAATTTTTTCCTTCCCTACTAGGTGGATTAATTATTGATGAAATTGTTGGCTGATTTCCTGACTTTCCCCCCAAAATATTTTATAATAATACACTCATTGACGTACCTGACCAAGGGAAGACATGTCCATCTGCATTTGAGTGCTATGTATAAAGATAAACAAATGTAAATATATAATTCATTGTGTAGAAACTTGAATATGATTAATCCAACAAATGCATTATTTTTATCTAAAAAAAGGTAGATAAACACACTTTACTGTAGACTCCTGAAATTCTAAAGCTGTTGCTGGTTCCGTGGGATACAGATTCACACCACTGCTCTCTGAAATATCTATGCTTGATCTGCAAGGTTTGAAATAAAAACCTTGTGCTGGGGTATAGCTTTAGTAACCATGTTGTTCAGTAGTTAATTTCAAATAAATGGATATATGAAATAGTTTTATAGTCACGGTTTTAACCTACTCAGTGTTATCTCTTAACAACTTTTTGAAATGCCTCCTGATGCTTCACTGCCCCCAGTTCAGTCAAAGCAATATTAATGCTTTCATTAGAAAAACATCACCATGAGTAATGGCTGGTATCAAAACAAAAGGACCTGTTTACCACCAACAACTGTGCCATTATCTAGAAGACTGTAGATTTCTATAACCAACCTCTAGTGCCCTCTAGAAGCCACAGCCCTGGTTAGATATTCAAATTTAATTTACAGGGGATGAAAATAAAGCAGCGCAACAATAAATTCACAACAGACAATGATCCGAAAGAAAGCAGTGAATATAGGAATCTGAAGCAAACATCTGAAAATACTGAAAAAAAGTTGAGTCTTCAATCTTTTTCCTTTCCAGAACTGAAATATTGCTTGTGTGCACCATAGGGTATGCAGATTTGAAACTCTGCAAAATACTAGGACAAAAATAACTGGACAAGCATTTTATGAGTTTAATAGTCATACCCATGAGTGAAAATAGCTGCAATTGATGTGCTCTACACTGAACTCTAGTCAGTGCATGTTAAGGCATGTCAGCATCACCTACTGCTTCAGCCCCTACAGGGGTTTCTCTAACTCCTAAACAGCCTTTGGCGTGAGATAACCAGCTCAAGCCAGATTTATCCTTATTTCAATATTATTATTAAGTTACCCTGACTAGGTGATTAGAGTTACACTGATGCACAAAGGAAACCTCTTTGGGGACAGTTACAGTTTTTGATGTGCTCTAGATTTAAGTTAAAAGCGCATGAAAGCTTTTGTGCGTCTTAAACTAAGGATCAATAGGAGCATTTACTTTGTGGATCTGGATAAAGACACAAAAACTATTCAGTATGAAAACCAAAATTTTCTCATACTGTTTTATATAATGCAAGTATATAACAAACTGCCATGTAATCCAGTATTTATAAAAGAAATGAGGATCCCATGGCCCAGAGGATTGAAATTCTATAGCATCATTTGGCAAGTATTAGGCACCCAGTTGTATCTCGCTGGGTAAGCCTGAATGTTAACATACAGGAGACATTGAAAAGCTTATATAGTGCTCAGTAAATTAAGACTACTCATAGTTTAAGGTTAGAAAAAAAAGTGCAGCCACCCAAACCCACTATGCAAAAAACATAATTTTACAAATAATAGGAAAAATACAGATATGCATGACATGATTAACCATTTTTAAAAGTCACATATCAAATCTACTACAGTGTTACTGATGAAAGCACATCCAAATACATATGGAGAAACAGATTAATTTTCTGTATTTAATGCCATTTTTAATTTAACAAGAAAATTAAATATGTGAAATACATAAAAACCTGATTTTTTTTCATGTTGTGCTTTTTTTTTTTTTAAACCAGGCTTTTTCCTTTTTTATTTGCAATACTTTTCCACAAAGTAATAAGCCCCATATGAGATGCAGAAGCCATGGTATACTAACACACACAAACCACAGGAATTAAAAAGCTTTCCTAATTTGTATGACTTTTCATTAATCAAAACCACTTGTGATTCAAGTATTTGGTATACGACTCAAGAATTCAAGTATTCTCTACGTGATTCAAAATAAAGCCAGATAATTGTCTCTAGAAATACTAACAGGAGTGCATTTCCGTCCTGAAAAGCAAGAAGATCTGGTAGGTGAAAAAGTGGTATCTGAACAGGCATTTAAACTAAAGAACAGTGCAGCTGAAAGAAAAATGGTCAAGGGAAGAAGGAGAAACAAGGATACTTTAGGCTGGAAGCAACAAAGAGGTTACTAGTCTTCAGACAAATTAAGCTCTAAACCAGGTACCTCATAGAAATAGCAAAGAAAAATGAGTTACCTTGTTTGGAAATGAACTTAATAAATTTCTGAAAGTAGTTACACAAAGAAAAGCAATAGTAAGCATCCGGACAGAAGAACCTACACCGCTCTTTTCAGACCTTTTCAGTAGGACAAGCGTTTATTTTCTTTTAAATATTTATTCCTTTTCTTATTCACAGATCCAGAGTAATTCCACCTGACTTTAGCCACTTTAAATAAACACATAAATTATAAAACTTTGCCCGCTGTAGTCAGGGGAAATCTAAATAACTTTCTCTAGATGCCTCTTCCTCTTTCTCCTTTTGATTTCAGAGGAAAGCCAAAGATACTCCACCACGAATTCAGGCACCTCTTTCATGTGCTCCATTGAGGTGGGATGAAGCT
Source organism: Calidris pugnax (assembly GCF_001431845.1). NCBI lineage: Eukaryota > Metazoa > Chordata > Aves > Charadriiformes > Scolopacidae > Calidris > Calidris pugnax. Next base: position 14,810,803 of record NW_015094510.1, on the reverse strand, counting down.
GGGCCAGAAGACCTTCTCCAAGCCCCAGTAAAATACAGCAAGCATGAATAAGCAGAGGAGAGCTTAGAGTCCCAGGGAGAAATGAGACTATCCTAGACAAAACTTCAGAAAAATCACAGTAGTGTACATGAGATGAATGGATAAGAGGTGTCTCCACCTCTAAAATTAGGTTTCTTCTATACATTAAATCCTTCTTAATTTACTGGGAATCTTGTCTAGATACGCAGAAAGAGAATGCGCATTTCCTTCTTAACTACCTAAGCAACAAGTATCAGTATGCTTAAAGAAGCACTTAATAACTCCAGAGAACTTTCAATTATCAGTTAAAGAAGAACTCTAAAGTAATTCACAAAAACTTCAAATACATTATGTTAATACATCAGCTATTGTAACCGTACCTGTTGGGATCCTGTAACAAATCTACTGCTTCTCTTAGTTGTTCTATCATTGCTATATCAATAGTTTGTTCTTCTGATAAATTTATTCTATAACAGAAAACAAAAGCATTCTAAAAAAAAGAGGTACAACAGCAATTATCCAGGGTAGTCTGAATTTCAGTTTGTGAGCTGTATCTTGCAACTGGTGTGCAAACACTACAGAGTGGAAAAACCATCCTCCCTGCACACCAGTACGTGCAGAATTTATCCAGAAGCTTTCTTTTGAAAAAATTCTCCAGTGCTTTGTCTCTAACAAAGTCCCCCAATCTAATACATATATAAACAAATGTGATGAACTAAAACTTTTTAGCATTCAATTAAACAGACTGACTTCTAAAAATGAAAATTTATTTACCAATATTTGACTGCATTCACAACACGTATTGTTTTAACATAAGTACTAAATACAATGATTCTTTTAATGGACCAGGATGCTTTCTTTTGCTTTTCAACATCAGTAATTCTTTTCAGGGTTTAGAAACACAGTCACCTGGTAGTTCTGCCAATAAGGCTCCTTGAGAAAGTACTTACGCTTCCCTTCCTTCAATTTTTCTTTTTAAATCATATAGGACCCACTGTTCTGCTTAGTGACAACTTCACAGTACACTGTCACGCTAAATGCCCTTTTCTTATGCACTCTCTTCTGTAACTGATGTTCACTTACTCTGTTCTTGAATTAATGTCTATGAATTAACAATTGCTTCAGGGTTAAAATTATGAAAAAAAGAAGAAAAAAGACTGAGGGGTTTTTTTTCCAATTGAATTACTTTTTTTAAAATGTACACTAAACTTAGATCTTACAAGTTTTGATAATGCCATTAACACAATAAATATTAAAATACCTGGTTAAAAAGCTTGCATTACACACAGGTAATAATATTGCAGCATTATTGGTACATACAAATTAATTGTAATATAACATTGACTCTATTGAGCAACAATGTCTACAACACTGAGCACACACAAAGCGTGAGACTATGCTTCTGTCATGCCTCCAAGTCTACAAAATTAACTGATAAAGTAAAGGCCAGTTGTGGTCAACTTAATGAAACAACACAGCTAATTACTTATAGAGACATAAAAAATACTTACATTTCGTCTGTTTGCCATTGTGTGTCCTCTTCTATTCTCAATAGTTCATCACACTCAGCTGCTCTGCTCTGTAAGCAGACAAAGTGATATTGAGAACTGAACTTTGCAATTAAGTAGGCTGATAAATTTTGCTTTCAGACTCAGCCCTGACCTAATTTATGTAACATTTTAAGGTGGCTCGTTGAAGCAATCCAACACTGCCACTCCACTCCTCACTCTACCCCTCTTTAAGATACTGATTACAAGGTTTTCTATTCACTATGCAGATTTTATTGAGGCCAACAGCCCTTACCCTCCTTTAACTGTAAAAAGAAAATCAAGCAGCACGAAAATTCTTTATTCTGTGTCCCAGATTTCATTTGTGCCTCTCTGGTGTATGCAAACAATGCTTCCATTAACCAAAATTCCTAACTTGGTCTCCTCCCGCAGCCAGATTTGTTTACAGAGCAAGGAAATTCTAGATATGCAAACAGTAGCAATTATGTACTTCATCTATAATTATTAACAGGATTCTTACTCTACAATCTTAACAGTCATGAGCACTTTTTTTTTTTTAACAAATCAGAAAAAAACCTGCATATGAAACATTTCTTATCAGTCAGCCAGTTATTTTGAGTTCAACATAGGCATAAATCACAGCCCCCAGTGTCCTACCTATAACTACGAAGTGCTACTTATTAGAAAACATGACTCTCTTATACTTCCATTTGGTGCTTTGCAATTTTCCCTTCTCTTTCGTCTCAGATCGGCAGGAACACTGAAGCGGTTCAGCTGCCAGTAGAGACAGAAGCTCTCTGAATGGATGTGCATTTGTACTACTAAAGAATAAACAACAGAAAACAGAGAAGCTTATCCTCTTTTGTGTCATGTTTGGCACATCAGTCGCATCACCCTGTACCAACAAATGCTATCCAGCTCTGCTAGATGTGCCACTGAAGAGTGTACCAGCTTCTCTAACATTCCCCAAAGAAGCCCCATTCCCCAGTAGAATAAATAAAGCCATTCTTTTTTCTTCTCCTCACAGGAATCAAATACATGCTTTTTCCTGTAAGAAGGGCACATATCATAAGGTGACAAAAATGCAGTTCTTATTCTAGAAGGTGATCCTCAGTCTGTGGGCATAATAATAATAATATAAATAAAGCCATATAAATTAGGACTAACATTTGAAAAATTACAAAATCAGGCAAGCCTAATCTCCTCTTTTGTGCTGCAAATTGTACAGATTTTATGTATGGTTTGGTTAACCAGTACCTTAATTTTAGAAGACCCCCCCACTGTCCCAAAAGGCATTCTAGTACACGCTAAATCAAAACCAAAGAACACAACAGACTCAGAAATCTGCACAAGAAGGAAAATGCCCTGAGGGTAAAATCCTCAGAATAAAATGCATGTGCTACCTGTTCAAGTCACCAACCTGCTGATCTCAACAACCCCATTGTAAAGAAGATATCAAAATTAAAAGAAATGAAACTGCTCACTCTAGCAATATTCTTATATTGAAATTCAATAAAGCAACCTATATTTTACTGATCACTCTCTGCAACACATTATTTCAGATAATATTATCTTATTATGGTAGAGGACATTCCCCAGGGAATAGTCTTCAAGAGGTACACTACTTAAAAAAAATCAAGATGATGAAGTGAGAAGATTAAGGAAAAGAAACACAAGGTTTATACATAATATAACGTACAGTCAGCTTCAGATGTGTGTACCCCTGTGTCAGGGGAGGACTAAAGTATTTTATCCCTTTTTTATCTATTTCGTTCATGTCAAATGTGTGCACTTGCTGAAAATCTGTATTCAGGAAACCTATGATCACTTTGGTAACATTTCAACTATCCAAAACTGCTACTAATAATAACTTTTTAACTATCTAAAAAAAAAATACATCACACAATCTTTTTTCAGTATAAAAGCCACAAAAGAACAAGCCGATATAAGACAACTTGTAGTGTTCTAAACATCCAGCAACTATAAATAAGTCTTCCTAATAATCAAAACTTCACAGTTGTATTTGTACATAACAAAAAAATAATAAGCAACATTTATTTAGAATGTAAATATATTTTTCTGATAACTAATTGTCTTAAGTAACTATGAAAGAGAAAATTTGGTTGCTTTTTTTAAAATAAATATCAATTGCAGTCTCTTAGTCGTTAAAATGATTACAGTTTGTCATTTCTGTTTGCTTTATACTTATGAAAGGAGTGAAGAGATTTCCCCCCACTTAAAATTGTCACAAACTTGCCTTAATGTAACTCATAAATTCAGTAGTAAGGGTATCCGATTCATCAAACTGGTTTCCTGTTTCTCTTGACTTATCGTTGACAATCAAGTGAGATCCCTGATGGAATTCCACTAATAACAACAATAAAACAAGACAGAAAAATTATTTCTGATTCAGCTCAACATCTGTTACTCAATATGATTTAAGTGTATTAAATTACAGAACTCAAAAACCAAACAAAGTTTAAATTCAAAGCTTATTTAAAACTTCAAACAAGTTAATAAGACTTTTGCATTTTAATAAGCGATGCCAGTTCCTTCCGAAGTTGTAACAAATCAACAACCTGGGCTCATACAGTTGTAGATCAGAGGCATCACAGCAGGCATTAATGGAGTCGGTTTTAAACTACACCAAGTATGTCTTACCAGTCCTGGTACAAAACACTCAGGCAGCTGCAGAGTATTTTAAGACATTCTGATGTTTCAGTCAGTGACTTGCAGTTTAATGCAACTTCAGAGTCGTTGTAACAAACACTCAGACTCCTAGCAGAACTCAAAATGATCCAGAGCCTTCAGAGCTATGTCAATCCCTTGCTCACATGTACCACTTCCAGGGGGATAAGGCAGTAATAATTTTCTCCTCTGTTTGAAGTGGTCTGATCCTATAACATACTCCCCCTCCAGTGTACTAATGAACACGGCAGCATCTAATGCTCTTACATACTTAGAATACTTGGTATTCTACTAAATTCTGATGAGTATCTCAACTGAAGTTTATTTAATCTAGTATGTAACACTGGGGAAAGGCCGATCTTTTCCTCTTTATGTGGTTTCCACCTGCAACTCACTGACTTCATCCTGCTGTTTATCATTAGTATGTGCAGACCTTGGAGAAACATTGTTTAATAGTATGAGATAAATTTAGAAAAATATAAGTTACTAGAATAAAATTTAGATCAAATTACATCTTCTCTCAAAATCTGAAGAGTTTTACTTCTTTCCAGAGGTAATGCTGACTTCAGTTAATAAAGCTTTATATATGCATTAAGTCCAAGTACAGAAATGGACTCTGCTTTGTATATTACTAACACAGAACCTGAGTTAGCATTTGATAAAAGTAATAACACATCGATATTACTGGTTGGGAAGCACAGTTTAAACTAACTCTCACTCTTCTTCCCCAATCAGAACCAGAATTTATTAACTCTTGAGGCAAGGTGGAACAAGTTCCTTGGAATTGCTGTGGAAAATGACTATAAGGACCTCAATTCAGTATAGTTAAAATACTTTTAAATAAAATTTTTTTTTCTTGTTTATGTGGCTACATACATATGCTCAAAGCCTTTTGGGTAGGCAGGCAGGCATTTATTACAAAACAATTAAAATGCATAGGTTAGTGAAAATACCTGTCGTTCAACTAGAATATAAGCAAGAAAAATCAATTTAATAAGGCATTTATCCAGTGAAAAATTAAACACTGAAAATTCCAAGGATAAATAGCAGTAAACAAAATGTATCTAATCTAAAGATGATGCTTGTAGACTCCTGAAAGATTGATGCTTGTTGGGCCGTGATTTTTGCAAACTGAATTTACAGTCTTATAAAATTATTGACATAGAATTCTCGACAGAGTATCCCTGTATTTAACTTCCACTTTTTTACATTCCAACCTTTTCTTGAATTAGCATGGTGAACTGAATCTTCCTTTATAACCTGATCTTCTTCCACGATGTCTGACATTGGAACATTAAAGCTGACAGTATCTTCATCAGATGGCTATGAAGAAAGACAAAAAACATTGGTTTCAGCTTAAACCAAGACTGATAAAAGCGTAAGTATTAAGAAGAGTGCTCACTGAAGACTGAGAAACTAATATGGGAGAGAATAACAGAGCATCAAAAATGACTAAGTCCTGTTGTAGGAAGCTGGAGTCATGCTGAACACATCCTCACAGTAGTCTTGCCAAGCAGCACAATTCATCTGTCCTCTTTTCACACCGTCCTCACCGCACTAGTCCTCTCCTTCCAGTGACACCTTTGAACTGCACTTCCCTGCAACAGCTGAAAACAGAGGCTCCTTGTAGCCACCAAAGCCTGCAGAAAAACTGAGCCTCATACCACAGTCCTTTCTTCTTTCCCTCCAAGACTCTTCTCCCCAGCATTACTGTGCAGCCTGTTAGGTTAATGCCTAAAGCAATAGGCTGAGGCAATAACAAGCAACGAAGCTGGTGAGGGGGCTGGAAAACAAATCGTATGAGGAGCGGCTGAGGGAGTTGGGGCTGTTTAGTGTGAGGAAGAGGAGGCTGAGGGGAGACCTCATCACTCTCTACAACCACTTGAAAGGACACTGTAGAGAGGTTGGTGCTGGTCTCTTCTCACAGGTAATATCTTTTATTAGATTAACTGGTAGAGCTGAAAACAAAAAGCATGAACTCTCAAGAACTTCAGCTTTTCTTCATTGACTTAAAAGCTCATCTGGTTTTTTTTCAGCTGTATTAGTTGATACATTAAAACACATCACTTATCTATAAGCTCATCCTGTCTATGACTTTACAGATAGTGGCTACACAAAGAAGCACGGACACACCAGCCTTCATTCCTATCCCATGTCACTACGGCTCTGCTGTTCTGCAGGACAGGAGGTGACCTGCTCACAGTGGGACCTGATCACGTTCTCTCCTGAGGTGAACTACAGCAAAAACACAGTGTGCACAAGAGGCCAAGTTTTTATTCTTACTCTCCTGAGATAGAGTTACCTTACCACTACAACCAATCCCTCAGAGCTTTGCAAATGTATTTCCCAGCAAACCCACTGGTGTTGCCCGTTCTTTAGACACTCTGTCTTTCTGTAACTCACTACTCTGCCCACACACATATTCCATACACGTGTTCTGTAATTGTAACTGCTATAATAGAGCAGTTTGCTCTATATCCTTTAAATATATATATATATATATATATAAATATTAAGGAAATGGTATTTCCCTGTTTATCAGTTCAGCCCATTGTAACACAAGATCTGCATTGGAATGGCAGATTGTTACATACAACCAATTACTCAGTTCCACAGTTGCTAGCTTCTAGAAGAATTATGTTATCCTTGGTACCTTTATATGTTCATATTCCATGTAGAAAATACTCTTTTCAAATCCTGAAGCTAAGGTTTGTTATAAGGGATGGAGCAAATATCTTTACTCTTAAAAAACTGTATCAAAGATAGACGCGATTATTCCTATTTACCAAGAATACCCTGGTCTTAACACATTTTGTAAATGTGGACCACCATAAATGAAGGTTATTAACTCTATGAATTTGCTGGTTGTATTCTTCCACTTAAAGAGAAAAAAATTGTTCAGGGACTTGAAAAAGCCTTATCAAAAGTATTGGAGCTTCACAACAAAGTGAACTACCATTGCAGTACTGTTCCTATTTGTCAATTTTTAAAATAAATTTTAAATTTAAAAACAAATTTTGTTTTAATATTAAATAAATATCTCAAAACAGACAACAAGCAAATCACACTCCCAAGTATTCTAAGCACAAAAGTCACTAGTTCTTTTAGACTTGAAACAATAATCCAAGAGGTTTTTTAAAAAAATAAAATAAAAAAAAAAAGACATGCACAGTATAAATTTGTTCAGACAACCAAGGTTACAGTGAAGTTCCTTCTCTTTCTTTCAGGCTGTATCTCATGTGACATTTGATCACATTGATATTTAGTTATTCTAGATCAAAGATTCATATTTTGTCAATTTCCCAACTATCATTTGAAGTATATTACAGTAAAATGTTCTTATATGCATTATTAAAAGTTCTGAATACTAAAACAGGCAAGATTTTTTTCTCAGCAGAGTAACACATACAGCTTTTAGAAAAGTATTGTGGAATGTTGGTGTAAAAAAAAAGTCACAGGTCATTCAATTTGGAAAGAGAATATCATTCCTTTAACAGGCTACATCTCATTTTCAGAGCCTACAGAATTCTGCAACTGATTTTCCAGGTGCTTCCTGCCAGCGTACTACGAAACAGAAACTATCCAAAATGCAATAATACATAAATAATGCTTTTTCATAGGTGAAATACTGTATGTCACTTCCTTTGTCCACAGTTTTATTTTAATTCAGCTAGCAATAGAAGACAACAATAGACATATAAGAAACAAAAAGACAGGCTGAAGAGTCCAATTTTCATTTTAAATACCTAATATTACTCCAATACTGAATTAAATTGATGCATTTTGAAGTAATCTTCACATACATTCTTGCTGGTCCTAAAGTGTTGCTCTTACGGGTAATGAAGCAGGGACACCACCTGGATCTTAATGAGTAACCCGTTCTAATGAATCTTAACTAAGGAAAAAGGCCAAAGGGATGTGGAAAATGAATCAAGATGCTACACTGTTCCTAAAAGATGAGGTACACGAGTGCACTACCTTAACGCAGAACTTGCCTTCAAGTTGCCATGATCAATTTTACAGCAACACTTCAAGGTATCTTCCACCCAAAATGCCAAAGATGACTAGAGCTCTGAGGAATTGACCCTGTAATGACCCTACTAACAAGCCACACAGAAATACGTAAATTGCTCATTTCATCAAGTACTCCCTCCTAAGTGTATGGACCTAAAGCTAATTAGCAAGCTTCCTAAAAAGATACATTAGTATTCAAACAAGTGATGCATTTAAGTTATGATTTTCAAGTTACACAAACGCAAAACAACCTTGTAGCATTTTCTGTAAAACAGCTGAAACCCAACAGCCACAGACTAAATTGTAGTTTGTTATATATGTCTGTTGTATTTATAAAAACCTTCCAAGTATGTATTTTAATGATAATTTATGACTGGTCATTTAATGTTTATCTCATGTTTAGTATGTAGATTTCTGATTGTGATTAGCAATGTACCTGTATTTGCAACACGCGAGTATTTCTTGCACAATTCCCATGTGTAACACGAGCGTTAAGGGCTGCCTCAGAAGGAAAAGTGAGTGGTGAATTTACTACCAAACACATTTGGGATTACTCCTTTTATTTTCTCCTTTATAGTAATAGAGCAGTAGTCAGGAGGGGATGGAATGAGTAAATAGCTCTCATGGAAAAAGTCTTTGCGCTAATAAAGACGTATTGGTTTACTGTTGGTTGTCTTTAAAACAATTTTTTGCAGCATTCCCATCGCTACATTTTGATTACAGGAAAGATCTATTTTCTAAAGGTGTTATTTATAGCTAAAAAGGAAATTCTGGAACTGCAGTTTCACTAACAAGCTAACTCAGTTTCAGGAAGCGTGAGAATGGCAAAACAGTTTGTAAAGCTCTCTGAAAGGACTGTACACCAAAAACTAGAAGGAAACCATCAGAAATCTGACTAGAAATCACGATAATTCTGCTTCATTTCCATCTAGCAAGAAACTTGCCCAAATACTTGGAGACCCCTGTCATTTCTTTTAAAGGCTTTTGTATTTAAAACACCAATCAGTGTGTAAGTGGATTCATTTTCAATTTGCTTTTTAGTAACGACAAATTCAGCACCTAAGTTTGATTCTTTATACATTTGTTTCAAAAGCAACAAAATCTCTTTTCCTCTAAGGAGGAGAGAAACACTAACGAATCAGAGTAAAATTATTTTAAGTATCAAGGAGCTACTTAATTCACACTGTTACCCAACCTAAAGTACAGTCAATATGGAGGCAGAGGGAAGGGGAGCGGGACACAATATTCAGGCAACTTACCTCTGTTGCTGACAAACGTTTATCTCCATTATCACTACCAACACCTGAATCTGAGTCCTTTTTACTTGGGTAGATGTCATCAATGCTAGATATGAATAAAAATGAAAATAATTTTAAAACCCCAAACAGTAAAAAGCTATCATAGGATTTACCATTAGAATTTTGTCCTCGTTTCCCTTAAATCAAAGCAAAATTCAAACCACTCTCAATGGTAGAGGGCGAAATAGCATAGTATGGTTAAAAATTACATGTTTGAAGTCTGTTGATAGTGAAATAGATCAGATGGGGTGGCTGGTTAGTCAAAACAACATTAACGATTAACGAAAACAACAGAATTAAAGCTCACTTTTGTCTATGCACTAGATTAAAAGGCTTAGTTACTAGCTAAGTAGCACAGGAGTCTGACTGAAGTCATTTAGCCACGAGATAAGGAACTAAACTAGTTGAACTCAAACTGGAGTCAACGGATATAATTGTAACCATTGATGCATTAAAAATGAACTGGTATTTCCCTGCGGCTTGAAGTAATTATTAACACAGAAACCTCCTTTCAGTGCTTTAAAATAGACTTTGAAATCTAGGTTTTTTAAGAAAACAACTATAATAATGGCAACTACTCTCTCTTTTGGTTTCATTACCTAATATGACCTCTACTCATTTAAAGTACACTATTAGATGCAATACTCAACTAACTTTTCCTTTTTTAAAATACGCTTTATTATCCACTCATTTGCAATCCTGAAAGCAGTAATTCTGAATTCAGATTGACACAGTAATTTAAAAAAATAACTTTATCAGTCTTCACATGAATAAGGTATCTGATTAATCCTAATATTAAATTATCGCCTGGCAGCAAACACGATGGATTTTGTGTAGAAACAGCATATTGAAATTTTAACCAGGTTATGTTTTTTCTTTAGAAGTGTGAAGTTATTCTCTAAAATAAAAATATGGTAATTATTATGTGATAGATCATTAGGCTGTTAGTTGGGAACTGGTACCTACTCTGTACTGTCCCCTTATCCTAACCTCTATGACCAAGATGTCATACAGGAGATGAAATTCCTGTCAATTTTCTTGTATACTTGAAGAAAAAAAAAATAACCCCCCCCCCAAAATACCCAGAAAACCAATCAGCAGGCATCTCCCAAATAGAAGCTTACTCTTTATACTGGATTCTTCCCATATTTGGCATTTACCTGATAGAAACCCACAAAGGTGTTCCAAATACACGGAGGAAAACAATTTGCTTGAAACCCTATCTAGATGACTAACAGGGAGATTCCAAGACAGTTTTGGTTTGGTTTTGTTTTTGTTTCTTCCCCAGGGTGTCAGCAGCAACACCTCTATTTTTATTTACATCAACACTTTGTTTTTATTGAGTACTTCTCTCCAAAAATAAGGCATTACCATACTTTCTCTGACTGGTTATATTATACTTCCCATGGTGGCAAATGAAGAGCTGGCTAAAAACTGGTTTCCAATTAGCTATGGAGATAGCTAAAATAATAAATTAATAATAAAAATAATCCTCATAAAAAAGAGCTGCTATCTAGTTCCTGTCCTTAAACTACTATATAAGATGAAACTTCCTAGATGTCTGATGTCAGACATAAAAGATTTTGTATTTCATTTTGCTAACAAATTATCACATTTCACTTTAAAAAGGTTTCAGTATTCATGCAGTTTTCTTTGCTGGATGCATAAACCTCTGTATGAATAAAAAAAGCTTAAAACAACTATGCAGTGAATCTATAATAACACGTAAATCATAAAATAACACAAGAAATTGGAGCTTATTTAATGCATTAACAGATTTACAAGAGAGATCCAACACTTAATGATACTACCATCTCAATCATTTTCTACATATTCCAGTAGCCTATGAGTAAGAGGTTAGATTTAAATTAAGGTTCACTTCTAAGTTTGCTGCTAACTTTAATCAAAACTGATTGTTAAAAATATTTTGTTCTAAACTCTTACAGGGATTTCACTAGACCAAAAGATATTAAAGTAAAACAAATCTCTGTTCAAAAAAGTACACTGTAAACAGCATCTAAACAAACCAAACTCTGGAAGCTAAAGATATGAACAGAGTTGCATTAAAAAAGTGAGATTTTCATACATACCTCTCTTCCACAGGTTGTGGCAAATGCTGTTGTTCTATGGCATTAAGATACAGTGAATCTGCTGTTTTAATCTGACAGGCCTGTACAGTCAGATATTTGAATATATGCACCTTACCCTTTGTACAAATCTGATAGAGAAGAAAAACAAGTTAGGTTTATAAGTAGAATAAAAGAAATTATTTATTCTAAATGTCACTTAGCATAGAACTTCCTGAAAACCAACTGATATAGTCACAATAGATATCACAAAGGAAAATGGATTTCATTCGCTTCTTTTTAAATTAAGAACTTCTTCAACTACCCAATCAATTTTTTCTGTATACTAGTATAAATACCCTCAGAGAGCAAGACAAAAAACAAGAATGTATTCTACTTAAAATAATTTAAATGAACTTTTCACTCAAAAAGAATTACAATAAAATATATTGTAGGGCCTATTACTAACCATAAATTGAATTTCCAATATTAGTCAATAATGGCATTTAATCAGCATGTCCTTTGTACTCTTAGTCACACTGTTTTCATTAGTGTCCAAGCATCCTTATGATGCATTACACCTCCCTTTTAGAATTTTTTTCTTTAACTGCACACTTCTAGCTCAAGTGCTTGCTGCAACTTGCTCTGTATTTTTTAAGTGTAGTAACAGCATCACCACTGGTTATGAAAAACATTTCTCTGGTGTAATAAAATCTCTCAAGTATTTCAACAGCTGTTGTTTTAGAACAATTGAAGCTTTCAGAGATGTAGTTTGAACCTACTGTCCAGCAAGTCAACAGCAACAAAGTTATCCTTAAACAGTAAGCCCAGGTTCCATTCATTTATCATAATTTCTCAGCATGGCCAACATTTCAGAACAGAAGTTTGATTTTTTTTTTGTGTACTAGAGTCTATAAACTTACACTACAAAGTAAGTTTCACACGGATTACATTCTAGATCATCTCCATATTTTAAAGTTAATAGTAAATGACCACAGAACCTTCTAGAAGAGGGGTCTTTTAAAATAGAGAAAATTTATCCAGGAGGTTTCTTGATTCTCTTTTTCAAAATTGTATACATATTCCAACATTAAGTGTCATATGCAGGTAGGAATAACAAAAATAAAGCAACTAACAGAATGCAAATCTTCTAGACTCATTTTGGTTCAAGCAGTGCATGGACTCATATACACAAGACAGGATATTTTCTATGTCTTATTTATATATCAACAATTAATATCTGTGACGACTGAGGTTCAGAAGCCCGCAATTGCAAAAGGTAACATTTTATAGGCTATAATTTGTTATTGTCCACCCAATATTTAGGCACAATTTAAATTATAGACGTTACTTACTTGTGCTGGTGGAGACTGCAAAGGATTATTCTCAAGCAGTAATACTTGTAACTGCACCATCTTTCTAAAACAAATTGGAATTACAAGCACTTTATTGCAGGAAAAGTCGAACTTTACCAAGGGAAGCTGTACTAGTTCTAAAAGTAACAAAAAAGAGAGAAGTTGTTATATCTGTACTTATTTTTGCCATAAAATAATAAAATATTTCTGAATGAACCATCTGTTGCATTCACAAAAAATACGAATTCAGGCAGGAATACAATCAGCATTTACTCCATTCTAGTCTGGGAAATGAACAGAATGCTATTGTTATACAAGTGACAATAAATTTTAAAATATATACTTAGAATTTTTTTTTTTCTGAAGCTCAGCTGATAGTTCACACACTGCATTCACAGGGAAGCATTTGTGCAACTTAGAAGATGCCTAGAATCATAAAGAGCATTAATTTTTAAAAACTCACACTGTTATTTAGTGAGTACCACCAAATGTTATATTCTGCAAGCTCAAATTGAACAAATTCAAACACAAGGTAATTACTACTTTTTAATGATAGTCACTTACATGATAAAAAATACAGTAAAAATAGTGTCAAAAGAGCTACCATAAAGGTATTCAAAATTTTTTTCTTTTTTTTTTTTTTTTTTTACCTTGGGGTAAAACTTCGAGGTAATTTCTTCTGACATTCAGTTCTTTTAAAGATTTCAGCTGGCCTATCTGCTGTGGCAATGCTGTGATTTCATTACAGCTGACATCCTACAGTGAAAGTAAAAGAAACAATGCACTTTCATCTCCTAAATATTAAATAACACAGATGTGAAATTGTAGCTAATTCGCTATTACAGCTGTAACATTTTATTAGTCCGAAAACATGCAACTGTCTCTGTTCTGTCTACACAGTGCAAAACTAGATACATGAGAAAATGTTTACACATTACTTAAAACCCAGAGCAAATACTTATTTGGAGAACAACTTAATTTTGAAAGTTAATTTAATTTCTACAGAAACATTCAAAACCATCTGCTTAAGATGTTCTATCTTTTTGTTCTTAACTTTTGTTCATATGAAGAACTCAGTAACACGGCTTTGTAAGGAAATATGTTTTGGTGAAGTGTAAAACTGCTGCTGTATGTATATGATTTTCTAAAAACGTTCTTGCTCTTCTAGAAGGAATATTTAAGCAAGGGTATAAAAACAAAAACAACAAAAAAAGCCAAAACAAAAAACCCAAACAAACAGAAAAACCCATCAAAAAAACCCAAAACAAAACAAAAACTAAACCAAAACAAAAACCAGAAAACAAACAAACAAAAAACCCACAAAGCCAAAAAATCCCAAACAAACACACCCAAACCCACATGAAATAAAGAAAGGTCTTACTTAGTATTTTACAGATATTCATCATATTGTTGTAAAAGGTACTCCTTAAGAGCCTAGACTGGTTCTAAGGTAAGCCTGATTTTGACTGCTAAATTAAAATAGTTTTATAATCTTGATAAAACTGGAACCTATCTCCATTTCAGCATTCCTAAAACAGTGTAACTACTGTAAAGCCAAGTTGGAAAGTATAGGGTCTGACTATACTGAGCATAATTTCAAACAAGTTTATATACAGTAGTATTACTGTAATAAATATTATACTTTAATACTCTTGCTAACATGAAACTGATGAATGGGTACTAAAGATCAACTTCTTGGATTAAGCCAGTCTAAAATGAGATAGTTTTCAGACACTAGCTACCAGTTTTGCTGCCAAATGGTCTATACTGGTCTGTGGAATCAAAAGGATATTGAAACCTCTGCTTACATCCTAAGCAACCTGTAAATTTGAGTAATGTTCTGATTATGCTTCCATTTCTGCCTTATAAAAAGGAAACAGTATTTCATAGTATGGGAGCTAAGTGGGGTAATGCCAAATTGTCCTGAATAATGAACGGAATACATTTAGGATGTTCACTGCTACCCTCTTGATTGTTCCAAAATGAATTTATACAGTATCTGGGAGCTCTTAGACAACAAAATTTCTAGTCAGTCAGATTTACAAGTCATCTATTTGACAATAGTTCCTGTAATACTAGTCAAAAGCATCACATTAACTATCTTCGAGCCTAAAAAGTAGTTAACAAAAAATTATAGTAAAAGCCAAATGCGATCTGGCAATGCTGCTCACTGTATCAGACAAGTTTCTTCTCATAACAGAATCTCACTGCTGCCAAAGCTTCCTTCCCTTGTCAAAACAGAGTCAGGAAATCATATTAGCTTTTAGATGAGGAAATTAAAAATCCCAATAAACGAGTACGTCTTTTGCCCAAGTTGCTACAAAGTATTGTTAATTGAAAAGTTCCCAGATCATTTATTTTTAAAGCTTTACTGTCCTATTTTTAATTTACAGACTTTAAACAACTTCATAATTAGATACTCATTTTTTAGAGCACGGAATTTAAATTTAAAGTCACCTTGCAGCAGAGAAACTCTAGACCAAGCGTACTTAGGAACACACATCTGAACAAGTCAGAGACAGAGAATTTTAAAGGAAATGAGTAAAAAAAATAGAAATAAAGAACCTGGCAGTGTGTAGCCTCAAAAACAAAGCCCACCTTTCAAAACATCCTCAATAAGAGTGATCTGTTATGACAGCATGTCAGCATTCACAAGATCTCCAGAGACAGTAGTATCCTTTACCCTACTAAACACTGCAATCCAACTTTTTTTTTTTATTACTTTGATTAGCTGTGGAAAACAAAGACCTGTAATATTATTTCTAGTTAATACTTGTGCTCTTGACTATTATTAGACTTCATGAGTGTGTATGTGACAAAGACAGTGTTTATCTTTCCCATTATTTTGATAGTATTTCTTCCATTACCACTAAAGTCAAATGCTTATCGTTTTCAGGCTAATAAATTTTTAAAGGAATTAGATAACCAGCAGTTTGGAACTTCACTTCATGGATATCTGCAGACAACTGAAGTGAAGTCCAAATACCTACTCAAGTTCCAGGAGCTAGCTTTTGCTGAAGGTCAGACTTTGCATTAATTCTATTTTGTCCTGCCATGACAACACAAACACAACTTCTCAACACTAAACGTGAGGTGCATTTAAATTTAACATTCATTTCTGTAGCACGACGCTCAATGGCGTGAAAACAAATAAAAATCCTTAACATTTTTATTTTGTTTATGGTAAGGTTTAAATGGTCTTAAACCAATAAAATTCAGTGTAATATAAACGTAAAACAAATACAGTATTCTGGCTCCACATTAACGTATTTATCGATACACAGAAGTTTATCCAAACCATCCAAGCAGGTAAACTTCCTCCTTACATCCATTTTAGAAACTTGCAAATCCTGATTGAGCTGTTACTCCTAAAAAGCACACGGATTCTGTCAGAGCTTGTGACATACAAGCTAAAAAAGTTACACAGTGCATGAGCACATGGATAAACAGAAGGCAGGAGCTCCTGGCCCAGATTAGATGAATGAAGTGAAGACCTAAATCCCTGCCCAGCAATTTAAAGGCTTCCAATGTGAGACAGGAGGGTCCCAGAGATGGAGAAAGCGACCCTCTGGAGAAGGCAGAAGTACAATGCTGCCTGGTAAGACGGAGAACAGAATTTTACTGTGTATCTGCAGTTCATGAGTCATCTCTGCCCAATTAATTTTCTTTGATGGAAGATGGCCCAGTTCTGGGCCCCCCAGTTCAAGAAGGACAGGGAACTACTGGAAAGAGTCCAGCGGAGGGCTACAAAGATAATCAAGAGACTGGAGCACCTCTCTTATGAGGAAAGCCTGAGAGACCTGGGTCTGTTTAGTCTGGAGAAGACAAGACAGAGAGGGGATCTCATCAATGCCTATAAATATCTAAAGGGCGGGTGTCAGAAGGATGGGGCCAGACTCTTCTCAGTGGTGCCCGGTGACAAGAGGCAACAGGCACAAACTGGAACACAGGAAATTCCATCTGAACATGCAGAAAATTTCTTTACTTTGAGGGTGACGGAGCACTGAGACAGGCTGCCCAGAGAGGTGCTGGAGTCTCTTTCTCTGGAGATATTCAAAATCCGCCTGGACACGTTCCTGTGCAACCTGCTCTAGGTGAACCTGCTTTGACAGAGGGGTGGACCAGATCACCTCCAAAGGTTCCTTGCAACCGCTGCCATTCTGTGATTCTGTGAAAGTGAGGTTCAGATTATCTTCATACCAGTTTACACTTATCCTCCTGGCTGACACTAGAGATAGGACTGAGCTATGCAGCTGCAAACAAAATTAAGTTTCCCAGTGAAATTTTGCAAATAATTTTAATATATCCTGCAGGGAGAATGATTTATATGTTATTTTGATTCTTGTGAGATAGCTGTCAGATCTACATACCCTAATATTTTAAAGAATGCCTGAAAATTTACTGCATATAATATCTAAGCCATTCTGTGCCACAAGTATGAAATTTATATAAATATATACACATAAAAGAATTAATTTTGGAGGACAAAAGAAAGAAAGTAGTTAGTTGGAAAGATCTGACCTAATTTGCAGCGAGCTATGCTTGTATCATTCAAGAGTTACTATAGGGGTAAAATTTGTTTCAAAAAGTCGGTAACAATCAAAAAAAAAAAATCCATTTGCTTTGTACACACGGATTTTACTCCATGCCACCAGTGAATAAGCTGTAGAACACTTTGAAAACCTGAGGGTGCTTGGCTAAGTCCTAGTAAAACAAGATCCAAATGCACTCAGATGGCATCTGTCACTTCTTGGGACCAATTCCCCGGGCCAGCTCAGCACCAGCACTGTGTATGTCCCAAAACAACAGTGTGCCCTGCCAAAGGGCTGGGTGGTGGTGTCGCTTGAAGGCCACGTGCTGCTCAGGCTGGCATCGCTCTCACACAGCTGAATGTTTTGTGCAACAACTGCAGCATGACTTCATCTTTATTTTTTGATATTTTTTTTAACTTCTTTTAGAACAATGATCACCTTATGATCTAAACTGTATTATACTGTGTATGCCAATACAGATAATGCCTCTCAATCCTACCGTTATTTGCTTCTTCCAATACATCAGAGTTTAGTCATTTCCAGCTAAATACTGCAACTCATTTCACTAGAAATAGACCAAACACTTATGGTGGCACCAAACACAAGTAATCAGGTCATCCGAGCATCACCATGCCCAATTTAACAAAATCTTGTTATTCACTTAACCCTCTCCTTCTAATCACAAAGAACCAGCATCAGACCTTCTCCAGCTTTCATAATTCTTCTAGATACTGAAGTGACACATTACTATAGCCTCTCATTTGAATTATTTTTAGAGCATAAATTGTTGTGTTCTTCATGACAAAGAGTAACACTAATTATACTGTAACTGGAAACCAGTATTCCAGAAGTTAAACATATGTTTTCTTTAAAACAAAACAAACCCCAACAAACAAACCCCACCTCCTTTGAATACAATCTACATTGATAATCAAGCTTTTTATTTTTAACTTTTCAAAATTCTAAAATAAGGATAAGGACTACTGTTAAACTAAGTACAAACTCCTACTACGATATTTAACACTTCCAGCATCAGCAATGCTAGTTCACCTTACTGGGAGGGTTCAAACTTGAAATTGGAAGAGAAATCAGATATGAAAGCACTTCAGCAGCTCTTTACTGAAAATATTAGCACTGACCTCAATTAATACAAATAAAACAGGTTATTTTGACTAGAGAGATTCAGGCCAAGTCCGTAAATTATTTCACTTGAGCCTCTCACCACTAAGCTAGGCTACATTTAAATTAGAAGCAATCAAGAGATAACAGGTTCCAATCTTTATTATCTAACTATTGTTCAGTCATCCTATCCCCTAAATTAGGATGTATTTAATACAGTTCAACTTCAATTATATATAAAAGTGGAACCATAATCTTTTATTGAATCTATTTTAAGCCCAACAGAAACAATGCTGTTTTCCAGTGAAGCACTGGAACAGGTTGCCCAGAGAAGCTGTGGATGCCCCATCCCTGGAAGTGTTCAAGGCCAGGCTGGATGGGGCTTTGAGCAACCTGCTCTAGTGGGAGGTGTCCCTGCCCATGGCAGGGGGGTGGAACTGGATGATCTTTAAGGTCCCTTCCAACCCTAACCAATCTATAATTCTGTGATAATGCTATAGCCTAACACTTTTTTTTTTTTCTGAAGGCTAATTAAATCACAACCATTTTAGTAATCTAATTAAACTGATCAGACACATAAAAAATAAATTAGTTCATAAGATAAATTAATAATGCTCAAACAAAACAAACCTGGTAGTCTTTAGCTCACATATAACTCAAAGGAAAAGTTAACTAACCCCAAACCTCATCAACAGCCAAATCAGTTGTAATAAATAACACAAGCCTCATACTACAGGATGCTGTACAAAAAGAATACTAGAAGGAAAAAAGCCCCACAATTGCCACTTCACTGCACAAATGCAGAACCAGCAGTAGACTGGGGCCTAAGCAAGCTCAGCTCAATTTCTGTAACATAATTCAGTAGAGAAACTACTGTTATAAAAATAATAATATTATAAGCAGACACTTTCAGATACTGAAAAGATGTGGAAGATAAATGCAGTCTATAGAGATATCAGCAGTTGGAAAAAAGTTAAATTATCATTGTTTTACTATGCATATATTAGCAGTGCCAGAATAGTTTATTTGTCAATTTGTATCTTAAGAGGTCAAGGTGAGCAGAAATACCCAGATGACATAACACATACACCACAGAGAATTCAGTCTCAGCTTACAATACACAAAAGAGGAAGATAAAGAGAGAGAAAGGGAAGGATTCTCTTGTATACATTCCACATATTCCACATTCTTGTATATATTCCACATACAAGCTTTAAAAAAAAAAAAAAAACATGTGCAATTAAATTAATTGTATGTTAAGGTACCAAACAATTTTTTTTCCTTTTCAGATTTTCATTTATTAGACAATGGGTTATAGATGATCTAGTGCTTGCAGAAACAGTAGTCATGTGGACAGCTTTGAAAAAAAAACGAATACAATAATTTTGTGTATCTGTTTAGATGGGTGTTCCAGGAAAGGAAGGTTGCATGACAGAAATAGTGAAATAAAATGAAAACAGACTGAGAAGACCACTATCAGGAGTGGAATGCAATGTGGTAAGCAGATCGCAATAACAGGGAGAAAGGCAGCAGAAGGGGAGGGTGCTACTGTAGGAGATAAAGCTTTGCAGAGCCTGAAGCCAGAAGTAGGGACCTGAGACACCAAAACAGGGGGCCAGTGCAGGCAGGGAGTAAAACTGGTAAAGATGGGGAACTTCAAAGCTGAGTTTTGAATGAAGCAAGGGCAGTGATGTTGTGTAGGTCCTGAAGAACATAAAGGAAACTATTATTGTGTTACTACCCAACACGCTTGAGAAGTTCAAAAGTTAATTTTTTAACCTGTATTATAGTATTAGGCATTTGCTCAAATATATTTGCCCAGTGAATTTTACAGTTTCTAGTTAAATACCAAGTCAAAAGAAAAAAAAATATAAAAAAAAGATGAGTAACATACCAGCTCCATTAACTGTTTTAGCTGACCTATCTCTTCTGGAAGGGAACCTAGCTTATTGTTACTTGCAATTAAGACTTTTAGAGGAAGACCACACAGGCAAGCCGGCAAAGAAGATAGCTGATTTCGACTGCAACAAAAAAAACAACAAAAAAATCCACATTAAAAACACCAGGGACACTCTACTGTATGCTCATATAAAGTCCAAAAGTTGTAAAATTACTTCACTTTGATGAGTCAGATTTTATACAGATAAAATTTAAATTTTCCAATGGCAATCATTAAGAAAACACTTGCACATCAAAAATACCTGCATTATTGACTAAACAGTATTGTGGAATATTACCACTCTGCAAAAAAAATGCATTATATCAGTTTAATAATATTGTAACAAGTCTGCTTGTCACCTAGTACAGCTGTTTCCCTTCCTAATGAAAACAAGACAGTCAACCGAGATGGTATTTTACAAGTATTTAAACATTCCTATGGTGTTATATGGCAGTATAGGGGATGTCTTTTGTTCCAACTGAAAGACAAATAAATAAATTACAGATAAAATGGTTATTTTCTCAATTACTTCAAGGCACACTTATAGTTGAAGATTACTTGGTACTTGTTGTTATATGATTCTATGATATTAATCTAGGTAAATACAGCGAAAAATTCTGTGACCATTAATGATTCATTTCTTTCCAAGACTCATATTGAGCCGTTTTATCTCTGAATCTTGCTTTTTCCGAAAATTGATAAAACAATTTAAGTGTCTGATATGTGTAATTTTATTCTTGATATCGTATTTCTGGGGAAAAAAACAATAGGCCAAAATAAGTGAGCAAGATCTTCATGAAGATGAGTTACAGGGAAAGGCAAAATTTGCTCTAGTAACAATTATTCAAGAAGCTAAAACTTAAAGATGACAAATGCCATGACCCTTTGTGATCTCCAGATGATTAAAAATATCAATTTGTTGTGGATTGTGGATAAATTCCCAGAGGAAACTCTAACAGAGTAACATATTAACTACTGTCTTTCCTGCAATATTTGAAGTCTCAAAACATTTCTTCTTGAACTGACAATCCAGTGGTCAGCCACAAAACTGCATATAAAGATGTATATTCGTGCTCCAAACAACAGTATCAGTGTGTTTTACACAGCAAACTACCATCATATATCTGCTACCGAGGCTGGAAGACAGACAGGTATCAAATAAAAAACCCAAGGCTATTAAAAATGAGAAATCCAACTACTAACCAGCAGTAGTCAAAAAAAAAGAATCAACGCTTATTGTGGAGTCAGGATTCTCAATTCTAGCACCTTTAGAGAAGAACAAGACATAACTTATTTTTAAAAGTTACAGTTAGAAATAATTCTGAAAAACTCAAATTGAGAAAGCCTAGAATCTAAAAAAGTTACACTACAGAGCAGATCAAACACCAAAAAATAAATTAAAAAAAAAAAAGTAAAAATAATTTTAAAGTTCTATGGAACACAGAAGCAACCCACTAAGAGATAAGGAACACAGATAACCAGGGCAACTGAGTAATAAATCATCATTAGTGTAAAAGGAATTTCTTTAAATAAAACATGAACAGTATCCACCAAGGCCCAAAGGCTATGTATATCTCTTGGTATCACTTTCTAATTCTGTTTAGCATATGGGCTTTGCTGGTAATGGGCAGAAAAATATTAATCTCAAATCTGTAATATCTTGCTTATCAAGAAGCAAGATGATTAGCTAATCAAGGATATCTTTCCTTCTATAGACTGCTTACTATGTTCAGCTAACTCGGGGAAGGGCACATTTTAAACCGAGGGAGATGACCTTATTTAGTAAAACTTGAAAAATTTCCTTTCGTTTTGATTGTCCAATTTATGTAGTATGTGATATTAACCCTGTAACTATTCTGGGTTTGTCATGATTCATACAAATTCCGTCATTATATTGAGTTTCACTTCACTAGATCACTACATGGAGTTCTAATTGAGCTCATTCCAATTCCTAAATTTTCTAAGATACTTTATGTAAACTTAATAGTTTCACGCAGTCTAAACTTTATAACACTATTTACACTAACAAATACTATTGCAAAATTTCAAGTCCTATTTCTTACGTGTGTGCAGATACTCAGGACATATTATTCTGTTCCGTCTTTTAAAGCCAAAATTAGTGTTCCAACAGTGGCTGGCACTACAGTACGCTAAAAGTACAATAGGGCTTGAGAAACATCCTCAGAATTTACAAAACTGGTGATCAATCATTCATACCTAGAATTCAAAAGCCCAAGAGCCACTTTGACCCCAGCCCAAACTTTATTCTCGCAAAAAACAGATTATTATAGCTTCACTATTATAGTTTTTATGTACTCAACTAGAAAAAAACCTCCACACCTTGTCCCAACTGAGAAGGTGCTGACATTCCCTCTCACAAGCAAATATGCATTCACCTGCACTTTAACTAGTAGCAATTCTCTATACAAATTAGTTTTTACATTTTTCATGGAAAAGAGGCAAAAGTGTCTAATTCTTTGCCCTTTCATCCTAAAAAAGGCAATACCTATACTTCTGCATATAAGAGGATAGTAGTGAAAAAGTATCATGCTTTTCCTCTCCATTCCCCATGAAAAAAAAAAAAACAAAAAACATTAATCTTCTGTCTCTGTCCCTCCAGCTTTTTAACTACAAGAAGTGTGTAGTTTCACAAAATTTATCATCAGAAGGGAACAAAAAGTATCCAACTGTGCCTAGCATTTTGAATTTGCTAGAAGAATAAAGGAAAGAAAGGGATTAATATTACTTGGTATTTCTTTAAATAATTAGTTTTACATTTTGGCCTTTACAACGCCTTCACACAGAGCTGCATCTACAGCCAATGACTTCTTGCATTACAGCTTCCAATAAAATGAAAAATGTAGTCAGTTGTTCCAGAAACATATTAAGTGCAGACAAAAAGAACTTTACACATTTGCAAATAAACAAAAAATGTGGTAAAGTTAAACTTACCTCAAATTTAAGTAAGTTAGCATTTGCAAGTTTACTATGGCATCTGGTATAATTTTAATACAATTGTGGTATAGATTTAGTGTTTCCAGTGACACAAAATGGCACAACTCCGTAGGAACCTCAGTTAATCTATTCTTGGATAAATCTGAGGAGAAAAAGAGAAAGTACATTTTTTTGAACCATCAGAAAGATATACTTTGAGCACCTATGCTTCTTTAGTAAAATAAATTAATAAATGCAATCCTACAGTGAGGCAGCAAATTAAGCCAATGTTTTTATTATGCAAAATAAAACTAGTGCTAACCTTCATAATCTTGATATGGAACAGACTGCATATAAAAGAGCAGCCACTCAATTAAAATTTATTCTGTCTAATAAAAAGTAATTATTTGCAGGACTCAATATGCTGAAGAAATACTTGCAAACCGAACCAAGTCTAGATTCCAAACCTCATATAATACACCAAAAGATCTAGCCAATACACAGCTAGACATCTGCAAATAATGATAGTGTTTAGAGAAAACAAACAACAAGGATTACATCTTTTTTTTTTTCTTTAAAGAAATTAAAAAGTTATTTGGGTTACTCTTCAAACTGACTTGTATTTCCTAGATCTCATCAATAATAAAAGAATGTTACCTATAAAAACAGTGAATTCCGTCAGGAATTAATTTATTCTATGGTACAAGTATATACAAGACAAAAATGATGGATGCAAATCCCCCAAGTAAGTGCTTGTACCAACAGATCAAAGTTTTTGATTTTTGACCAGTTATTACCCTTTCTTTCTCATTGTAACCAGACAGGAAAATCAGCAGGAAGAAACTGAGCTTTGTTCCTTAACTACCTCATTTTTCATACAGTGGTATCGTAATACTGATGTGAACTCAAGTCATAAAATAATGCATGACAGCATTCAACTGAATTAAACACTGTTGCAGAAAAAACATCTCTTATCACCAGAAACCATACAAATGCCACCTACCCATACCACCAGATGGGTAACGTGGCCTGAAGAATGGTCATGTGTTTTAAGTGGAAAGAACAGGAATGTACGTAGGCAAAAAGTGAAATGTCTGATGGGAAGGACAGAAGGAAAAGAAAATTAAAAAAAAGGAACAATGATCTCCTCAATTCTTCCCTGCTGCTATTTTAAGCCTCCTCCCTGATCCTTCCAAACTTATTTTGAAGCTTACTTTCTCAGACTACATAAAGGAAAAAGCAGCCAAAGTATTTCAGATACATTTCCAGCATGCTGATGATCTGACTCCTCTCTTCTGGGCCATAAAGCATTTTTTTGCTTTTATGAACAAACAGGCAGAAGCCTGAAGATCTTTTTAACTTCCTTCGCAGTTCCAGACTCATCAGTTTGCTTCACAGAGGCACAGCTTGAGTTCAAAACTATCGTCAGTAGGAAGGTTTTATCATTTTTATTTTTGTTCCTGTCTCCTGCAATGCGAGTTGCAATTCAGTACGCCATATTCCCCTTGTCAGATTACACTTTGCTTCACTTTGTTGACTCCAACAAAAAGTTGGTTTCGTTATTTCGTCCTCTACCAAGACAGCAGCAATTGCCCGGGAGTGCAATAACTGAGAGCAGCCCTGCTGTCCCAAACAGTCCTATGGTTGAATTGAGCACCTCCAACAAAATTATTCACTTTTAAGTTACTAAACAGCAGCAACGCTTGAGCTGCTCTGCTCTCTCTTACCCAGCTTTGATGGCAGTCAGATGCGGCATTACCTCAACTTCTCTTTTCCTTCACTTCTGCCATCAAATGAAAACATTCCCTGTTTGAGTGAGTATTATTACTGTATCAAAGGGGAAAAAAGCTCTTCAATGTTCCTCTGTTTTAGTGCTTTAATCCTCTACTGTTTTCTGTTTGTCATGAGAGTACTTGTTTACACTGCTTCCCTCTCCTGCTGCCTTCCCAGCTATGTTTCTTATCAGATATTAACAGGACTGCCACGCTGTAACTTAATGAATCATGCAGGGGATTCTTCATATGTTACAACTGGATTTCAAAGAAAACCTTCCCTTTTTTTTTAAATCATACTTTTCTGCAGTGACATTGCCACATACATATTGCTCCTTTGCTCCTTTAAAGAGACAGGAGCAGCAAGATGTGGAAGAGTGAACTGAACTTCAGGCCTGGGCTCGAAGACACCCTGCAGGGCACTGGATGGGACACGGGGAGTGACCTCTTGTCCTTCAGCCCATCGTTCTCAAGTGAAACACGGGTCAAAAAACTGTGAACATAAAAATGTTACTTCTTCTCAAGCTACTAAAGCTGCAGCCTACCACCCTAAACCCCATCTTCACGCCTGTTCTCATTTACCTTCACATCGAACAAAAGGGACTGTTGCCGCAACGTTTGTCTTACCCTTGAAAAATTCCAATACCTCAAAATTAAGTGCAACAGGAGCAGGATCAATCCAGCAGCTATGAGGGACATTGCTATCACACTAAAATGCTTTTTATATTTTTTTATTTTATTTTATTACTATCCTTTGTTCTCAAAGGCTTTAACTCTGTTCATCTGAAGAAGGTCAAAACGAAAAACCCACAGATAACAGACAAACTCCTTCCTGTCATCTCAGGACCATGGGTGATAGGACGCGCTACGCACACAACAGAGGAATTCAAGAATTAACTTATAACAAAGTAAGTCCATTAATTGTTATTGTCTAGTTATCACAGTTTAAGACCTTTTCAACACTTACATCTATTGTTGCTTCCTAAATAATAAAAACCCAATTCTATTCACAACATAAGACAGAGGAATAAAAACTATAATTTAATTTAATACCACTGTAACATAACTTAAGAGAAAAAGCAGAAATTTGCTACTATAATTTACTGTTAAGAGGTATCGTTAATACCAAATCTGAATGTCTTAGAGAAACAGAGTTCTGGAATGGAATCTGACATACAGAATGCTTATCGCATTTTTTAACTAGTGGCAATAATTTTTGCCAAAAAACAGACTTTCCTGATCAAATGGAAGCAAAAGAAAAAACGTTGTTTTTATTCAACCCTAGAATGAATGTGAGCCTCTGAACACAATGCAGCTGTGAAGAAAGCCAAGCAGCTTTCAGATGTATCTTCAGAAATGAAAAGGAAAATAGGCTGCATAACAAACTTATACTGTACCTTAAAAGCATATGTAAACATGTACAGAAACCTCTGAAACATTCATAATTATTTTGCTATTGCTTTATACAAAGGTACTTTTCCCTCAAATTACTGCATCTTACAATTAGTCTGCAAGTATTTCAGGTTTATTCTGATATTTAATTCTAGAATAAAATACAAGGGTTAAGCCTTAACAGAACTGCAGAATCTTGTGAATATACTGAGAAAAACTGTCTGCATGTATCTTGTTTCTCTCCCAATTCACAAACTTTCTGTAAAATATTTTGCAAAGGCTTTCTTGGGTTCATTATTTAGGGAAAAAGAAGAATGCAGAAACAAAAATTCTAAACTGCATCTGAAAATATTTTTCTAATACAGAAATACTTAGTTGGCAAACCTTTACTTCCTTACTGCTTCCCAAATCACTAAGCTACACATCCCCTTTGCCTCATTAATTTCAACAATAATGCTTCAGGGTAATTAAAAATAATGAAGGTACTGTACAGCCTAGCCTTTGCTGTAGAAATGAAAATGAACAGAGGAACGTAATTTGCTGGTGTTGAAAGGAATTTTGATTAATTTGCTTATACTATCTAAAACAAAAGAGATCTAACAAATTAATGAATCTATGATGGCAGAAGTATATTTCATGGTTGCCAAGACAGTACAGGTAGGTTTCACCTGAGGTTATTGTTTCCTTTAACTTCCATTATGAAATAGGTGACACAAATATAAACAAATATGGGGAGGGAGGCCATGAGCTGGAGTGAGCTTTTTGTTTTAAATGAAATACACTATTCATTCATTATTTGTGACATCAAGATGTTTTCAAACTACATCTGGCTGCGCTTCATCTTTCCCTGCCAAGAACAAGTTTGTTAAAACTCCAAAATAAAGTAACAGAACACAAAAAAATAAGCAAGCCAGTTTAGAAAAATATTAGATGGAATCTTGATCTTTGAACGAGTCAGCACAATTCTGGCGCAAGGACATGGCTTTTGTATGAGAAATGTTACTATGTTGGAAGCAAGACAGGAACTACACAAAATAAGCACTTCCTTAACTAGGAGCGAACAATAAAAAGCTAGAAGTTCAGACTGGTAAATAAACATTTAACAGAAGACTCCAAGCCTTGTTTGGTGACTGGCACACTGCACGGTCAGGGTCCATGCTGCCACCACACCAGTGAGAACCACCCCCATCCTTGGGGCAAAACCTTTCAACCCCTGTAGCTCTGTCTACCAGAATGAAGAACCACCACTGACTAGGACCTTTCTGACTTCATGCTTTACAGGCAGATTACCAACTGCCACTATACACATATAAGTGCCGTAAAACACTGCCACTGCAGAAACCAAAATGGCATTGCCAAAATAACCAGAATAATACTAGAAGTCATATGGTGACATTTCTATCAGTAGCATTAGGAAGGAGGGTGTAGAGAGATGGGGGTCGGTCTCTTTTCTCAAGTCACAGGCGACAGGATGAGAGGAAATGGCCTCAAGTTACGCCAGGGGAGGTTCAGGTTGGATATTAGGAAAAATTTTTTCACTGAAAGGGTTATCAGGCATTGGAATGGGCTGCCCAGGGAGGTGGTTGAGGCACCATCCCTGGAGGTGTTCAAAAGACAGGTTGATGTAGTGCTGGGAGGTATGGTTTAGTGATGGTGATGCTTCTTGTTTGTTGTGCGGGTGTCTATTTTTGTCAGTTAGGTTGACGGTTGGACAAGATGATCTTTAAGGGCCCTTCCAACCTAGAAGATTCTGTGATTCTGTTACCAAAGTGCTCCAATTTTTCTACTTTCCTGTAAGTAATACATTATTAAACACACATTATTATACATTATTGAATAAAAATTGCAGAGCGTTCACAGGAGAGCTAAACAATTTAAGCCTTTAAGTCAAACAGCAATTAAATAAATACGCACGTGCATTACTACATCACCATCCTTACCCAAGGATTTTAATGAAAGCAGTATTACCAAAAAGCAGTGATTTCAAATTTTCAGATTATGGAAACATTCACTATAAATTTATACTTCTAACGAACAAACCGACAATAGACAGAAGTTGGAATTATGCAAGTAAGCATCTATCCACCAATAAGCAGGAAATTTTTAAGACAGCTAGAGAGAGGAAGATCTGAAACATAAGAAATATCTGCATTTGATATGGAGAGATTGGAAATCAAGAAACTGCAAGGTAAAAGAATCACCCAAACAACCTGAACTCCAGCCCACCAAGTTCCTATTTTTATACTCTTCAGCACTTATGGAATAAAAGACAGGAATTATTTTGAAGAATATATTTGCATTTGTACTAAGATGCCATTCAAGGTATTCAAATGAGGTGTCTGAATTTGATTTAACAAAATTCAAGCAAATCACTGTAAGAACCTGAAAGAAATAGTAAGTTCAACCCTAATTTCATGGGGAAATTATGCAAATAAGAATGCTGGGAAATAGAGAAAGAAGTCTGTATATGATATGACACAACTGTATGGAGCTTCACCTTTTACCCCATAAGTTACCTGCATTTTGTGTACTCACCTTGAGTACTGTGTCCAGTTTTGGGCCCCCTACCATAAAAAAAGACATTGAGGTGCTGGAGTAGGTCCAGAGAAGGGCGACAAAGATGGTGAGGGGTCTGGAGAATAAGTCTTATGAGGAGAGGCTGAGGGAGCTGGGGTTATTCAGCCTGGAGGAGGCTGAGGGGAGACCTTATTGGTCTCTACAACTACCTGAAAGGAGGGTGTAGAGAGATGGGGATCGGTCTCTTTTCTCAAGTCACAGGCGACAGGACAAGAGGA
Organism: Calidris pugnax; assembly: GCF_001431845.1. Lineage (NCBI taxonomy): Eukaryota > Metazoa > Chordata > Aves > Charadriiformes > Scolopacidae > Calidris > Calidris pugnax. The sequence goes on along the minus strand of NW_015094510.1, from coordinate 14,781,373 downwards.
AACGGCCTCAAGTTGTGCCAGGGTAGGTTCAGGCTGGATATTAGGAAAAATTTTTTCACTGAAAGGGTTATCAGACATTGGAATGGGCTGCCCAGGGAAGGGGTTGAGGCACCATCCCTGGAGGTGTTCAAAAGACAGGTTGATGTAGTGCTGGGAGGTATGGTTTAGTGATGGTGTTGCTTTTTGTTTGTTGTGCGGGTGTCTATTTTTGTCACAGTTATGTTGACGGTTGGACAAGATGATCTTTAAGGTCCCTTCCAACCTAGAAGATTCTGTGATTCTGTGATTTTCATGAAGCTTTTAGGAAGCATGTATTTCCATATTAGTTACCTATATCTTCATTGATAACTAAAGCCACAAACTGAACGCACTGTATCTCAGACAGCTTTTGAAATACCTACTTAAATGCACTTCAGACCTTCAGAAACACTGTATCCCACCCATATTTGCAAGTGATCTATTATCACTTTAATAATGCCTATCAGAGTGAAATAGTCAATGCTCTCTTATGAAGCAATGGCTTCATTCTAGCTTCTCCCCCTAAATGGTAGTAAAATGCATAGACAAATGCCATGTATTAGTCATGAAAACACTATAATGCAACTATAAAATGCTATATACTTCTAAGTCATGTCCTACAACTTGTCATTATCCACAGCAGCACCATACCTTGTCTCATCTACTTTGCCATTCCCATCTGCCAGTAGGCATCAAGGAATAATGTCCTGGATGTACAGCCAGCTTTTACTGCAGTCCACAACTTCTACAAGACAGCGATGCTACACGAACAAAAAAAGAGGCAGCAAAGACCTCCACTGACTCCGGCCTCTGATGCATTCTGGTTTTCCACAACAATTATGCCACAAAGAATGCATGGCATTTCTTCACTAAGAAACATTTCTATTTAAGTTATTTAGCAGAGAGAAGAACAAATAACAGAAGACAAAGAATGGCCGCTACAGTAAAAACAATTCTACTTCTATATAAGAAAAAAAATACACAGTAGTACATGGACTCAAGGTTTTCTGTTCTGAAACTACAACTTGTAATAGATTGAGAAAAAAAGCTCCAGTACCAATTCCTGAGAAAGACAGCATTACTGTTACAATAACAGTAACATTTAGACACTGATTAATACCACTGAGTCTGGATGTATGACTACTGACTCAAAACATGTAGAAAGTGCATCTAACTCAGGCAACTGGGCCTAAAAATGTAGACACGCTGCCAAAAAAAAAAATTATATTTTGAACAGATTATGAAGTGACTCTGCTGTTTCACACACACTTCCTAAGCACTACTGCTTGGAGCACTGTCAGCATATCTCTTTTCCACCTGTCTCCCGTTGTTAACTTAAGAATTAACATTGAAAATTTATACCTCAAAGCCACAGATAAATTAAGATTACGCTATAGATGCAGCAAATTTCAGTTATACTAGTGATACACAAACACAACATTGTTTTCAGTGTCACTGATGGTCAGAATGACTTTGACAAGCAATAAATTGAATTAACAACTGTCATAGTAATCATGCATATTCACTACAGTTATTAGAGGGGACCTAAATGGGGGTTTTAGAGGGAGAAATTAATGATTGAAGGAAACCAACACTCAGAGAAAGCATCTCATACAGTCTCTCAGAGGTGTCACCACTAGAGGGGGCCCTGATCTCACAGACTTGGCCAACACCCTGTAATGGGTTTTTTCCAACTGTTTCCTTCTTTCAGGGTCCATCCACGGCATATGACAAGGACAGAAATAGGAAGGCACACCTTATAACCCCCTCCCCAGCACTCCTATGAACCTATTGCCCACTGCAGTCTTCAAAATATGACAAATGAGGCTACTCATTTGCAAATATTACTGCAGAAAACAAATATATAAACTGATTTCTACCAAGGTCAAGCCCTTACCAAAAAAGGTCTGTTCTGAAATAGGCACACTCAAGTGCTTTTCCCCAACCTTCCCCCATATGATGCGACAATCTGAGGTATCTTGAGCTCTCTGTAGTTACAACAACATGTGGCCTATTTCAGACAAAAGTGGTGTTAAAATTAGAAGATATATTTGACAAAGACCGTGCTTACAAACTAATTCCTCCCCATTGATCCCCATCTACCATTCTACTCTATATCACCCACTGCTCCATTATGGAATCCATAGCTTGCTTTTCCACAGTGCCCTGTAACCTCCCATTAAAGCACACCCAAGCATAAGAAACATGCATCCAACACTTCTCAGGTACTGCTCTAACTAGCCTGAAGCAAACTGTATGAGCCACCTCTCCCAGACACCTAAACTTTGACCAAACATCACTTCAGAGTCTTCTGCTTCCTCTGTGTGAAACAAGGGTGGGAGGAGGAGGCAGCAAAAGGGTAGCAATAATCAAGGAAATTGAAGCATATTCTCATGATCAGCTCCATGGCGTGCTCCAATTCCTATGTGACAAAGGAAAGGTCTCTGCAAGAAACACACTCAAACCAGTATCAGCAGCCTGGAAGAATAAGGAGGTTAATACAGCAGTCTGCCTCATTATTGCATCTGCCTTTAGGTGGCAAAATAAAACATTTAAATTTGTCCTTTATCTTCTATTTCTTCCTCTTTAGGACAACTGTTCAGGGTTACGATTGGCAGAAAAAATGGTTCCGGGGGAGGGGGGGGTTCTGTTTACATCCTGAAGATGAACCTGGTGTGGAAGTGCATAAGACTCCCTAAAAACATACTGTAAAACAATTGGATTCTTCCTGCAGATCTCCATGTAGGTATGAACATCTTTAGAACTGTGGTGGGTTGATCTTGGCTGGACACCAGGTGCCTACCCAGCTGCTCTATCACTACTGCTCCTCAGCAGGACAGAGGAAGAAAACACAATGAAAAAGCTCATAAGTCAAGGTAAGGACAGGAGATCTCTCATCAATTACTGTCACAGGCAACACAGACTAGACTTGGGAAAATTAATTTATTGCCAATTAATAACAAAGCAGGATAGTGAGAAATAATAACAAAAATGGAACGACCTTCCCTTCATCCCCCTTCCCCCAGGCTCAACTTCACCCATGACTCTTCTACTTCATCCTCTAACCCCCACTTCCCCCAGTGGTGCTGGGGGGTAGGGACTGGAAGTTGTGGTCAGCCTGTAAAGACCTCATCTCAACCACTCCTTCCTCCTCACATTCTTCCCCTGCTCCACCATGGGTCCCTCCCACGGGCTGCAGTTCTTCAAGAATTGCTCTGGCATGGGTCTGCTCCATGAGGTACAGTCCTTCAGGAATGGACTGGCCATCATGGGTCCCCCACGGGGTCACAGATCCTGCCAGAAAACCTGCAGCAGCACAGGCTCCTCTCCATGGGCCATGGTTCCTGTTGGGAGCCTGGTCTACAGTGTGGGCTCTCCACACACTGCAGCTTCCTTCAGTACACTTCCATCTGCTTCAGCATGAGGTCCTCTCTCTGCTCCAGCACCTAGAGCACCTCCTCCCTCTCCTTCTTCACTGACCCTGGTGCAGCATTGTTTCACATTTTTCTCACTCCTTTCTCACACAACTGCCATGTGAGAAAGCATTTTTTACCTTTTCTACACTATGTTACTACAGCATTTTTTACCTTTTCTAAACTATGTTACTACAGAGGTTTGACAGTTTGGCTGATGGGCTCAGCTTTGGCCAGTGGCAGGTCTGTCTTGGAGACTGGCTCTGTCTGACATGGGGGCATGTCTCACAGAAGCCACCCCCCTCCAGTCCCCATTACCAAAATCTCACCACATAAATACAGGCACCCAAACACTTGTATCATGAGATGGAAAAAAACACTGGACAGCAAACACCCTCCATCAACTGAATGACTTTTAATAACATGTGGTATGAAACCCAGTTCGTGGGCCATGAAGCATTCCTCTGTCTCCCACGCCTTCCTTACAAGAGGGAGGATACAAGTCATTAATTTTTCACTCCTTAATAAACAACCAACCCTAAGAAGGATCAATGGCTTGTATCATTCCAGTATTGTACTAGTCAGCCTCAGCAGGCCTGGAATATTTCAGGTGTTTTCTCAAACACAATAGCAGTAAGAAGAAACGTTCACCCAACTGTAAAAACTGATCATCATTTTCAGCCTTCATAGTAGGTTGGTGAAGAGAACTGGAGGAACAAAACCTGAAGTGTTTACATCATACACTATCCAGCTGAACATCTTTACTGCATCAAACTATATTTCAGTTGTCTACCTAAACTGTTCATACTAGCACATGGAAGAAAATTTGATAGTGAACACCCACCCATATGAAAGCAGGACCTTCCCTGGCTCGTCTGTGGAAACAAAAACTAAAAGTATACCTTGATATTGAAAAGTCCCCAAGATTAACTTCAGTCATCACAGACACACTTTAATTATTAGCATGGAATGCTGTGAGGTCAGGTAAACTGTGGGCTATAAGGGGACTTCCAGGTATATTAGAGACTTCACACATAGGACTAAGACTTGGATTATGAAATTCTTTTCCGAAAGAAGAATAGTGACCACAGGATTCACTAAATTCAAAACAAAAGGTGTAAATTGCGTACGCGGCACACAACCTTATTTCAGGCAAACAAATTACTTCCACCTATTGGAGAACAGGGAAAGATATGAAAAATGGGACAGAATGTAATTCACAAAAATGGTGGAGGATCCCTGCACGGACCTACTCTAGTGTCTTCTATTGCCAATCTCTTGTTTCAGATACAAAGATCTCCTTTCTTAAAGCTGTCTACTTTTGAAACCAACACACCTTCCACTTCCATGAGGGAATTCCACATGAGGCACTCAAAACCAGCAGGATGTAATCTAGTGGTCTACAACCTTTTGCAGCCCACAGATAATACAAATGGAAGGAACAAGCTGGAAACAGTCAGGTTGTTTTTTTTTCACTTCATTCTCTATTTTAAAAGAAGAGAGGACGCTATTCATGCAATGTGTTACCTGCCTCAGTGACCTGCTCCAAGAGGAGTTACCCGAGATTCACCATCTGGCAGAAGTAGCACATAAACCTGTTTCTATGAAGTAGCTCACTTGCCTGCAACTCTGAAGATGATTATTTTTCACACCTGACAGACTAAAACACTAGATTTGTTTCTTTTTAATTCATTTTTATACATGAACTGTCTCAAATTCTGTAAGAAAATTTGCTATGAACAGGTAAATGAATGAAAGTTATTTGATCTTTGGGTATATCAAAGCTATGTGGGTAAAGACATGAAAAAACCTACCTGATGCTAATTTACAGTGACATGGAAAGCACAGTATTACTCATCTAATCGCTTCCTTTCTGCCTGCCCATCTCCCACAGATGCCAGGATTAACCTACCTTATCTACATTATTCATGTATTTCTCCCACAATAGTTCTTGAAGTCAGCACAACATAATTGTAACAGTTTATCAACACAAATCTGCTTTGTACCATAAAAGCTGACTTAGGCTATTGAGCACATCCTTAAACAATGAACTGATTATATGGCTATTACACAGGAAAAATGTGAAAAGAATTATTTGAATTTATATTTGAAATTATTATTAAATTTGAAAGAAATAGCTAAGAAATACTTCAGACTTCTAAACAAAACATGAATATGTGAAAATGTTACCAGAGATTAAGGTACCAAGAAAGAAAATCCTGGAATAAACAAATAAATTAATTGTAATAAATAACCAAAAATCAAGATTGCTCTTCCCAGATAAAGAAAAAAAAATAATAAAAGACTTCCCCGAATTAAAAGTGAAATAAGCACAGTACATACTGCCTCTATTCTTAAAAAATCCAAACAGACTAAAAACCACCTTGCTGGATTCACTATAAGTACAGACCTGTAAAATTTGCACCAAGATCTCTTTCCTATGCAACTGTTCCCATGGCTCTTTTTTAAGTTTAAGACCATGTTTCTCAACCCTCTCATTTTTCTTTCCTTCAGAATCAAAGAACCTTGCCCTCTTTGCGGGAAACAAACCCAAAACAGCTATCTCATCCAGTACGCTGCTCTCAGTCAGGGGAGGAGCTGGGGTTGATGGATAACACATGCAACTTTTTTGTTTTCCACTTGTTTTAACAAGTCATAGTTTACATCAGGGTTTTAATCTAACATGAGAGACATCAGATACACAGACTGCAAAAAGACTGTGGGGAGGAAGTAAAACAAACACACACGCTCTACTTCCAAACAATCTGGTGCCTGTGACTGGGCAGACAGCAACCTCCTTACATTTGCCATAATGCTCACTGGGGCACACAGGTGGGAATGAGCCAGCAGGCACCTGAGGGGCAGTCTGCAGCCACAGGTAAACATCAGCCCTGGTGGTATGTAAAAAGGGCACCACAACGTGCATTTTGAAGGGACAAAAAATATGTTTCCTTCTGGTTTATTTCTTTCATATTGGTTTGGTTGCTGTGGTTTTTCAGGGCAGGGGAGGGAATCACTTCAGAGTCTTCTGAAACACACAAAACAACTATTCTTAGAATGGTTTGTGTTGGAAGGGACTTTAAAGATCATGCCATGGGCAGGGACACCCCCCATCAGACCAGGTTGCCCAAAGCCTCATCCAGCCTCATCTTGAACATTTCCAGGGATGGGGCATCCGCAACTTCTCTGGGCAACCTGTTCCAGTGCCTCACCACCCTCACAGTAAAGAACGTCTTCTTAATATCTAGTCTAAATTTCCCCTCTTTCAGTTTAAAACCATTACCCCTTGTCCTACTGCTCCACTCCCTGATAGAGTCCCAACAGTTTTCCACCAGTGGGGATGCTGAACCTGCTAACCTTATACTACCACTGCTATTACTCAGTGGCTAAACTTCCACTGAACTCCAAGTCAGCAATTTGAAGTCAATTTAATTTTGAAGCCATTAATGCACTGCAAAACTCTCTGATTCAATAACTGGTGCAATAACGGTACACCAGAAACATTATGACCCAATAACTGGCATTTTTTAAACTGTACCTTCAACAAGTTCATTAACATACAGACAGAGTGATCCATTGGTGATTTAGCCAATTTTGTCACCTTTGAGACACTATTAAAATGTCTCCTAGCAAGACTTTGACTCTTACCAAATGCATTCTCGTGACTCACTATTTGAGCATCAGTACCAGTAAGGTTATTCCTAATAAGAGAACTGTAGTTTTAATCAAAAAATTGCATGGCATTCTGCTCAGATTACAAATTCTTTTCTGCATAAGGAAAGCAACAATCTTGCATTCTTCTCTTAACTTGCTCTCAATTCAGCCTCTTTTCACTCAAAAAAAAGTCCAAGAGTTTACAAGAGCCTCTAAAATTTTCATTTGGACTTCTTCCAAAACTGGGTATCCTTTGTGACTCATGCATATACTTCTCAGCTTTCGTTCCTCCTCTCTCTCCACCTGCCTTTTCAACAATTTGGATAGGAAATTCATTCTTTTGAGAAGAACTCTAAAGAGATACACTAACAAATATACAAGTATAAATAAGTTTTACTTCTAAAAAAAAATAAAATAAATAGCTCTGATTATCCAGAGACGATGAATCATTTCAAGCAGTAATTCTCTGATGGCATTACCACATATCCCCATGTGTTTCCTATGCTTACTTAATGAAAGTCTCATCTCTGAAATTTGTTTATTCAAGATTGACACAGATAACGGAAAATCAACTCTAACACAAAAAGCTTCTAATGTGGCTCGTGCTGAGCCCTCTGCCAGCACACCTGCAGATGTACTGATGGTGTTACTCAAAAGACTACATTATCACAAAGTTATATACACTGTGCAGGATACTACACAACTGTTGTGCTATAAATTATCAGTCGATCTGTTTTCCATATACAACAGTATTTGATTTCACAGAAAGCTAATTTTAACTGTTGACTGAGCACAGAAATACCTATTATATACCATGCTCTTCTAACAAATGGAAAAGGTTAAAAGGTTGGTAAAACTTTGTTGAAAGGTTAGTTTCTGCTTTTAAATCACGCACCTCAAGATTTTAATATGCTAGCAAACTTAAGATATATTCTATCTATATAGATAGAATCTGAAGTCTTTTGCCAGAAACATTTTTAGATAACAAATTCTCCTATAGCTCTCTCCAATGCCTTACATGCAAGAAGCTTTTTTCTTATTCTGCAGCCCACTTTCTATATAACTGTCCACATGAATATGTAAGACTAAGGACCAAGATTGTGCTTTTAATATTTTCTCCTCCCATTTTTTTCCTGTGACACATTCATGAGAACAACATTGTCTCCCTGTCATTCTTTGGCAAGAATAATAAAGTAGATTCTTCTCGTTTCCTCTTGTTACAATTTTCCTGGCCATCCAAGTACACCTTTTCTGCATCTCTTTCAGTCTCAAGTATCTTCCTTGAACACAAATGGGACATAATCCTCCATAGGAAGATTACATTACACCATTGCCACGTATAACATCATTAAGAATTTCTAGTCCCTGCTGAAACACATCTTATGATACAGCCTTGGGACAAAATCAGGTGTTTAAGATCTGTCATATTATCAGCTTGTGACAGCCTTTACAAGTGTCATATCCAAGTTTTCTTCCTTTATTAATTACAATTGCTGACCTCATGACTTACAGCAAACACTGCACTTACTGACTCTTAAATTTTCAGTTTTGTTTCTTCTGGAATATTCTTCATACAGCAATGAATGTTTCCAACACTACGTACACCCCGACTGTTGTCTTAAGTCTGTGTTCTCACCACAAAGAAACAAGAGTGCTTAAGAAACAACAATGAGTAGAAAAAAAACAGACACTAGAAAATACATTATTTCTATAACCAAGTTTCCTGTCTCAGAAATTAATTTCCACTTAGGTAGGTAACTCAAGAAGAAATTAGAAAAACAACAATAGCCACAAAAAAAAATTCAAGTTTTTGCTCACAAACAAAACAGTAAGCAACAGCAACTTCCACTATAGGTTCATAACAGTAAAACATTATGCAAGCTTAAGCGTATCTGACATTACAACTCTCAGTTGTAATTCCAAAAATAAAAGCTATGATGTTTTAGTAAATTAAGCCAATAACCAGACCACCTTTACCAGTGGATTATTTGGAAACAGATGGTTATGGTCATTTACCAAATGTCCTAGGTCTGCTTTTGTCAAGCCTTTGAAGAGAATCTTGCCCACACCCTTCCTTCCCACTAATACACCAGTCACACCTTAAGCACAAAGAAAAAAAAGCAGTTCTTTACATTTTCCACCGGAAAAGCTCTTCTTAGAGGTTAAATAAGCCTCTAAAGAAAAACAGATCATTTAGGCTTAAAGGTTAAAAAACCTATTAAAAGAGTTTTAAAAACCTTTTTTACACCATAACAATTTGAACCAAGTATGGACACATTAAACCTGCTTTAATAAAATCCGTGGGTGCTATACTTGTGGGACAACCTTCTGATGTGAAATTACATCAGTCATTTGTCAACAACTCCCAGTCAATACCAACAACTCCCAGAGGTACACTACATTTCCATTTTGTGTTGCGTCAGAATTTGCACAAACACTCTCAAAAACTGCCATGAGAGAAGACTCATTTGTTATCCCACTATTCATTTTTCACTAAGAACCAAAAAAAAACACTGCAAGAAGGCAAGTTAGGTTACAAGTCTGAAGATTGCAGACAAGTTCCAAGAACATTATTTATTAACAATATATATAAACTAGACTTATATGCAAATGTTTTTCAAAGAGGGGAACAAATACAAGCATGCACAGAGGAAGAAGGGAACTTAGTCTTTCCTTCAGATGTGATGAATGTAGCCACGTTAGAGAACGTGGCATAGAAACAGGGCAATGTGAGCAAGCTGAGTGTAAAAAGGTTGACACAGACCTGACCAGCATCCCCTTCATCGAGCAACTTCAGGACTTGTGGGGTTTTTTTTTCTAATACTCCTAATTATCATACTTTTTCTACAGTAGACATTAGAATAGTCTAAATGCACACAAACTGCTTAGTTTCTTTAAAAGAAAGTAAATTTCAATTCAGCTAAAACATGACTGTTACAACAACAGTTCTTCACTGACCAGAAGAAGAAAATAAGGGGGAGGAAATCTCAATCCTTGCATATGCTATGCTTATAAACAAACATGGGTTAAAAAAAAAAAAAAAAAATCTCAAAAGCACCAGTGTCACATATCAAGTCTTTAGGCTATAAGATTCTAAATATTATTATTGCATGTAAGTTATTATATGTAAGTGATTGCATGAAAAAACCCCTCCTTAAACACAAAAGTAATGACTTGAAGTCGCTGGTTATATATTTCATTTCTTTTGGCATATGAACATAAAGCAACTGATAAAAAGCGTATCACTGAGTTGCCTCAAGCTGCTTCTAGTTGCAGACAAGGGAATTTATTGCCAGCAGGAGTAGTCTACATTTTTAAAATTGTTTCTGCATTCTTTGTATACAGATTGTCAAATTATTTGCATGTGGCAGACTCGTGTCATTTCCAGCTGCTTCTTGGTCCTTGCTGTTTTGCACCAACATTTAACAACTTTCGGCACATCTTACTGAAACTTGGCCATTGAGCAACATTATCTTCCAAAACCACAACTAAATAAGCTAAACCTCTCTCGTCCTCATTAAAAGGTATAACAAATAAGAAATACAGCTTTTCTTTGACAGCCAACAAAGCAAACTGCTCAGTAGCGTTCATTCACCATTCTTTGGCAGCTGTCACAGCCTGATTTTGATAAGCTAGAAGTCTCTTTTAAGCCTTTAAATTTACTTTAAACAAATTAAGCAGTACTACAAACTGCCTTTTAAGATTTCTATGAGTCCTTCATATATTTTAACCAAGTCATATACTGATTTTAAAAACTTGTAACTGATAAACAAACTCCCCTGCATAAAACTTTTATGCGTAAGACTGCATTACAAAGGCAGCTAATAAAACTCTTTGAGATCCCTTCAAAATTTATTTCCAGACATTAATATAAGCTTTTTAGGTGTTTCTGTAAACTTTCTGGTCTTTAATACTTCCATGACAATCCACCTGAATGAGGAACTATATCCTTTGCTTTCACGTGGATTTCCAATATTGATTTTGCAACACGACTGATTCTTGACTGAATTGTGAAAATGGTGTTCAAGTAACTTACATACTGATTATAAGTCATAAACATAATTTTTCGGTGTCCTAAGTTTAGTGAACCCTAAAGTTCCCTAACTCCACTGTAACGCTCAGTGAACTGTAAAGTTCACTAAAAAGTTAACCAAATCACTATCCGGGTAACATGGACATGAAAAGGATCACCCAGATTGACAGGTAACCCACAGAGCACTCATATTAAAAGTTCAATCAAAAACTTGTGAAACAAGGGGAAAAATACTCCTGATTTCTAGACTGGGCTCTAAATTATCATCCATTTTGCACGATATGGATAAGGTGGTGGTTATTCTCTTTGCAGGACATGGATGAGGTAAAAAAAATCCTAATTAGGAATCTAGAACACCTTTCACAAGTCAGAAAGAAAGTACTGTGACTTCACACTGTCTTTCAGAATTAAATAAGGTTTCTTCTCAAATTCAGCCCACAGCATCTGCTCATCCAAATTTCTCCACAAATCCTCTTCAGTTTGCTTTGGCAAGATTCCTTGGCTGCACCCTCTTGACCAAGGTTATGTGACCCCTAGTACTATCCCTGCCACAGCAACTTCCCAAATACGCCAAGCCAGAAACTTATGTTCCCTAGGTTTTCCAACCAGCCACCCAACCTGTTATCAATACAATGAATTAATTCTACTTGAAATTTTTCACAATAAGAACAACCAGCCATTGGAATAATCTCCCCAGGGAAGTGGTGGATTCCCCAACATTGGGCACTCTTAAGATTCAGCTGGACAGGGTGCTGGGCCATCTTGTCTAGACCGTGCTTTTGCCAAGAAAGGTTAAACCAAATGATGCTTGAGGTCTTTTCCATCTTACCAGTAATGAAAATAGTATTTTAAAATTTTGCTTTATTGAATTCCAAGAGTTAGAAGAATTATTTATTTTTAAATTTCTTAATAGGAGTTTTACACATGTGCAGTAACTAAAAAAAAAAAAAAACAAACACAACAAAAAAAACCCAAAAATGACTAAAGCCGTTTGGAAAGGCCAAGGAATTGTAAAGACTAACATATCCTCTTCAAGCCCAATGGTACGGCTTCACAGGATTTATTTTTTGTACTTACTTTGTAATTTGGTCTGGAACTCTGATATCCCCCTGCCATGCAGAAACACGCATGCCAGGGGGCCAAGAGGTCAAAGAACTTTCATCCCACTCTTGGTCTAAGGAAAATCTGTATTTTGATGTGTACGTGACTGCAGGTTACACCACTCTGTTTTCTCTTTCATACCACCACTTTACTGACTGACTCCTGTCCGGGACAACACCACTCTGTTTTCTCTTTCATACCACCATTTTACTGACTGACTCCTGTTTTCTAACTCACCAGCAATTACACAAGCATTTTCAATAGAGCAACATGGTCCATTAATATTTTCCTTGAACATCGCAAACTAATCTAAGTTTGAAGACCAGAGAAGTTGCCTAAAATTAAAATACATAAATAAATATAAATACATTCATACATCATTTCCGTGTCTTTTCTTCTACCTTTTATCAGTAAAAATAAAACTTCATAAATGTGCTATATTATGGCTCCAAGAACATCTAAATCTAGGCAGATGAAAGTGCCTATATGAACACAATGTACAAAGTTCAGAAGGAGTTTAAATGCCTTCACTTTAGCCCATAATCAGTAGGTGATATACAAGAATGAAAACAAGACTGTTGTGATACAGAGTTTTCAATTATAAAACTTCTAAACCTCAAAGTGATGAATTTAGGAGGGGAAAATGTTAAGTGTGCTATTATTACAAATACTGTAAGTCCATTTATTCATAGACAATTGCTTTTGCCAAGAAAGGTTGGACCAGATGGTCCTTGAGGTCCCTTCCAACCTGGTATTCTATGATTCTATGAATTGAGCTGTCTCAGCTGTTGCTTTGAATGCTTAAGCATATAATCTACGGCAAATACTTACAGCAAATTAAGAACTTAAGAGAAACAAAGACGATAGAAGTTCCTGACACCTCTTAAATTCAGTACAGTCAAAGTAACAACAAAACAAAATGAGACATCTGGAACTTAATAATATGCAACAGAAGTTCAGCTTTACTTTTACACCATTGCTTCCACAGTACCACAAGATCACTCAGTAAAGTTTACTGTGTAGATCCAGAATATGCTGCTTTATACTCTAACCTAATTAGCAACTTCATAACTAAAAACCGTAGTGTACTTTTTACTCCCTATAGAAAACAACCTTTAGGGTCCCTACTCTTGCTGGCAGGAGGTATGAAGATGTTTAGATGTATTACCTATTACAAGTGAACCCAGCAGAATGAATTCAAACTATATTGGCATCAAATGTGCCCAACCATCTAAACTCCTTTAACTGGGAGTCCCAAAAAGAATGTCTGAGTTACCGCATAAAATATATATACTATATAAAACTGAAACTTTACTTATACTGTACTGAAATTAAAAATAACATCACAGAAATCTAATCAAATTGATCTGCAGAGGTTTGAGAATCTAAATTAAGAAATAAAACAAACTTTTTAAAGTTACGAGAAGAAACTCCACAAAACATTGCTTTTTCTTATCATTCCAGCTCAGTCTAATCTTATAATTGAAAAGTTCCCACCTTTTAATAAAACTTTCATATAGTTTTACCGACTATATTAAAAAGAGTTTGTTTGTCCACCATGAATTTAGTTCCAAAACAGTGAAAACTTAAGACTGCCTCAACATTCCCCTTATTTGAAACTATACCAATTGGTAAGAGGATTTGGTGTGTGCATGCGTGCAAGTCAATAAAAGAGCACATCACTAAGCCTTTGGCTTTATTCCTCTGGAACTACAGGATGAAAAACAGGCATTCGTCTTTATTCCTCTGGAACTACAGGATGAAAAAGAATGAATGAGAAGAAGATATGATAAAGTTATCAGGGTCAGACAGGAAAGCTTTTAGAAGCTTTAATCTTTCTAAATGAGCCCAGCTTTTAACGTTTATTTTGCAGGCTGTGAAGTAATTCTACCCCAATCAAAGGGAGAACTTAAGAGCAGCTGTTGAACTGTACAGATATATATATATATTCTTGGTAAGTCAATAATGCTGTTTGCATTCTTTAAGTCAAATAGTGGCCTGCTAGATCGTGACCTAGTTAAGCATTACAACTACACAGTTGATAATACTACACTTCTGGTGGCTGTAAAGACAAAGGTCATTTTAAGTGTTGTCAAACAACATTGTGACACTGAGCAACCCGTGCTACACAGAAAGATGAATGAAGGATAAAAATGGTGCATACGGTGGGTGAGAATCTAGTATAACATATCACATAATGGGTTTTAAGGCATGGAAATATAAAACCTTCATCCAATGATGAGGGTAATAAGAGCAGGATATAAAGTTCCCAGAAAAATTGAAAGTATTACTAGAACACTTGCTCTGTTCTCAGTACACTTAATGCTTTTTCGTACCATAAAAAGAGGCATCAGAGTTGGATGACACTTTTTCCTCCCTTTTTCTGAACTGCATGTTACTTTAGAGGATAGAGATTTTGGTTATAATAGGTTTATGAAAGAGCCATACAGTGCTCAATATCAATTGTAGAAGTAATTGAAACATTCAGAAAAGCAAGCAGGGAAGGAAGCATGAACAAACTAAATAGTAAACAACAATACCACCATGTTTACCCATGGAATATTTTATTTTGAAGACTGCATGTGGTTCTTGTGGCCTCTTTACCAAAAGAATATGGCCAGAACTAAAAATGCCAAAGAAGAATGAAAAATAATAATAAAAGCTTTGGAACAGTTTCCATTAAAAGTAAGATTGAGTTGTTTATGATCCTTCAGGCTGGTGATAATACGGTGGAAGGAATACGAGAGTTACTCATGACTGGAACCAATATAGTCAGTAGCAAATGACAATTCAACTGTCTCTGTAATATAGGGAGGGAAGGGAAATAAAAAAAAAAAACAAACCCTGGGAACAAAAAACCCAACAAAACAAAACATGGAACTCCTTACAAGACTTTAGTGGGATTCAAAAAGGAACTACACAAACCTTCTGAAAGAAATACCCATTAAGAACTTAAAAACAAAGGTGATGCTTCTGCCTCATGAAGTCCCTCAGCTGCAAAATTTTGAAAATTGGCCATATGTTCTGAGGAAGGTAAGAACACACATTAGATTAGTCGGTACTCTTCCCCAGGCACACACTACAGGCTACTGAGACAGACTACTGGGCTAAGCAACAGTTACTGCTACAAGCTCTCTCTTTTATTAGGACATAAAAAGCTCACATGAAGTTTAAGCCTGCAAAAAGGGCAACGGCTTTGTTAAAACTGCCAATTGACAGTAGTAAATTATAATTACTGACTAAAGTTCATTGATTTACCGTCATCCCTTAGCTGCACAACAACGGAAAGCAAAGCCACCACTTGCCACTTCATGGCATAAATCCTACTTTTGTCACTTCACTGTGCCATCTACACAGCAATCCTGGAACAGCACTTTTTTTAATTCAATGTCAAAATTATTTTAAGGTTAAAGAAGACATTTAATATGCCTTGACATACTTCAAGACTTTTAACACAGTAAGTTCTGTATGAATGACAGCTTGATAGTTTAAGATGGCAGATAAATGAAAAGAAATAGAACTTCTGAAGGAAAATGGTTGCAGCCACTCTATGAACGTAATGATAGCTTTTAGTTTGAATGGAATATACATGCACTCTCCTAAAAATAGACCGGAAAAAGAGCTTCTTCATACCCCAGCAATATGTTCATTTAATAAGATAATAAACAGCATTGCTTTAGGTGCACATTGGTATAAAAAAGCTACATCCACATACAGAAAAATCCTTAACTTTATATGAGTAACTAACGTGTTACACAAAGAACAAAATAATCTCTTCTCCAAAAAGGTCTCAAATCTAGAAGTAGACAAGTACACGTGACATGCAGAAATTCACCAGGTCAGTTCTCTAGACCTTACTAAATTCTACATGAATGATCACAGGATCACGGAATTGTCAGAGTTGGAAGGGACCTCTAGAGATCATCTGGTCCAACTCCCCTGCTAAAGCAGAAACGCCTAGATCTCCAGATCTAGAGAAAGGGACTCCACGACCTCCCTGGGCAGCCTGTTCCAGTGCTCCATCACCCTCACTGTAAAAAAGTTCTTCCTCATATTTGAATGGAACTTTCTATGTTTCAGCTTGAGCCCATTGCCCCTTGTCCTATCGGTGGAAACCACTGAAGAGAGTCCAGCTCCAACATCCTTCAACCCACTCTTTAGATACTTATAAACATAAATAAGGTCTCCCCTCAGCCTTCGCTTGTCCAGGCTAAAGAGTCCCAGCTCCTTGAGCCTTTCCTCATAAGGGAGGTGCTCCAATCCCTTAATCATCTTTGTTGCCCTAAATGTTTTCCAATATAAATCATAATTAGACTCTGAATGGATCACTGGATAAGTTACACAAAACTGAATTTACAAGCAGACAAGTAGAACCATACCAAAAGAAAGAAATGTGACCCACCTGCCTTTCTTGCCAAGGCTGGCAGATCCTAGTTAGAATTATGTGTTTTCACCAGATAACAAAGGGCAGGCAACAAAAAGTGCTAAATAAAACCCCTTCGTGACAGGACTTTTGTTTAAAACACCTGACAATATATGAAAGTCATACACTAAAATTCCCAGCCTTGTGGAATTCCAGCACAGGACTGCAGTTCAGACAAAACAGCAGTGTTTGAGGTGCTTTCTCCAAAATTCTCCTTAAATTATATGTGCTAAAACAAACCACAATTTATTCCATTATTCCAGAAAGCATACCTACAAAGAGGATGAATCTGCATCTAACACTTCAAGGGGCACTGGTTTTCAAGCACAAACACTGTGAGTGAGGTTAACAGATGAAATCTGAGCTCCTATGAAGAAGGAAAGGTGCATTGATTCCATTATGTCTCAATGACTATATTTCACTGCAACCACTTTAGTAGATATATTCACCATTCTGCAAACATGAGAGAGCTCAAGTGTAACATTTGCTTCCTCCTTTGGCTTGAATGTTATGAAAATTTAGTCACACAACGCTCTTCTGATGGAATCGTGACCTACATAGAAGAAATTGGTTTGACAGGAGACAGCTTGCTTAGTAATTTTGGGCACAGTTAATCAATCTCCTGCAGCAAATTTTTCAGCAACAAGTGACAAAATTATAAACTTCATAATAGCCCTATGAAGGCTGATAAATTTTGTAAAGCTTTTCAAGAGAAAAGCATTAGTAAAAAAAGTCATGAACAGTTTTCAGCAAGGTCACCTACTGACGAGGCCTGAAATAATTTAAATGCAATTGTTGCCAAATTTATTTTTAGGTAAAATGTTATCTACCATGTATCTATACTTATTTTTATACATAATGACTTTATTGTAGATTGACAGAAGAAAATGCTTTAACAGAGTAAAACTAAGTCTACCTGGCACACAACATGAAAAATCTGGAAAAAATAACTCCAAACCAGATGTCAATTGTCTTTTTACTCACAAAACACATGGTGTTGCCAAAGAGATGTAAAAAGAAAGTGTATCACATATAAAGACCGCATGAATATAGTTTTATAGAAATAAGTAAATCATGGGTTTAGGTAAAATACAGTCTTTTCAAACCCACTTACAAATGTGGCATAATATTAAACAAAGACAGGATTTCTTATCTATCACATCCATGTGTTGCATAAAACCAGGGATTAATTTAGATTGGAAAGGACCTGTAGAGTCATCTGGTCCAACCTCCAACTTAAAGCGAGACTAACTATATCATGTTGTACAGGGGAATTACAAAGGGACTTTTGAAACAAAGCAAGAGTCAGCTTGAAAGGAAGGACAAACTTTCATGCTTCGTTTACAATGGAGGAGAGGAACCTCATAATGGCAACAGAGCCACCACCAAAGCCTGAGCAGACAATGGAGAAATCACCCCACTGGCATCCCCCTGCCTTGAGGAGCAACGTCCTCACCAGGTGACAGGTGCAGCTGCACTCACAAAATCACTGAATGATAAGGGGCTGGAAGGAACCTCTGGAGATCATCTAGTCCAACGCCCCTGCCAAAGCAGGTCCACCTAGAGCAGGTTGGACAGGAACGCATCCAGGCAGGTTTTGAGTATCTCCAGAGATGGAGACTCAATAACCTCTTTGGGCAGCCTGTCCCAGTGCCCTGCTACCCTCAAAGTAAAGAAGTTGAGATGGAATTTCCTGTGTTCCAGTTTGTGCCCGTTGCCCCTTGTCCCATCACCAGGCACCACTAATAAGAGTCAGTGGCAGTTCTGGGTGTAGCAGGTGGGGTGGATCCTTGGCTCAGGTGGGCTATGTGACTTGGGGGGGCTGTGGGAGAAGGGAAGCTTTACCTCCAGCCTGCAAAGTAGCAGATTGCATGGAGTGGCCCTAATATAAAGATGATCCACATCTCCAGGAAGAGCTGTGTGCAATTAGGTGAACTCGTAGTCCTTAACGTGCAGGCACTGCTTGTAACCCACACTGCCCATGGAGCTTGTGTGTCAATAACTGTGTGGGGGAAGAGGGGAATTAGAACTTCTCATGATTAGTTATGAAAAATGTTTGGATATATGTAGGCTTTTATTAATGTTTCTAATTGTCTGACACACTGATTTATCTGTTATATTGCTGGTATCAATCCTAAGCATAGAGTTCCCCGACTACCACTTCATTACATCGCATTCATAAATCAATAAATTGCTTTTTGTAGTTTAAACTACATGATCTAAACACTTTTTCTCTGCAAGTCAACAATATGACTTCGAATATATCAGTCTTTAAATTAATTTCTAACATTCCTTAACATAATACAGAACAAACATGCTTTTTTGCAGGTGGGGGGAGAAATAAAAAGCATTTCCTTGGAGAAGATTCATTATTAAGCTGCATCCAGTTAACTCAAAACACACCTTTTAGGTAAGTAGAACCCTAATGAGACTCCAGTACCTTCATGAACTTTCCAAATTCCTTCACCTCTGCTTAAATTCAAAGTGGGCCTTGCCATTTAAGTCTTTTAAAATCTTATGCTAGCCTGCTTCACAGGTTCTGACATTATATCCAGCATAATTAGGAATACCACACATTCGCATGTTAATTAAAAACAGATCTAAAAGAAAGGACAAAATATATTGAATATAACTAGACAACAAACATGTATTTTTTGCTTCACACTGCAAAATAACAGCTCATAGATACAAATGAAGAAACAAGCAAGGTTAAAAACACTTGCATTTTAACAAGTAAATTCCAAGCTGGATTTACAGTTGCAAGTTTTCAGGTTTGTTCAGCGCTGCTGAGTAAGGTAAAAAAATTTTTACCTCTAGGGAAACTAAACATAAGGTCAGTCTCAGAGATACAGGTCTTGCCTCAGCAAGTTTACCTCAGCAAAACAGAAATACCTTGCCCTCACTATTTTGCCAGCACTACCCACGCACAGTTACCATGGTTATAAAAATCCAAACCCATGCCACTCCCGCTTCTATTTTTCTCTTTAATTGTGAAAACAAAGTCTCAGTCTGGCCAGATGGCTTCAGGTCTCCTGACTCAAAATGTCTCTCCCCTAAAGAACTACTTCATTATATCAGATGAGAATTATGCATGAAAAAAATTCAATTATGTCAAAAAATGATATATGATTCCTAACATCACCTTTACCCAATTAGCACCTTCATAAATGGAAACTTGGCAACGTGAGCAAGGCAGACTGTTGCACAATCCACACCTCTCAGACCACACAAGGCTTTGCTTCTCACAGTCACCTACCTCAGCAATGTCTGGCAGAAACAGAGAGTTCAAAATTATACCAAAGTTACATGAAAAAAAAAAAAATCATGACTCGCATACAGGAACAAATCATCAGCTAAAGAAAGAGATAGTAAGTGACCACGTTATTACAGAAGTCATCAATATTCTCTGCACTTGATACTGTGTGAGTCATCTTACAAACAAAACTAAAGCAGCAGAAGAACCAATAAGCCCAGGTTTACTACTAGCTTTGTGTCTTCTGGTTGAAGACACTGCCTCATACCCCATCACAGCAGCTTCTTTAATACATTTTTTTTCTAAACAGAGTTGAAAGCCATACCCCATTAACAAGAAGCTCTCTAGTCATTTCCCCGATGCCAAAAATTTTAAATGCATGACACTTGAATAACAGCCCAACTCTCTTCTGAATTCCTTCTTCGTACTTCTAACGTTACAACCCTACAAGCTCAGCTGTTTGAAAACCCTTTCAGAAAAGGCTATACCTGAATTTCTAACACAAAGACTGAAGGGCAGGAGAATGAAATCATTCAAGGCAAAAGTTTTACATTAGATCAGTTAAACTACAGAAATGAAAGAAAGTGAGCAGCCACTGTAAGCTATCAACAGTTTACAAATTTGGATTTTGAAGTAATTACTGATGTATGCAATTGGTTGAGAGAAAACACAGACAGTAGTTTAAATTGCACACAGTGTAGCATTTAATTTGACAACATATAACCACTTCGCGATTCTGTAAGAAGCACATAAAATCTGGGTGTATAATCTATTAAAATATATACACAGTATTTTATGTTTTACAGCTGGGGTAGGACTTGCACACCTAAAAATCTTCAACTCTTTTGAACTAGTACAACTGGCTCCCTGCAAACTTTGTCTGAACTTAAACCAAACAGCCTCAGTGCCTGTTTGGGGTTTCCAACTACCACTATGTCTTGGGGTTTCAGACCTTCGTGCTCAAATATAGTTGTACAACAAACACAATTAAGGCTTTGGAATTCTAGAATTTGTGTGAGGTAGAAGAAAAAGCTGATGAAAGTCACGATTTAGTTCTTTTGTGTTTGACCTCATTGCAAGTATAAGATTCTCATTTCCTGAGGAATGTAATTAAGTTGTGGAATTCTTGTACCACAGCAGACTGACTTGAGTTAACAGAACCATAAACAAAACTGAATAAATGACTAAAAAAATAAATAAATTATAGTACTGGAAAGATTCACAAGCATTTTTGAAACTATGTTAAAAATAGCTGCATGCCAAATATTAAACAGGAATCTAATTCAGTAGTGATTTCCATTTTCAGCCCTGGAAGTTAGAGACAAATTGCTCTTGCCAGTTGCAGAAGATACAGTATCCTGGAGTTTCCATAGGGAAAAAATAAACAGTGAAAAGCAGAAACAACCCCCCTACGATTTACTGTACAAGGAGCTCTTAACAATCATTATACATTGCAAAACAGTCCTGCAGACTGAGACATCTATTACTGTCATGAGCAAACTTCTTTAAAATGAATTCCTTAAAAATCTGACATGATCTGTAGCTATTCTGAAAACTGTTTTTTGCAATTCCTTAGAAATTCCTGTTTAATCTCCCGATTAGAGAGAAAAACCACAGGTTCTTTGTGACATGTCATAGATATGTACTATTTACATAGCACAAAATGATCAAGCCAGTAGTTTCTATGGTGTCCTATAGGCTGTGGATGATTTGTTTTATTTCTAATGAAAAAGACAATGGCTTTGTTGAAAAACAAATGGCTTTGTTTTTGATCAAATTAAAATATACTTTTAAAATTCTGGGGCATACAAAAGTAAAACGAACTATATTCTAGCAAAATAAAATTCAGATTTTTGTGCCAGTAAATTTTAACTCTGAAATTCCAACTCAGTCAACAGACTTCTATTTTGCTAAGTAAAAAGGATAACATGATAACAATATGGCTATTCTAAAACATGGGGAATATTACACAAAGGATCACTGTGGCAGGAAAACTGGAGTCACTCATTCATCAGAATTTTAAGTATTTTCAGAGTACAACTGAACAAGCTACAATACACCCACAAAATATATTTTTAAGAGGTCAGTGGGGTTGCTTGCTCTATTACTGATTGTCTTTGCTAACTATTCAATACAGAAAGTATGTTGAAGACATTAAATGTATAATGTAGACAATAAAACGCAACATACCCACAGGAAAGGCCAGTGGGAAACAAACTGCATAATTCTTGGTGTTTTGCAACTATCTCTAAAAACATAATATTAAGTCACTAAGACAGATAAGGGAAACCATCAATCACACTCCCACAGTTACACTAACAGGTTTGCCTCCCCATACTCATACATCCATACTCACTACATCCATAATTCAGTTGCATTAAGATATTCAGTAATCTCATAGTACAAGCAACATGCTTAACTCAGAATATACACAAATTTTACATCCCACGGGCTCCCAAGTTTTCTTCCATCTGATAAAACATCACACTTTACACTTCAGAAACAGGCTGTTGGTTTTTTACTTTTTTTCCTGTTTTACCATTAAGGAAAACTTTGGAAAATCTGACAGAGCCTTAAGGCAATGAGACTTCCAAAAAAATCCAAATAAAAATCAAAAGCACATTAAAAAATATAGTATTCTTTTCAAATAATGTTTGCTTATGAACACACAAGCATAATTTGAGTTTCCCCATTTACCTGTAGAATATGATGGTGGCATTCCTTTCTCCATCTAAATGTGGGGCATTAATGGGATTAAACTTAGTTTTGGAAAATTTCCAGCCTTTAAGTCACAAGTAGCACAACATAATGAATAAAAACAGCATCTTTCTTTCAAGCAACAGTGCATATTGCGATTCTGATATGACTATATTATTTTATTTTTGTTAGTTGCAATTGCAACAAACGACTGAAAATGAAGATTACCTAAGATCTGGAAAAGGATGACCAAATATAACACCTGAGTCTTGAAACATCTATCTTTCTGAAACCACCAGAGAACACACAGAACACGTAGAATTATTATTTAAAAAGTAGCTGCATTACAAACTACTATAATTGATTTACTTCAAGCAAATCCATTTAATTGGATTCTCAACTCATTTTCAAGCTAAAGGGGGGGAATATTTCATATATTTCCTTGTTTATCCTAAATCCACAAACGCCCCACAACAGCAGCTCAGAAAAACTGGGATGCCATAGGAAGAAGCTATGAAAAAACACACATGCAGCACAACAATACGTGCGATGAAACTAATGGTGGTCTTTTGAACTGGATCCAGAAAAGACCCTAGTGAAGCTCTTGCAAGAGATTATCGTATTAAGTTGATGCTGAAACTCATGACCTACATGCCCATGAAGTGGAGTTCACAAAGTACAGTGTAACTGCATGAATTAGAGGAAGGCTAAATTGCAGTCTCAGGTAAAAGCATGCTCTGATGAGTGCATCTTTTAGGAAGAGAAAAGGAACAACTGGAATTGTCCATTGCTGTCAGTGCCAAGAACTAACACAGCTGTATGAGAACCCAGTCAAAAGTCAAGTTCATTTTTATTAGGAGTTCGTTTTTGTTAATATTTTTTTCTAAACATGGCAACAAGTGTCAGCTTGACTTAAACTTTCTTTTTTCCTCATTGTCTTTTTGGGCCCCGTTTTTTTCAGCCAGCTGGCCGGATGGCAGGCACTTCCAGGGTAACTGAATCACCAGTTTGTCTTCCATCATCTGTTTCCTAACATAAGGATTACGTTTTGGATGCCTATAAAAACCACTGCATCTACTGGTTTATAGCTGAACCTATGGCTTACACATTCATCTTTTTAAGACCTAAGAATTTCGTATCTTTTACTACTAGTAGATTTTTACACTCTTTATATAGCAAGTTAAGAGAAAGTGATTGAACTTCTCAACCTAACAACTTCAAGTGGTCCAGTTGTCACATAACAGAAATATTTTAGCAATTATAGAAGTGGTACACTACACAATCCCTCCTGGCTTTTTTTTTTTTTTTCTCACCTGCAGGCACACACAGAGTCTTTCAAAGTCATTACTAGTGCTAGGTAATGCATCCTTTTCATGATCATGCTGGAATCAAGACAGTGTGCAATACAAGCCTAGGTAAATGACCACGCTTATTGCTGGTAAAATGTACCCAAGCAACGAAGTTATGTCTCACACAGAACTGTAGGATCACTGATAATTTCAACCTACTTGATACTAACACCAAGATTTTTATTGCCTTTTTTTTTTTAATCCTCACAAACCCCTTAAAATAGCTTCAAGACTACAGAAGGATCCTCCCATCGATATGGAATTAAACACAACCACCTATCAAGGGTTCCAAACAAGCTCTTTGAAATTTTTTGCTTTGAGCTGCAAGCAGCAAATTATTGTAAAATATGCCATTGATCTTAGGAGTTGCCTAACTAAGGCGCAAGGAAGAGGCTATCTCTCTTAGCAGTCAGATACTCCTACAGTGTTTACAGATCGCATTTACTCTCTCTGTCAAATCCATAACAAACAATGTTTTATGTCTTAACTAGAGCTGGTAAAACTCGTATGTCTTGCAATAGTACTTGGCAAAGTTATATCACTTTGTTTATTAAGGAGCCACTAAGACTAGAGGAAGCAACCTGGTGCCACGCATACTATCCAGCCACTGCATACAAAAACAACGTTACTTAATGAATCTGGGGATGACAAATGAGTCGATCTTTCTTCATTACTGCTTGATAATCCAACGCTCAGTCAATGAAGAGAAAGTAAACAGTAAAACGGAGCAGGAGAACATTACAGTTTAAGCTAGAGAAGGATCAGATGACTAAGAAATAAGTATTCTAAGAATTCAGAACCAGCTTTCTAAGAATACCGTTTTGCATAAAGCTGGTATAAAACAAACCGTCGCGGCTTCTGAGATAAAAATCATGTTATTGAAGCTCTCTATTGCAGCCATTGTGTTTATTAACAAAACTAATCATGACTGTAAATCTACCAGGTAATTTTTGTTAAAGTAAAACCAGAACATAATAAGCAGCAATGCCTTCTGAAATTCACATACGCTACTTCTAATCACATCCTGCAGTGTGGAGGCAAGCTTTTCTCACACAAAGAATTTCTCCTATTTTTCAGAAATGTTTAAAATGAAATAAATGTAAGAACATAAAATGATCACTACTATTTCCTCTTCAGAGAAAACTGATTTTCAGAGTTGCCCCTGAAGAAACCAACTACTACAAAATCATGAAAATAATAAAAATACCTCTCATATCCAATTACATCTTGCAGATTTTCTTTCCTCTGACAAACGTAGTGCTTCATAACTCAGCTGTATAACAGGTTAGTCCCTTTGGATTGCTAAATTTGTAAACTGACCTCCTCATGGTGAAGGAAAGCTGAACTGGGATTTCAAGGAAGACACACATACCCAGTAGAAAACTTATTTCCTGCTATTTTTATCAGAAAACAAGTTTTATATTAACAGCACTTCTGGAAGCAGTCAGGAAATAAGGGCTAGGAATGGGAGTCATCCTAAAACACACTTCATACCTACTCACGTTTACACATTTACTAGTGTTTGTGTTAAAGCGGTTTTGCAATAGTTTTTCATGCTCTTGCCTAAAAATCAACCTCTCTCCCCCTCATTATCACTTTTTATTTGTTTCTATTAAGTAATATAATGGCCATAACAGAGGACTCCTAAAAATACTCAGAATACTTAGCTGTTGTGTTAAAAAATACAGTGTACACTTAATTCAGTAACACTGTTATGAAGAGAAAGTTGTTCAGACTCTGCAGGCATTAAAATCCAAGAGTGAAAGTACTTCAACTTTCAGAGGTGATAATCACCCAAAGGGCGTATCAAATTCCAACAGAGTTCAGGGTGTTAACCATTTTTTGAATACCAGGCCTCCGACATGAAAAATTTTGTTCTGCGCTGTTGAGTACAATCCTGATACAGAGAACTTGTCTTGAGGGCAGCATTAAACACTGCAAAAGATACATCACAGGCAACTAACAAATGAAGAAGCAAAAAGCTTATTTCTTTGGGACAGCCATATACAGTATACTGGGGGACTCAGAGACTCCCTCCTCTTCTGGCCTGGTTAATAAGATCTGCTGCTCCCTAACAGCTCTCCAAGTCCCACAAGAAGCAAGGTGGAGCAATAATTCCAAAGGGACAGAGATACATGTTGTAGATAATATAGATGAATAGAAGGGGACAGTACTGCCTTGAACACCCACACAAACACAGGCAGCACAGATAGGTCCATCCTGTTCCTCAGGATCAATACTCGTAGATAAAAGAGCCTTCACTATAGTGCATAATAGCTACCTGTTAGAACCCTCTACCATCTATCAGATCCTCATCCTGCTTGCTGGATAGTCCAGCTTGAAGTCTGCTAGCAGTTCACGCAAGCATTCTAGAAAGACTTTCACAGGAGAAAGAAAAAAAAAAAAAAAAAAAGAGGAAAAAAAAGAGTTCAATAGGATAGGAAAAGCAATCAGGCAATTGGGCTTTGCTAGGCAAACATACTAACCAGCTGCACCCTTTTATTCCTTCCTTCTCTCCTTTTTTCCAACACTTGTTTCTTCCCATTTCACTTAGATCCTTCTCTTCTCCACCTCTAGTCTTTGCCTTAAATATCCCATCAGAGATCTGTACAATCTCAAAATTCCTTTGTTCGGTCCCCAATTCCACCCCATCACACTCCTCGTAACAACTTATGTGCCTTTATTCAACAGCCCCCCCTCCCCAGTTTGCCTGACATTCCAGAGAGTTTCTTTCAGTGAATCACCTCAGCAGGTTTTGCAACAGAGATAATGGCTTCATTGGTCACCTTTGCTGGTTTTAGGAGCAGCTGATTCGGAGAGGTCAAGCTGGATCAGTTCTTCACCTTGTCACTGTGCCTCTGGTCATTATCTGCTTATCTGAATAGCCATTAGCCAGATATCCTTACATATAGGATCTCAAAAAGCAACAAGCTTTTGAGACAGCTTAGTTATTTCACTGTCACTTTAGTGGTTTTGTTGTATTATTTAGTTCTATTTTTTATTTTAAAACATTTAAAAATGATAAAAAATACATTTTCAGTATACTGTAGTCATTAAAAAAAATAATCAAAAATAACAGGCAAGAAGAAAAATTTAATGACAGCTTAATGTAGCCGCAAACCACACCAAACCATTAAAACAGCTGGTGGTGAGAGGCAATGCTACTCTTTCCTACTATTATACAGCCCATCTTTCCCTCACTCCTAGTTCCAACCTAGTTCCATCTTTCCCTGTTCATTCCAGCACTTGTTCTTGCTAACAGATTTTCATGAGTCCTGATATATCGGTGTATCCCCCTTTATCTCACTTATGATACTTCTGCCAGGTAAAAATTACCGTTATGTCTGTTTTGCAAGACAGGGATTAGAGACCTAGTGACTATCTGACTGACTTCAAATTAGTTTTTCAAAGATACCACACAGTATTTGCCTCAAGTGCAAGGGGAGTTGTATTATCCACATTTAGAAGGTAACACAAGCCAGCAAAGCCAGGGGAAATAAGGGAAAGCCAGATTTGTCTGTCCTACCCCAGAAGTATGTTGGAATTATAGAATAGTTTGGGTTGGAAGGGACCTTTAAAGGTCATCTAGTCCAAAACCCTGCAATAAGCAGGGACATGTTCAACTAGATCAGGTTGCTCAGAGTCCTGTCCCACCTGACCTTGAATATCCAGGGACAGGGCATCTGCCAGTCTCTGGGCAACCTGTGCCAGTGTTTCACCACACTTATTATAAGAAATTTCTTCCTTATATCTAGTCTAATGCTTCCCTCTTCTTATTTAAAGCCATTAGGCCTTGTTCCATCACAACAGGTCCTGCTAAAAAGTTTGTCCCCACCCTTCCTGTAGGCCCCCTTTAAGTACTGAAAGGCTGCAATAAGGTCCCCCTGGAGCCTCCCCTTCTCCAGGCTGAACAACGCCAACTCGCTCAGCCTGTCCTCATAGGAGAGATGCTCCAGCCCTCTGACCATCTCTGTGGTTCTCCTCTGGACCTACTCCAACAGATCCATGTTTTTCCAGCACTGGAGGCCCCAGAACCGGATGCAGTACTCCACATGGGGGTCTCACCAGAACAGAGCAGAAGGGCAAAATCACCTTCTTTGACCTGGTGGTCACAATTCTTGTTATGCAGCCCAGGATACAGCTGGCTTTCTGGGCTTCAGGAGCACATTGCTCAGTCAAATCTGTCAGAGTGGCTGAAGCCTCCCACCAGGACAAGAGCCTGTGAGTGCAATGCTTCCAGTAGCTGAAGTAAGAAGCCTTCACCAATAGGCTCCCATTGATCGGGTGGCCTGTAGTAGACACCAACCACACAGTTCCTTTTGTTGCCTCAGTCTCTAATTCTCACCCATCAGCTTTCAACATGCTCATGGCTATTCTTCAGACAGCTCTTCACACTCTATCCATTTCTCCATGTAGAGGGCAATACCTCCGCCATTCCTTCCTTCCTTGTCCCTCCTGAACAGCCTGTAGCCATCGACAGCCACACTCCACTCAGGGGATTCATCCTACCAAGTTTCAGTAATGGCAGCTACGTTGTAAGATGACTTCTTATTTTCCTAAGGGGAAATCAACAGGCAGAGAGGCTGTAAAAGGATTCAGAGGAAACAAATGCACAGTAATACTGCTGAAAGTGGCAGGGAAGGGGTCAAAAAAAGAGACAGAGAATCTCCCTGTCTTTACCATACACAAACACTGTTGTAAACACCAGGATAGGAAGCCAGCTTTTGCCTGAAGAATCAAAGACACTTTCAGTTTATTTTTGGTTTTACTGCACTGAAGAGTTACATTGCCCAGCATTTACTAAATGTAAACCTTAAGATTCAGAAAACATGCCTACATCAGCAACGTTCAGATTCCTAGTTTGCACTGGTATAGGTCCATTAACAATAGTAACAGTGTAGACCCTAAACTAGTGCCAATATAGATGCTTTTGCTACATCTAATGATATACAAAGTTGGGAATAAACAACAACATTCTTGCTTAGCTTTCACTGTTAATAGTTCCAACAAAGAATTTTCAACCTATTTTTAAATAAGGCCAAAAAATTTTAAGGTACATATACTTAATTAGCTATTTTTTTCAGAATTAAAAACTGCCTCATATTGCTTTATGTATAAGCAAAGTTTTATATAAAAGGCATTAATTTAACTATTCAAAACGCTTTTTTCTCTGCTTTTGTGATGTGCTCTTAAATAGTGACTATATTCAATAATAAAAAAGGCTCAGTTCAACTGAGAATTTAGATATCGTACAGAATAATCGCACGTCAAAGAAATGGGTTTATTTTAGCCTTGGCTATCACCATCAACCAAAAACTGCTTCTATACTGTGGTTAGTCGATTCATTATGGCTAGCCACAGGATACTAATTTGCTACTTTTATTTGAAGGTTGTGTTGTCTGTTTCAATGTGTGCCCTTATTTGCTTTTCCCTCTTTCCCCAGTGGTCCCATCTTCATTCGCATTCATTTCAGGCGATTCCACAAGGAAACCACAAGCCCTGCCAGTCAGGGACTTCAGCACAGCCCTTAAGAACCTACCTTTTTTCCAAATTTCCTTTTGTTCAAAACCTTGCAAACTAAGCATCACAACTGTCAAGGTATAGAAGCAGTCCTGAGAAGCCAATAAAAGCAATCAAGAAAAGAAAACTGAAGAGTTGACATTTTTACTGTTTGCTCATCTAACCTTCACAAAAACATCATTCTTCTACACCTCTTCAATTCTACCTGGATATACTTAACCCTCCTGTACCCAGGGTTCACGTCCTGCTTTTATATTCATCTCTAAAGATCATTTGAAATGGTTGAGACTGAAAATTTTTAAGAACAGGATTCTTTCTTTTCTCATTCTAGAATCTCTGTATCAGGCAGACTAGCTCTCCTTTGGAAAACTGCGTAAGACTCAGAGTTTGGTTTCGTTTCTGGCTATTGCTTGTTTTTTCAGTAGTCATAAAGGAAAGAGGATGTTCTTTCAGGAAATCCTCAGGTTTCAAGTCAAGGATCTGTAAATAGTTTGAGTGGAATAGCACTTTCAAGCTTTTATGTAATTAATATTTTTCACTTTGGAAACTACTGTTTTAGAAAAACTGTACCAAGTGAAATTCAGTATAAGATCTCTTCCACCTCCAATTCCAACAGATCCAAAACACTTACAAAATAGTCTCTCCGACATGGAAGGTTCAGCAACACAAGTTCAGAGGGAAAGATTTTCCATGTCTTTGTTTCAGTAAAAACTTATGAGGAATACCTGAGTGAACTTTTACACATACTTGGATATTATGTATCTGATAATATTGTTTAATGTTTTGCATACCTTACACTACACCAAAAGTTTTTCTTTGAAGTTGCATAGTCTACATACATCTTGATTTTACAAAGCCATGGGAATGCCCTGGCTATTGCAGTGGTCCCCAACCCCACACCTCCAAAACATCAAGATTGTCTCTTTGACTAGTGAGACATGTCCCTGCCCATAGCAGAAGGTTTGGAACTCAATCTTTAAGGTCCCTTCCAACCCAAACCATTCTATGATTCTATATATAGCCACCATAGTTAGGGATACACCTGTATCAACATTGTATTACCCTTATTTTCAATAATCCTTGGCATACTTTGTTAAATAATATTTGAAAAACAAGAGACTGAAAGTTATATAACTAAAGGACAGGCCTGGAAAGGCAGAATTTTTCTATCTTGTCACAAATATACAATCCCGTTTTAAAGCACTGTAGCAATGGTGGAAAGGATGTCACATATTCAAGTGACATTGTTTTTATCCTGCTTTTAAACACAACAGTGAATTCATGCTCATGCTTCCTGCTTACAGAAATGAAAACAGTGCTGTACTACTGAAGACTCAATGTCACTTTTTTTTTTAATAAAATGAATCACTTCAAAGTAAATGCATAACAGAAGTTAGCAAAATCAAAGTCTCTTCACGCTGAGTAATTTCCCATGTCAAGACATTCACCTATTCCTGAATTTTTATGTTACAAGTGTTCAGTGTCTATGCAAGACACTGTTTTCACTCAGTAATTCCTGCAGAAGATTTGCTTTAAGTAAATGATAATATAGAAAAGGATCCATCAAATACTTAGTGTCTGTAATAACAAATATTCTTCAATTTCTGTATTAATATACGTTAAAACGCACTAATATTGAAACATCAAAATCAGTATATAATGACGAAAAGTATTATGGGAAAATATCAGGTCAGATGGGACAACCTGAGAGAAATGAAGCTACTGCACCTCCATGCCCCAGGTCCAACCAGTAGCCCGGTGGAAAACATATTGTTAGTAGGTAGACACACACAAAGCACATGTATGTAACATGTATGCATATATACAGAACTGGCCACACAGGTAACAATGACATATGCATAGAGCACTTACACAAACACAGGCAGAACCAACAGAACATACACACACACACACACACCCGCATGCACAGTGCCAGAACCAGCAGCAAGGTTCATTCAGTCTCCCCAGTTGCTGGCATCTGGACATAAGAGGTCCTGAGGCTGCACACACACACGGCTGGGCCAGGACTCCCCTGGTCCTCCAACAGCCAACCCCACTGTGGTTTTGCCCTTAGAGCAGCCAGCTGCTCCCACAGCCTGACCCTTAGAGACACACATGGCTCCCTCACTTCATCTACTCAGTAGCTAGTTGGGGCTGATCTTTGCCAGCACTCATACATTTTCATACCTCATGCTCACTCCAGGCACTGGCACCACAGACACACAGGCCTCTGAACACTGATCACACTCCAGTGGCCAGCACTTGGTTTCACTCAATGCAGTCCCTCCACCCTGTAACCTGCAATCCCACTCCGGTTGCTAGCACTTAAGTCCATTCAGTCCAGTCTCTCCATTTGCTGACACTACAGACACGTGGTCCCTCTGACTCATGGTCCAACTCCAATGCGTGTGGGGTCCTGAGTGCCAGCAACTGATGTGCACAGAATCAGGACTCCCTCACCCAGGAAACAAGTTAATAAGGAATTTAATAAGATAATACAGACTGGCCTGATCGGGCACAAGACACAGTCAGACAAACATATTGACCAGCAAATCACCTACAAATGACTGGTCTTCTTTTTCCTTTAAATACCCCTATCTTGGCCATACACGTTCCTCCTCAGATCACTTAAGTCAGTCCTTTTCTCCATCTTTGGTTCACCTCCAAAGCATGGTGTAATAAAACTTGTGCAATCCCAAAATGCTCTTCCCCTGAAGCCCAAAGTGTGCTCCATAGCCCAAGGCAGGACCCCTGTCAGTGTAAAAGATGCTCCAGCCTAGACTTGTCCTGACGGGTCTCACACCTGGATAATGGGGCTGAGGCTTCTTGGGAGAGCATCTTTTCTTCCAAATCCTTAATCTGTGTTCCTTGTCTGCCTTTGTGCCTCTGGGCTCTTCTGGGCTTCTGAAGATTGGCCTCTGAGCTCCCTGGAGGTGTTCAAAAGACGGGTTGATGTAGTGCTGGGAGGTATGGTTTAGTGATGGTGACGCTTCTTGTTTGTTGTGTGGGTGTCTATTTTTGTCAAAATTAGGTTGACGGTTGGACAAGATAATCTTTGAGGTCCCTTCCAACCTAGAAGATTCTGTGATTCTCTGACGAGCTGATGGACCTGTAGTAGCCAGGACAGGGTATTACTTGGGCTTCCCCCTCGTGCACTGCCTCTCTGTTCTCCTCTGTGGGGCTGCAGCTGAGTTTTAATCACATCACCTGAAAAAAGGAGGCATAGCTACACTAAAAGGAGATGCTAATTAAAATGTTCTTTCAGCATATCAACTAGCTTGTAACATAGATTTCCACATAGCACCAAACCAAAAATGCATCCTTCCAAAACTACAAGAATTAGAAGTCTTTTTAAAGCATCAGTTATGCTCCAAATATTACCTTTAAAAAAGCTAGTGATGTCTTAAATTTTGCACAATGATTTCATTAACTGATGTAAAGCTAATGGAAATTAGCTTTTTGCCTATGTCCAATTTATAAAAAAACCCCAAAACCAACCAAACAAAAAAACACACACACACACAAAAAAAATCTATGTTCTAGCTAATATGGTATTTTGGGAATCATTAAGTAATCAAATATTAATTCATCTTATCCTGTCAACTTAACTTTCAAAACAAGGTCAGCTTTATTTAAGGTCTTCTGAACTGGAAAAACCTGATTTCATTACCTCTTTATGAATTAATGTACAACAAGGAGAGAAAGACATCCCAAACAGTACTAGTTATTAAAAAAAAAAATTGGGCAATGGCCAAATGTAAGCTGCTTCAGTGCAGCTCTAAAAGCATTAGATCTAGTCATCTTTCAAAATGCAACATAGTGATCAGAATTACTCTAGGCATTCAGTTCCTCAAAGCTGCGACAGAGATACTAATTTCCTGTTTCAGCAGAATAGGAAGTGATTTTCTTTGCATGCTTGACACAATTGTTTGAACACAGCGTCTTTTATAGGCATCCTTCTGTTATATATTAATAGAGTGCCAGAAAAAAAAAAAAATCATATTGTTGAAAATACACTGAGTCTGTCTACAATAGCATATTAGTTCAGATCAGAAATCCAAAAGATCTCGTTTCCTTACCATCAACACTTACTAGGCTATAATGCATGGCAAAGAGCACATCAACTTTTAGAGGAAACTAAACTTGAAAATACACTCCTAAAAGAAAATACACTCCTAAAAGATCAGTCAGTCTAGGAGATCAGAACAAGTAAAAAATAAAAAGCCTTTAAATTTCCAACAGAAAGGTGACTGGCGCCCCAGCACCAACTATTTAGTTTTCAAGATCCACTACTACAAATCGTGCTAATTGCTAATGTATACTTAGAGAAATCTCTTTAACTGATACAGTTCTATGCAAATGAAAAATCAGTAATTGCATTACTGACTCAACTTTCACTGGTAATTTCATCAATTACACCTGCCTCCTGGTTTAACGCATAAAAAAACCAAAACCAAAACAAAAAACCCACCTCTGTTAGGCCTGAAATTTAATGGATGACAAAATTGCTTCGAACTCTGAAGCAGTTTTTCTATAGGATTCATAAATTTAAACTTTGAATAAGGGATTAACACATCTTGCTTCAAATAACATAGTGACACTAATCCACTGACATCTAAGAGGAAGAGACTCTAAGGCTAGAGACTGGTTTTCAAGGAATGTAATTAAGATACAAAAACAGTCTTGAGAAGGCACAAAATTTTTTCATTAGTATTTATATGCGTTAAAAACACTCAACTGTATTAAATCCACTTCAAATACTGTCATTTAGTATTCCCCATCACACAGAGGAACAGAAACAATCAAGTATCTGAAATAAAGACATTTCCTTTGCCTAGGAAAGGCAAAACATTATGACAATATCAAAAAGGAATCAGAAAACAGGTAACAAGACAGTCATAAATATCTCAGCACATATGTTTAAGATGGGTAACTTCTCTCAGACTCTAAGCAATCTTGGAAACAGTGATACATACAACATTAAATCTTACATGGAAAAAATCTATAGAAATCACAAAAACAAGCAAAAAGCAAAATGTTTTTGTTGTTGGTTTTTTTTTTTTTTGTTAAACTGTAGACCAGCAGATTTAGAAAAAACAACTGCACAAGGACGCAAACAAAGTAAGATTAGGTTAGAATTTTGAGGTGCTTGTACTCTGTTGGTATTTACTTTTTTTATTTTACAGGGATTTTAAATCAGTAGCCAGCTGCATACTTCACATAAGATTACTATGTAACATACATAACTATATAACAAATAGCTAATGCTACATTATTACCTAAACACATAAAAGTGTGACCATGCAGAAATTACTGTAAAAATAACATGCTTCCATAAATACGTGCTCTGAGTAGTAACCAAGTTCAGAATGAAATGTATACACAGCTTTGAAAAAATTCTGCATAAATCACAAACTTGGTTCTTAAAACTGATCCTGAAAAGCTCCCATGACTACACTAGAACGATCTTTACTTTTCAAATTATGGACATAAAAACATGCCTTTTTTTTCTCCCAGCTGCAAGAAAATGAAAATCCAAGTTTTAAATCCCTATGCCTGAAGTATGTCTATGTGCGTACATAATTCTCTCACATCTCTATGAACACGCGCTTGCACATTTGCAAATGAGAGAACACAATGCACAATGACTGGGGCAGTTCTTTTATTCAAGTACATCCTTGTTTGAGAAACTGCTTTATTCAAAACTCTGGTAAGCAGTAATTTCAATAGCCAGTATAATTTTGAAATATTTTGCCTGCATATAATTATGAGACTAAAAACAAACGTCTTTTCATGTGACTACTCACCCCAGGGAATAGCCTGTTAAGGAAATACATTCTCATGGTTTAACTGTGGCTTTATCTGGCAAGTGAGTACCCTACCTTCCCTACAAAGGCTTAGAGAGGCTTTAACTTGAGTAACATACACACACACACAAGTCAAACAAGAATAAAAAGTAACAGTGATCTATAAATTAAATTATCCTCTCAGTCTTACAAGCAAATATGAAGCACAAACATTGGTCAGGTAGTCTCACCAAAAGTAACAGTGATCTATAAATTAAATTATCCTCTCAGTCTTACAAGCAAATATGAAGCACAAACATTGGTCAGGTAGTCTCACAGGGAAGACCAATCTGGTAACCTTCAGAAATTTTGACTCAACTAGCCCTCACAAAGTAAGCTTGCCTTATGATAAAAAAAACCAACCAAGCACAAACAGGCAAATTAGTTTATTCTCAAATGAAAATTAGCATTCTGGAAAATATGATTATACAACAACTCTTGCCATTTGCTGAAAATACATGATACTGTAAATCATTGGTCAGAGAAATATTTGGGCTATGGTATCCCACATAAGCCTATTAGTATTTATTTTCTTTACTTGAATTTTTAGTTCATTTTTAATTTTCATATTTGTCTCATTCACTCAAAGCAAGATACCAGGTAGGCAATTACACATTGTTTGGCTCTCTCCATACAAAAAAGATACATAAAAGTAGCAAAAGATTTTTCCATACAGTCATAAATTAATAGATTCAGTCACAAAGAAGGCGGCATTTAAGTGTGCAATGCAATCTCCTTCTGTTAGGAGCTGAAAGTTACTGTTTGGTAGTAAAAACTGTTTTTTAAAGTTTCACTGCCAATTTAGAACACAGGCCATTTAGGATAAAATTGACAAAAATGAGGTAATCATACATTCATTTTCATAAAACTCCCTTTATTAAATAACCATTCCAAATTACAGATCCACTTTCTTGCACAACTAAAAAAGAGAGCAAAGTACTTAACCCCCTTTTCAAGGGGCTACACCTCAGAATTTGTTTTTCTGAGAAAAGAGAAGGTGGGCTCAATCTTCTTTTCCCTTCATTTTTCCACAGTGCCAGAGGGAGGCCTTTAGGTATCTGCACCAAGACTCAACTCTTCTGTGAATTGAACTAGTTTCATTACTTTAAAATGGAAGTTAAAGCAAAAGAGGGGAGGCAACAGGTGCCTTTAGATTTAGCCCTGCCATCTTA
This sequence comes from Calidris pugnax, assembly GCF_001431845.1. Classification (NCBI taxonomy): domain Eukaryota; kingdom Metazoa; phylum Chordata; class Aves; order Charadriiformes; family Scolopacidae; genus Calidris; species Calidris pugnax. The sequence continues at coordinate 14,744,894 of NW_015094510.1, read as the reverse complement.
CTCTCCTTTCACAATGTATTCATTGTGCCTTTCCAAGTTAACTACTAAAAACCTGTGCAAAACAACAGATTCATGCTATGTAACTTACAAATTTTACTTCAAATTAGTTAACTGCAGTAAAGAAGGCTACTAAGCCTGCATCTGTAGATCAGTGCTCACATGGTAGTTTTATAAAAGACAAAAGCTTCTTTTTAAAACAAACAAAAAAACAAACAACAAAAAAAACCACCAAAGCTGTCTAAAAAACCTACCTATTACCATAATGGAAATCCAGTGGAAAGTCCCTATCAACATTTCAGATGATGCAGTCAAATGATATTATTTAAACACTGACTTCCTCCAGCTAATTTACTGCCAGGTACACTGACAAATATTTCAAATGAAAATAGAGGAACACAGAGTAAACCTCCAACGGAAAATACTTACATGCTACTGAACGGTATAAATGCAGTATAGTAGGATATAAACCAAATTACTGTCCTCACTGTACTACTTTTATCTTTAAAATTTACAGCTTACTATATTCATGAAGACAATACAAGGGACAGTTAAAGGACATTTGACAATACCCATGTTCAAAACCACTCAATGCTGCTAAGACAGTAAAACCATAACTTTGCTACTTTTTTTTTTTTGCCAGTGGCCTAATATACCACAGTTATTTCTTGTTTCTAATCCTTTAGCCAGAAAGGCTAACAGAAAGCACAAACATTCTGAGACCTTATACTATTGAAACATTGTTTAGAAATCTGTCACGGCCCAACATACCTGTTGCCTGTTCTGTTCCGCATCAAGTTCTCCGGTTATAACACAAGGGTTCTCACTCGTTCAAATCTATCACTCAGAAAATTTATAGCCTTTGATGCATAAGTATTATGGGAATACTTAAAAAAAAATTAGAAATACTGTTAAATGTTGCATTAATATTTTATGAGGTAGAAAAAATATTGGTAACCACATTTCAGAATGGAAAATTCAATTTATGGAAGATAGCTTAGTGAGAATTACATTCTAAGATACTACTTGATTAAGTATGTTACTGCTCTTCAAGCTAATAATATTGTACAAAAAAAGAAACAAAATCCCATATAACAACAGTGATACTGACTAGAACAGCCCTCAGTGTATTTCATTACCTAAACCATTTTACACTAACATATGACTGAATCATAAAAGTAGTCTGGTATCATCTTGCCACAGATGAGTTCTCCTGCAGATTTTAATCTGATTAAATTCAGAAAACAGGTTTAAACTGTCTTGCTTTTAACAGCTACAGTTTCTGGTGTCCTATACTCTGTTCTTCTAATTAGGGGGAGGGGAGGAACTTTCACATATCAAAATCATATGAAGTTATATAGTAGAGACACTGCTATATATATATGATGAAAATATATTGCAATTAATATAAATATCAGAAGGCAATTTTCTAACATTAGGATACTGGAATAGAAGAACAAAACCTTCTGATATTTTATTACTTACGTTACTACTGATATGGCACTACAGTTTCCCTAAGATAGTCTGAAAGTAAGAATTAAAACCAAGGCATAACATGCAAAACCATACATACTAGCTAGTGGGCAAGAATAACTATATCTCAACAGCTATAATTGCAAAGTCACACTGTATACAGACATCTATACAACTGCTCTCACAGTGATACAGTCACACTGAAACTCATTTTGAACTAACCAAACACGGATGGTGACAGCAGGACAAGTACAGCAGGAGCAACAGGAGAGTTTGCTGAGAAAATTGGTTGAATAAACCCGTGCTGAGGTTTGTGCAGATACAAGATGACAATAAGTTCTCTTCCACTGCTATAACGACAGTACAGCCCTCATCGAAAGGAAGCTTTAGGTAGCGTATCCGTATTACATTTTTGTACTAAAGCAAACTTCTGCATCCATTACAATCCATTTTTTTGCTCAACAACTCACCAAAAGTTAAGTTCCATAAAGTATCATTTGTTTTAGAAACTGGGGAAATCCCACGTACACCAGTCAGAAGGGATTTTGCCAATATCTGCACTTATGCCTACCTTTCAAACTACCTGCATTTGCATGCACCAAATGCATACGGGAAAAAAAAAAAAAGACAACTTTGCTTTGCTTGTCTACACAGCTTTTGCTTTACTTTTTTTTTTTGGCTTTACTTATCAACGAGTTTTCATTCTGATTCTCTTCTCCATTCCACTGGGGAGGAATGAGGGAGCAGCTGTTTTGGGCTTAGCTGCCTACCAGGGTTAACCCAGAGCAAATAAGAAAAATTTACAGCCATACCACTTAAAGGGCTTAGTAATTTTAAACACAGGCATTCCACAGCTGCTATCAGAACTTAAAGAAAAAAAAAAAAAAAAAAACTAATCTCAACTCAAATCTGTCTCCTAATAGTCTTACTAAGCACTTCAGTCTTGAGTGCTACAAGTTCCTCATGAACATCTTTCAAATGGACAACCACCAATGTACCCAGAATAGGATTTAAAATTATAACTAAGACCACCACTTTCTCTTTTAAAGCGTTGGAAAAACACCTCCAGAATATTTTAACCTATATCCTTCCTTCAGTATTCCCTGGACAGACTAACAATAAGAGTCTGCATTTGGTAACAGATACAAAGTATGTCAGAATTTATGTCAATACAAAACTGGAGCAAAACACTTCAAGTAGGTTTATGGGTAAGTATGTCAGCAGACAAAAGCTGTCCAAGTAGTGAATTTTGCACAGATGCAAAGCAAGGTTGTAAACAGAATTTAATCACCTTGGGTATTCTTTCACCAAGAAAATGTTAGGAATTCACAAGAGGAAGAATACCTCACACCTGTTCCACACAAACAGTGGTCTGGTAAAGTTCAGCTATGCTGTTCAAAAACTCATTTTACAGCTACAGAAAGAGAGCTTTGAAAGACACAAAATAAAAAAGCTGTGATTTAAAGAAGAAAAAAGATGCTGAAAAGGAGGCCTCCAGATGACTACGCTCCGCTTGCAAAACTATATCTTGGGAGTTCAAGATACTTAGGAATGCCTCAGCTAAACAAAATATGCTTCAGCAGCAAGAACAGGTAAAATGGGTTCATACTTGACGCTGCTTTCCACAGGTGGTTGGGTCAGGTGACATCCAGGGGTCTCTTCCAACCTGCGTCATCCCATAAAGTTTAGATACAAAGCTAGAATAAGCCCACAGGCTTTTATTAAATTAACTGCATGTTTTAACTGATACTTGTCTTTTGATTTACAAATATCCTGTTTCAAGAAGCTAGTTTTGTGAAGTTGTAATTAAATCTTAACCAAAAGTTTCGAAAGGGAAAATTTACCTATAAAATCAAATGCCAGTTGAACTAAAATTATTACAAGTGAGAGAAAAAACACAAATAAGAGATCCAAAAAGAAGTGAACAACCCAGCTTTGCCATCCAAGACAGGTAATTGAAAGGGTATGTTTTAGAAAGATCACAAAGTGAAGTGGAACCTACACTGCAATCACTTAGAATATTGAAAATGGTATAAGTAAAAATCCAAACCACCTACTACACTGAGCAATATTTCTTTGTTAGTTCCAGGATGGGTTAAAGTAACTTTTAATCAAAAGATTGAGAAGTCCAAAAATAGTCAATTAAGCATATTCTAGTATAGAAATGTAAAATGATCGTGAGCATCTTTCACTCATTTTTTTAATTTCAGTATGTTCTGAAACTTGCTATTAAAAACTTGCCTAATTTATGGACAGTTATCAACACCTCTTTCGCAAGTTCTTTAAAACTAATCAGTAAAAGCTGACATGAGCTCACCATCTATGTCCCTTTTCCAAGTCATCGCTGCCTGAAACAGAAGCTTAGATAAGATTATCAGTAAGACACTCCTTACAAGAGGAAAAGGCCGACATAAGGCTGTCAGGAAAACAAAGGAGTACACATCTTGCAGTACAAACATACACTACTTCAAAGTTCTTTCAAAATAAAATCCCAGCAGAGTCCAGCATAAAGCTGGGGAAGGAAGAAAAGACAAAATAGAAAAAAAAAGAAAAGAAGAGGGAAAGAGAACTCAAATTCTTTTGAGTTCCAGGCAGGGGCCACGTTAGCATGGTTTCTCTGTGAAACACCCAGTACACCATGGTCCTGTGTGAACCTTTGGAGTACAGTTGCTGAGGTACTGCCAGAGCCAAAATTTGGAACAAAGACATTAGAGTGGGGAAGAAGCAAATGAGTCTCATCATTTTCCTTTTTTCCAGTTCACTCAGCCTTTATTTTCATCCGTTAAAAAACAATCTACTTAGTTAAAATACCTGAAAAAATGTTTAGATGCAGTTGTCACATTCTACTAAATACTGTCACCTGCATTTAACCCAAAATCTGTGCTATAATAAGCCAAGTGAGCTTTCATCACCAATATGCTTTTCTGACATAGATGCTTGAATCCTTTTCTGTTTGTTCCCAAGCCTTCCTGAACCAATCCCCCAACTCTAGTTTTATTCTCTTCGATATGGTCACCTGGACATCAATACCACCAATTCACAGAATCTTCTAGGTTGGAAGGGACCTTAAAGATCATCTTGTCCAACCATCAACCTAATTTTGACAAAAATAGACACCCGCACAACAAACAAGAAGCATCACCATCACTAGACCATACCTCCCAGCACTTCATCAACCCGTCTTTTGAACACCTCCAGGGATGGTGCCTCAACCACTTCCCTGGGCAGCCCATTCCAATGTCTGACAACCCTTTCAGTGAAAAAAATTTTCCTAATATCCAGCCTGAACCTCCCCTGGCACAACTTGAGGCCATTTCCTCTCGTCCTGTCGCCTGTTACTTGAGAGACTGACCTCCACCTCTCTACAACCTCCTCTCATGGAGTTGTAGAGAGCAATAAGGTCTCTCCTCAGCCTCCTCTTCTCCAGGCTGAACAACCCCAGCTCCCTCAGCCTCTCCTCATAAGACTTGTGCTCCAGACCCCTCACCAGCTTTGTTGCCCTTCACCTTAAATAGTAAGACTGCTTAGCATGCAATTCCTTTTATGCCACTGACACTTCTAAAGCTGGTCTTTATGTACTGGCTGTAGCACCAGTACATAAAAAAATCTGATGTCATCTACATTCCACCAAGGGTGGAGGCAGACAAACACTTTCTCAAAATGAGTTCCCAAGAAATCCACTTTTCATAAAACCAAAACATCCTGTTTCTATAAACAGAATTGTCAAGCAATCCGTTCTAGAACGGCTACTCAAGGAAGGATTCTTAATTAAAAAGCAACTTTTCCTACATTGGATTTAAAACCTTCTTCAACATTAGAAATAACCTTCATGTTTATGTTCTTAATTCACGTAGCAAAACACCAAAGGAGATGCAAGTGTAAAATTATTGCAAGGGAAAAAATACTCAAATATCTTTTAAGAAACAGCATTAGAAGCTAAAACTTGTGCACTACTGAAACAAGTCGTATTCTATAACCTCATATGAATATACTGTCTACTAGAATTTCACTGAATTTTTAGTGTTGGAAGGGACCATAGAAATCATCTAGTCCAACTCCCCTGCAGGACCACCCAGAGCGTGTCAGATCATGCCACTCAGGACTGCATCGAGGCGGGGGACTGCATCCAGGCAGGTCCTGGAAGAAGAGCCTAGAAGAGCCTTTTTGGTTTATTCATACCAGAACACCGGTCATTTTGATTTGGTTGTGGAGCGTTCATCTGACACCTACTGAGAGAAACTGAACAATATCCTCAAGAAAGTCGTTAAGCATATCGTATCAGCAAATTTTAAGATTTATTTCTTTACAACCCAATATCATTCAATATTTTCTAGACTTTGCCTCCTAGAATTCAAAGCCATTGCTGATAAAATCTGCAAGTGACTGATGTTAAAGGTGCTATAAGTAACAACAAGGCCAAGTTATAGATACATAAAGGCCTAGAGCACTCGGTAGGTTAGACACAATCAAGCTAGTATTTAACCCTGTCATATGAGAACTTAAAAAATACAACATCAAAAAATGCAGTCATAGTCTTGGAAAGTTATAGTGTAAGCCTGGAGTGACAACAATCATGAGCTCCCAACGATTCTAAGGTGCAAATTACTATCATAAAAGTTGGGTGCATTAACAGCAAGTATCGATAAGAAAGCTGAACAGACAGTGACCCACTGACAGTATTTCCGAAGCACCTCACAAATCGATGTGTCCAGTTGCTAATAACTAGGTGAAAGACAATAAAAAGGTTAAAGCACTCAAAAACCTATGTGGTTTCACAAAATTCCAAGATTTGGCATCTGAAATCACATTTCACAGCAGAACACCAAAGGTTTGTCTGTTCAGGATTTACAAGCGCTCAACTCTGTCCCTGCCAACTCTGGTGGCAGTCACCTTCCCTAGAACAGGGGCAGCAGGCAAAATCATACGCCAGCTCCTCCACACCACAATTCAAAGGCTGTCCTGATAGTTTAAATCCACCTTCATCACCACTTAGCTCTGCTACCCTCGTTAGATAGGCAGTACCTTTCAGTAGGAAGCTACACGGACAACTGCAGTAGCATCTTAAATCAGAGTAATAGGAATTACCCCCCATTCATCAAAGATCTTAGTACGTTAAAGACAAAGGTAAAAATTAATTTATAAACAACTGCAGAAGAGTGAATGTCTGCTATAGTGGATTAGCTGAACTAGTTTAAAGAAAAAATAACAAATGACCAGAAGTTAAATCTAAAATACAAAATACTGTAATTTCTCTTATTTATTTCCAAAGGAAAGACATAATTAATCATCCTATTATCACTGGTACACTTTAAAGTCAATACAGTCCATACAAGCCATACATTTCTGATCTGGATATAAAGACTCAGTCAGGGAAATTTATGACCAGTATCAGGCAGAGGGTCAAACTGCATCAACATAAAAGTCTTTTTTAGTATTAAGATACATCAATTATTCCATGCTTCAACAAGCATAGTCTACTAGCTCCAGAATGAAAACAACAGCTTGAAATAAGGTGAGATACATTGGTAAAAAATGACAGAAGTGACTAAACATTCTTGAATTATTACAGAAATTCCTCTAAAAGAAAGCAGCTTTGCTAATAAAGCAAAAAACCTTAACAGCTGATTGCTCTCTAAAATTTTCTTTTTTGTAATTCTGCTTCCCATGGATTTAATTATATTATTCCACAGGAAAGACATAGAGTGGTTACGCTCACATAACCTTAATTTAATAACTTAATCATAATAATTACCAATAAAGTAATATATTTCTCCCTATGTCCTGTCTTCTTTCACACATTTTGATTGGCATCTCCTCAGGCTATGCCTATTTCATGCATCAAGGAAGGATTTAGAATCACACAAAACACACATAAAATAAAGCGGGTGAAACATTTTTTTATATAACGTATTTAATATAGCTAATACACACACAATGACATAGTGTAAATGCATTAAGACTGAGTGCAAAAGATACCTGGTCCAAGCTGAATTGATTACTTGCAGAAGAATATCTTCTAATTGCAAAAACTTCTATTTTTCTATGATGAAAACATTGAAAAATAAGATGGTTTTGTCACAGACAAAGAAGGAAAATCTTTAGAGACAGTCTAATTCCTTCAAATACTGTTAACTGAGAAGGCGATTTATCTCAATAAGTACCATATCAAAAATATCTTTTAAAAATAGCAAACATTCTGTAAAACTATTTGGCTAGAAATTTTAGCAAGAATGTAAACAGCTTAGACCACTTAGCCATCAAAACATGAAACAAGAGATTCTGTTTTAGAGGGACAGCTGTATTTAGGACAACTGGCAAGGTTTCTGACTAGTACAAGTAAGCAAAATTCAACCTTTCTGCAGGTTAAGCAAAAGTACCTTACAGAAGCTGATCTGGAATGATTTTTATTTTTTTTTTTTTATAGATAGTTTAGAACAAATGCATTTGTATTTTGGAAACAGTAATTTTGGAGGAAGCCGGGTCTCAAACTTTCGCGGTGATACAGAATTAATAGTCGTTGGAATCGAGTCACTCGCCTGTCTGGCCATCTCAAATTTCTGTGATCATGAAGTTGATCAGAACTCATTTTATTTTGGCTGTAATTCCAGACTACTGTTAACAAAGCCTTACACTGCAAATTTAGAACACACACACACACACACACAAAACCCAATACTGATTCCTCAGGAGATTTCAGAATGAGTGTTTTAAGGATGTTTATGAGCTACGTCTAGAGCAACACTGATTCTCATGCAGAATTTGTCCATGCTGATTTCACTCACACAAAAAAAAAATATAACTGTATTTTTATATAAATTCTAGTCAGGAAAGCTTTACTAGTATTATTCCCACTGGCTCCAATAAAATTTTGGGGAAGCAGCTAACAGATTTGGGAGGGAAGCAATATCCAGCCATTTCATAAATCTTGTCCTTTACAGACCCTTTATGGTGTAAGATTTTCAGATTTAAATAGTTAGCCTCTCATTATTCTCCTGACTGTTCCAAATTCCTGGTTATGTAACCATCCAAACTATTCAGAAATCAATCAGAAGCATTGCAAGCACACATTCACATAGAGTAACTGATTTACTTGTTTCTTGGGAGGCGGGGGGCAGTGTTTGGTTGGGGGCTTTCTCCACTTTTTAGGGTAAATCCTACTATACTGGATAGAAGCATAAGTGAACTTCACAGACTCTTCTATTCCCCACACATATAGCCTCAACTGCAATGCTTGTGCTTCACAATTCCCATAGCAATGCCATGATTTATTTCTTCATTTTAAAGCCTTTCCCTGCAGAGGCTAAACCTTACACTCATTCTTACTCCCCTTAAACGAGTACTTGTAGAAAAGTCCTTTTTTTTTTTTTTTCAGGCTACCATTGCTTCATAGATAAACATGGCTTAAATTTTTCTGATAAACTGGATCTTGGAAGGCTCACATGGCCACATCTCCCACAGCTTAACATTTAAGTGCATAACTAAAATGCTTCAGTGAGACTACCAATTACTGCAGTTATGTTACTACCGCACAGAACTGTTCAAGATTCCAGAAGCCATTTTTAGCCCAGGGCACTACGCCAAAAATAACCTTTTCAGTTCTCTAGGAAGCCAAATGTACGAAGATATGAAAACTGACAGAGGGAGTACAGCGCTTCTTGCCAAAATACTGATGTTTGTGTAAAGTTAATACTGTTTCATATTACCTGATTCTTAATTGATTGCAAATCTACAGTGATATTCTTTTAGAGACTGAGCAGTTCTGAATCATACTACCATGCTTCTGTGCCAGATACTACTATAAAGTAAGCTCTTCATTTCTGCATTGTGCTAATACATTTAAAAATCACTCCCAGGACTTAAGACCATAACAAAAGTTTCACGGTTTACTTCTTTACTACTATCCCAAAAACTGCCAGAAGAAAGCTTCAGATCAAATGCCTCAACCTCCATTCTTCCACGTATCCTACACTGTCTTGATTGAGATGTAAAATACAAGACAGAGAACCAAAGCTGGATTCCTTTCACAATTTTGTCCTTGATCTGTTCTGAGATCTGGATTAAGCCTTTCAAAATTTCAGTTCCTCACTTTTTCCAATCTGTGAAACCAGAGATAACTTGCATCATTACAGAACAAGGAAATAACTCTCTGAGATCAAGGTTTGCAAGGTAGTTTTTAACAGAAACATAGAACAAGGTCTACGCTAGAAGCAACGGAAACTAACAATCAGCTCTTAAAGTCAAACACCCAATATAATTACATAAAAGGCTTTTAAAATAATCAAAATACAATAAATTCCAAAGACTACTTTCTCCACCCTTGGAAGCTCCTGATTGGTTGGCTGAATGTCAAAGCTGCACACAGCACACTTTATCATAGCAGTAATAGCTGCAATACCATGATACAAAAGAATACACCAAGAGAATGGCTGTCTTGCCTCTAAATTACCTTACAAAAATTTGAGCAAATTGAAGTAATTGGATATTTTATATTAGCTTATCTTTTCGTTCAGATCATAAAATCCATACCACTTGCATCAAATATTTTCTTTGAAGAACTTGCCAGGTATCACCTTCACTTTTCATGTTGAATTTGAATAAGCATATGGGAAAAAGAGGGCAGTTCCAAAGATGGGGAAGAAATCTGCTTTTTAAAGAAAAACAAGCAATTTCAGACTCAGCAGCCTCTTTCATCCCCCCAAAAGACCTCAGTAAAATAACGGATGAAACCACACATTGTCAAAGTAACATGACAGTTTTGAAAGTTCAGATGATGAATGGAAACATCTGTTATAATACAGCTATAATTCAGTAAAGCACCCTATTAGTTTCTGCACATTTTGACTAAGAACTGTCATCTGCTCATGACAGATTAAAAAAAAAATCAAGAACTACACACAATGACAAAGTATGTTGTTGTTGTATACAGCTAGGTACTGACAGGTCTTAAAATAAGACTAAGTATGGAAACATAAAAGATTTTAGGTGTAAAAATGAATTCTTGGTCATACATCCTTCTTCAAAACTACCAACAAGCCGGGAAAAATGCCGTCTCTGGTAAAACTTGCAAGTGACAGGACATGTGTGAGTGAGAGAAAAAACAAGTCGCTAACACAAACCAACCTGAACTGGCTGGTAAATGAAACACAGGCAAAGTGTAGGCATTCAGCCAGACTGAAATTCAAACCTTGGAACAGGGATCGCAGGCAAAACTTACTGAGTAGGGAAACAGCACTCTACATAAGTAGAAGGCAAAAAGACAGTTTTCTTGAACTGGGATGAACTCAAAACAAAGTTTAAAATAAGCCCTAGCAACACAACATACAACAAGCATGGGAAACCTGGGTTTAAGCATCTCCTCTTAACCAATGAGAGCTGCTGCTTAATAACCAGGGCATCTTCCCCCTGCCCCACTAACTGCTGAGAAGGCTCCTTTCATCTTTGACCAGAAATCCCATCCCGGAAATCTTCATCACCGTATTTTTTAATCATACAACATATGAATGACACTATGTTCTTCCTCTTTGCCCGCCAAATAAACAGACAGCTTTGTTGTTACTATTCTTGTTGTGACTTAAAAAGATGAAAATGAATAAAGTCGGGTAGGTCTCACTATTCTCAAAATACAGTAATATAATAATGGCAATGATACCACATGTAAGTATTCCATAGTTTTACCTCTTATTTCTCCTGTCACTAAGTTTACAGAAAGTTAGAAATTTAAACAGTTTTTTTTTAAAAAGTAATTTTAATAATAACTTTGCTTACCATGATAGCAATTTCACTATCTTCACATTCTAACACAAGGTTCCTGCTATACATGAACTGTGTAACTGTGTTGCATTTGCATTTTTGATTTCTTGCCTTACTTCCTGTAAGCCTCATCCAAGGGTGTATTCTGGTCCACTTCTTTCCTTGGATTAATCTCTGATCCAATTTTATTTTCCTACCCCAAATCTTGCCCATTTTCTAAAACTTCTCCATCAGTTTCAGAGATGACCAATTTATCTTTGCGCATTTTATGAACCTGTTTCTTTCTGTTCACCAAACAACAGATCCAACTTGTCATTCATACTTTTCTCTTCATATTTGTGTGGAGGCTTTTTTATTTCTCATCTGACTTTTTTCATTTTTTTACTTTTTGCCTGTCTAACATAGTGCTACAATGGAGTGATGCCACTGCACATAATGCAACCAAAGATGCAGACTTTAGATGTTAAAAAAACCTGACATGTCTGTATACACCTGAAATCAAAGTAAAATTGTCATTTGTAGTTACTGTGCTGCTTTTGAAACATACTACTTCATGTCTCCTTCTACCAAGAAAGAAGTACTTACAGGGCGTCATTAGTGGAAAACACCTAACTGGTCTATATAGTTAAGTCAAAAAACTAGAAATTAAATCTGTTACCAATCTTGCATTTTATAGCACTGCAGTTTTAGAAGGTAATAAAGTACTGTTAAAGCAAGTGTTTCACATCTACCTTGATACTGGCAACATTCACTTCAAAAGGGAAAAATTATCAAGAAAAGTGCAGAAACAATCATAGGGAGACATAAAACATTTATAATCTTTACAACATTTGCAATTTATATATGCAAGTAGTTGCTGTATTTCAACAAATTCATCTACTGAAAAACAGAAAAGGTAACAGACAAGTGTCTTCCAACAAATTTTTCTATTTGTTCAGCACAAATAATATCCCCCCCTTTCTGCAATGTGTATTTCCAAACCAAGAAAAAGAAAACCACCTGTGCAAGTTCACATCCTCCAAACTCAGTATTACAATTACTGCAACTCGCATCAAGGAATAAAATCACCCAGCTACAAAAAACCAACATCATAACCTTATCCATTCAGCAGCACAGGTCACTGCTAACATGGTGCTCAGCTATTTTGCTCTAGCTCTGCTTCTCATGAAGATCCATTCAAGAACCGTATTCTGATTTTCAAAACCTCCAGCTACTTCCAGTAACTTCTCTGGCCATACCCAGAACAGCTCTCTCACATTGGCATCATGAAATTATCATCCAGCTTTTAACTAAAGGAGTCAGAATACCCACAAGCTCAGCTGAACATGAAATATTATGTGCAGCTTCAAAAGTGACTGCAAACCTGAGGCTCCATATTAAGTGCAAAACTAACCCTCATTTGGCTCTGCCAAGATCATCGTCTCACAAGTTTTGACTTCTGTTTTTTTTTTTTCTTTAAAAATATTTCTTCTACGGACTGGGATAGAAGGATGAAAGACTGTTATTGTTATTTCTATTTTTAAATAGTTAGGAGGTTTACAGATATTATGGTGTTCTGCACCATACAAGGAAAGAAAGGGATAAAAAGGCAAGCTGGCCAGCAAGACACCCTTAGGGGAAACAGGCTGGGGAGAAGTGTTAGAATTTTAGAACTGAACTCCTCCCACAAGGACTCATCTAGTGGAAAGCAATTATTCCTCCAGAAGCTTAACTCCTCAGTGCCTTTTCAAAGAATTACTCTGATTTGCACATTATACCTTGCAAAATATGCTCAGCAGAGAGCAGTCAGAAGACTTAACACCCATTTCCCCTTTTGACAGTGATCTGCACACCGAATACAGTGATAACATTTCTGTCTTTCAGTTTTACATAAGAGTACAATAAATGGGTATGTTATTTTCATAATTCTGCTATCAACAGAACATGTGAAGAATACCTCTCTGGTTTCAGAAGTTCCATTTAAATTATTGAAATCATATTGATTTTAATTGTGAATTAGGGGCCTAACCAGCTTGGGAATGTTCACGAATCTAGTAGATGCTTACTAACAGAGCTAGCAAGAGCACAGCAGGCAGAACGAACAGCCTCTGGCCTGGGGAGTCACTTATCCTTCCTAGAATGGTCATTCTCATCTGCAAAACATCAGACCCTCCTTCTTGGTTGTTCTTGCAACTCTGTAAGCACAAAAACGTCCCTGTTTTTTCCTTCTGCAGATAAATGGATGCTAAGCTTCCCAAAATTAAATTCAACAGTTAACTTTTTAAAGTATGAATTTTAAACTACTATTTGTAGCATAAAGCCTGTAAATGCCATGTATATTAGCATCAAATAATTTTCCCTATGTTTATCTAATTCTCTGCTCATAAAATTCTAATCATTATTCATATAACTGCTCAAGAAATCCATTCTTCCTCCATTGTACAGATATCAGAAAAGCATCCCAAGACATTACACTCAACCAAGAATATATAGCTCATTGCTCTGCTTATAACCCTTTCCCTTCTTTCACTTCCACCACTTAATATATTTTCACTCAGTACTACATAAACTTTCATTCACTTTGTATGACACTTCTGCCTTTAAATAGTATCTTCTTTCTATCCTTTTTCTGGTTCAAACTTACATTACATTGCCATTTGCCCCTTTCCTCTTCCAAATCACGGTTCTACTGGGCAAATATTAATTCTACTTTGACACAGCCAATGCTACCCTGCTCTCCTCCCCTCACAAAAGTATTAAGTGTTTTCAAAACTCTGTGTATAGTAACCGTATGAAGAGTCACACTGTCTCTCCTGCTTTACTGTTGTCTAACCCAAAATGTATTTTGTGCCAAGGACACAAAAGAAACAGACCAGAGGAAGGAAAAAAAAAGACTCACAAACCACGTACAGATATTTGGCTTCTACCTCCCACAAGGCCTGTGATCACATGCAAGTGCATCTCCAAAACCAAAGCTGTTCAGCTACAAGCATTTGAAAAGGAACCTGTAACATCTTTACTACTATAAAAGCACTTTTGGAGCTCTGAGCTGGTCTTTTCCAAGGCAGATGGGCCCAGGGCACACAAAGTGACAACACTTCCACAAAAGCCATCAGTTTTCATCTATTTCATCCATGCACAGTATGGCCAAACATGCTTTGACAATTTTAAGTACAGCTGTTTTTTAAACAGCCACCCTAAATGGGAAGTTAACTGTGAGGGTAAAGGTTCATTAAACAGCTGAGCTTACTCCTGCTGAAATTGAGATGTTTCACCCTCCCTTCTATCATGTGATTTCTAGGCTGTCACCTCTCATGCCTCTTCCCCCTTGCACTACTTTTGAAGCTTCTCTACAAAGCAAGCTAGCCAAAAAAAAAAAAAAAACCCAAAAAAAACCAAACCCCACACCAGGGAAGGAGACGGACACACAGGCACACACAGTCAGTGCTAGAAAGCCATTAATCTGCTCAAGCCACATTCTGAAACAGTAACCAGGCAATTGAGTACTCCTAATTTGTTTCATGCAACAAAAGGCACTCTCAGCTAATTCACTTTATTTCCTGCTGAGAAAAGCCTAACAGCACCTGCAAAGTCACTGACTGCATTTCAGCTATGGGGGTATAAATCTCCAGACAAAAGAGGCAACTTCCAAAAGCACAACTGAGAAGACTGTATATAGCAAAAGAACTAATAGACTCTTTTCAACAGGAGTCAATAGCCCAGATGTTTATATGATCCACAAGGAAGGACATACTCAGACTTGGGGAAAAAAAGGGAAAAAAGGACCAAAGGGCTCTAAAGGGTATTCTGCAGTTATAAGTTGCTAAGCATGTCTATGCTTCCAAAAAATTCATTTAGTTCGATAAAGTTCTTTCACAAGGCATTGTTTATCAGGGGAAAAAAAGAGAAAGAAACTAGAATGTGCTAATAAAGAGATGTCCAGAGAGAAGCTATGAAGTTACCATCTAAAATTGCAGTTATACTATTGGATACACAATAATAAATATAAAATGGATTTATCTTTACTTTTTAGCCTTAATATAAGGACACACTATATAGTAATCTCAAAAAACAGTTACATCCCGTAAGTTTGGGCTGCAGGGCAACACTCAATTCATTTGTGAGAATAAACAAACATACTTCCTCCTCTCTTCCTCTCCTAGCACACTTAGGATGTTATTTGTGTAAAAGACATAATAAGTGAGGTTAGAAATCTTCAAATAAACACAGGAAGGCTGTAGGAAGGGACTGACTAGTGAACATGAAGAAGAAACAGAGGGGTTGTTTTTTTCAGATTTGTAATTAAAAATGTTTTTAGTGATAGGAGTTCGGATAACATGACCAAAATGAAAGGTCCTCAAGAAGCCCCATCCAAAAAAACCCACAATGTGATCAAAACATGAATTAAGATGATTAAGCAGTAATTATCAGAGAGAATTCTTAAAAGGAGAGGGGCATATCAAATCTCCTTTCTTCCTTAGTGACCAAATAATAACCAAATTCTGAAGGAGAGTCCATTTGATGGTCATCTTTGGTTCATGAAAGTGTGCTGTATCAAAAAATCTGTATCTGTGACATCTTTTCCAGTACAACCTGCATTTATAATAAGTGGAACCAACTGCAGATCTACTGCTATAATTAGAAGAATTCCCAGAAGTGAAGGAAGAATTATGTTAATAAAGGAGCTGAAGAATATCAGTGAGAATGAATTATGGCAATCTAATACACACAGTTGTTTATTAAAAAAAAAAAACAACTAGGAAATAAGAATTTTATTTTTTTTTATTAGCAAAGAGGACTGAAAGGAATCTATTTTATCTGAACCAGTATCAGTCTCCAAAACAAGAAATAAATCTTTCAGAAAGACAAGTAGCAAGAACTTCCAGCTGTTGGGTACAAACAAATGCATTCCTAAACTTAACTGTGATGGAAGACAACTTGTAAATTTGTTTGGGTTTTTTCTTCCCTTTACATGATCCCGCAGGAAGCACTTAGACATCAAAATTCAAGCTAAAGCACCCCAAAAACTAAAATGAAAACTCTAAGGGTTCTGAGATAGCTGTTCAGGTGCTACTGTGATTTTTAAGCCACCTTGAAAACATATCTGTACTTATGCAGTCCAAACAACTATTCCAAAGATACTGCCATGCAAGCTAAGATGTCTTCAGCACAGCATTGTCTGTAGAGTGCAGCCCATTTATAAACATTAAAAAAAAAAAGAAAAACCACAAAAAACCCAGAAACAGCAGGTAGGAGTTATTTTGTCGAGTGAGCATTCTAAAGCACACACAAAAAAAATACATATTCTTTCCAGAATTTCATACTGTCCAAACTAGCATTCAAAAACTAATTTGTATTATTTTTCAAACAATCTAAAAATTGATATAAAAAAATACTTGATTTTCTCCACATCTTTGTAAGAAGTAGCAAGTAATCCTTCCTCGTGTGCCTAACCCACACAACAGAAATGGGTGAAGCAGGTATTCACCAGAAAAGGTTCAGAGGATCTGTCTTCAGAAATACGGCCAAAGCCTACAGAAAGAGGTTGAAGTGATACAGGCAACCATGGTTACACATTTAAGTAACAGCTTTGGGGCTTTTTCTTCCTCTTTTATAAACTAATATGCTTCCAGCATTCCCAGTGGTTTTGAGGAATATAATTGCATACTATTACTTAAGAACTATGTGATTACTGTGCCACTGTCTTCTGCCTAACCCAGCCTGTAATAAAAGTGATAAGAATAGCATTTATTATTTCTGAAATGGTTTTTGCAATGCATCCACACTGATGTGGTTTAAAACATCTGACTAAACTTAAGATACTTTACATAGAGGTTTTTATTTTCTTCTAACAGCACTGCACACCACGCAAACTCCCTTCTGTGTGCAAAGATACTGCCTGAAAGTTCATCTGACCGGGTCACTCAGCTCTTGAGAAAAACTCTCAGACTGAGGAAGAAATGTCCTGTAAGCAAGATGTATTCAATGCAAATAAGAGTCACAGAAGAAACAACATACCAAGAAGCCGCACAAATAAAAAGTGACATGTATAGCTGAGTCTCTACAGTTACTATGGAGTGTAACTGCAGTAAGAACTAGAAAAGTCAAGCAATTCAGTCCCAGCTATTAAAGGCAACCAAGCTACATCCCTTTCATAAGTTTATTGCTATATAAACTCCAACTTCTAACTTCAGGAAAAAAAATTAAATGCGCGAACAGAGAATTTAAAGTCTAACACTCCTGTCTTCCTCAGACCTACCTAAAGCACTCAGCACTTTTCTACAAAACAAGCTTGGTAATATTTTATTGGAGAGTATCTATATCTCATCATCTTCTCAATCCAAAAATACTGTCAGCATCTAACGTTAAAACACTATCAAGATGCAGACATGGTTTCAGTTTTCTGGAAATTCCCTGCTCCTCAGATCTCCACACTCAATCCCCCAGACTAGTCTTCTCTAAATCAATGACTGTCCTTATTTTACAATGAGATTGGCCCTCTTTTGCAAAACAGCTTTAACAGTGAAAGGCTACCCAGACCCCAAACACTACAGTTTCAAGGCTTCAGAGACATGTCAGCACACCAAATCCAAAAGTAAAAGTCATTTAATGTGAGGTCATATTCCAAGTAGTACAAGAAAGTACAGTTTTTATACTATGCACATTTATGGAGAGGAAGGGAGAGAGAAAATTCCCATCAAGAGTTTGCCCCAAGAGCTTCAGAAATCTGGGCTCAAGCCAAGCGTCTCTTCTGTTTATATATTCTACTTATGTAATGTAACAAGTGAAAAGGAACACACATTTTTCAGAAATGTATCAATATACAACTTAACTCAAAAGACAAACAATTCCCATTACACACTTTCAACATCCTGTTACAAACAAAAATATAAAGTAACTATGGATGAACACATGGTTCTCCTAAAAGAGGACAATGAAAAAAGGGCTGCTCTCCTTACAAGATTGAGACATGGGTTGCTCTACACTGCTGTTTTTGTTTGGTACAAAGAGAATGAAAATCCCATCCTACATTTAATTTCATATTGCATGTCTTCTATGTAAACTCCAACAAAAGCATATTAATGCTTGAAGGCAAAGACTACTTTTCTCCCCAGAGCTTTCCTCTGAATAGAAAACTTATTAGAACAAGCAAGCATGTAACAAGCATGTACTTAGCTACACATACAACACACAGCTCATGCTTGTACAGAACATACTTAACACAACATACAAATACTAACACGTAATCACTGCCAATCAAATAATTTCTTTCCAGTACATACATTTGCTTTCCAACAGTTTGGATCAGTATTAGGTCAAACCAAACAAACTAACTTTCTGGATTTCCGAACTATTTATATCACACATGTCTTCATTAGACTACAACTTTAAAAAAGAAAAGAGATAAAACATCTTGCTTGGGGAGACAAGTTGAAAGTCATTCTTCTAACTACATACAGTTCCACTATCACGTCTTATCCTTTTCACTATGACATCTGTTACTGAGTTAGTTAATGGTTAGCATGGCAATCCATGCTACCAACTCGTGGTAGTTTCATTCAAGTTTCCTTCTTATTTCTCTTTTATTGATATGATGATATAGATGTTCACATGGACCGCTGTGAAATCCAGTCAGCAGCAGCAAACAAATGAGAGAGCTAAATAACAATTACCACACATCTGAGACATTACTCTGTTCCTTATAGCTGGGATAGGTGCAAGTGTGCAGTCAGTACATATGTTTCCACATATGGGAAGGCATAAATACCCTCATGTGCAGCAGTAGTGGAGAATTTAGGTTCGTGTTATCACATGTTTGTACGCAGGTATAGCACCTGCTGTTTTGTGGGACAAAAACAAGTGAATACTTGTCTGCTCCTCTGCTGTTACAACACAACTATCTTCAGCAGGCAAATGGGGACATAAAAGGGCATGCGGAGGCGGTACACTAAAGATCTTAGGAATACACTAATATATTCTTCTAGTGAGCTTTTGTACTGTTCTATGTAGTGACCTGTGTAAAGAATGGATAAGGTTCCAACCCCTGGCACAAACAGGCAGGAGAACAGATACGACCTTTTGTAGGGGTCTGCCCCCTTAGGTGAGAAACAAGTGTGCCTTTTTTCATGTTGGAAGGAGGGTGTGAGGGCAAGATAAACACAGACTGGATGCACCTCGCCTCATCACTCCTGCCTGCAGAGTTGTTAGGCCTGTCCCCTCTGCAGATTTATGTAATGATGGTGTCCCCCGCTGTAGAATACGTACAGTGCCTGTGAAGACAGGGATTTCTCTCCACATTCGCCTTGGAAGACAGCATTGCATACAGAGCTGGAACTACAGCTACGTGACTGTAAGGACACAGGGGTGGGTGTCAACCCCAGTGTTGAGCAAGTGGCATCTGTGACAGGAGGCACGCTCCCTGGGGTAGCTGCAGAGCAACAGTGTTCCTATGGACATGCCTCCACCTCTGGTGTGCAAACAGGTGACACGTTCAGAGGCACACGAGTGTCTTAAGGTGGTTACATACAGACTTGCATCCCCTCCATGCCAGGTGGGGACGCAAGGAGCGGATATCCACCCTGGCACACGTCTGCCTTCCTCCCACAACCGATTCAAAGGTGAGCTGGCTGCCACCCTCACACCTCAGCGGTCAGGGAAGGGTGGCACAGAGATGCTCATTCCCCAGAGGGAGAAGAAGACAGGTGCGAGCAAGAATTCCACCCCCCCCTCCACACACACACACATTCCCTCAGATGAGAGAGCCAGCTCTGCCTCACCAAATGCGGGGGGAGCTGGGGGGGAGGGGATGGAATGGAGGGGAGTGTGCAGAGATCCAGCCATATGGGAGCAAACACCTACTTCATACACCAAGACGGAGGGGGGGGAGGGATAAAGAAAGCATAGGGTCCACGAAGAGCTGGGAGCGGGCTCGGTTGCCCTGTGGGGACGGGCCCAGGGAAGGGCAAACGCCTCGGGGAGTGAAGAGGGTGGGGAACGGGTGTCCCCCTCAGAGGGAGCCTGAGGGGCACTAGGATGCCTGAGGGGGCGGGGGGTGTGTGTGTGGGGGGGTAAGGTTGGTTCTTTCCTTCCTTCCCTCCCTCCCTTCCTCCTCCCCGCCCCCTCAGGCAGACACCGGCGCCGGCCGCCCCCTCCCCTCCGACTTTTAAAATATGGTTAGTCCTATTGGAAGTAGTTTTGAGCGAGCCGCCGCCGCCGCCCACCCCGGCCGTCGCCGCCGACAGAGCAGCGGCGGGGAAGGGCTGCGACTCGCTTCCCAGCGTCGCCATCTTTCCCCCTCGCCCGCCTAGCCGCTGGGGGTACCCGAGAGGGCCGCCGGACCTGCCTCCCTCTCTCCCTTCCTCCTCCTCCTCCTCCTCCCGCTCGCTGTGGTGGCGGCGCCGCCGCCGCCGTGAGGGGGAGGGGGAGCGGCAGCGCAGCCAGGAGGCGGAGGCCAACGGCCCGGGCGAGGCGCGCCCACTGCGCATGCTCCGCCTCACTGCCTCCCCCCCACCCCTCCTTCCTTCGGCTCCGCTCCCGCGGGGCCGGGCGCTGCGGCGCCACCTAGCGGCGGTTGGCGGTGCGCCCCCGGGCCTCGGCGCTGCTGCTGCGAGGAGGGGTGAAGTCTTCCCTTCTTCAAGAACATGGACCTGTTGGAGCGGGTCCAGAGGAGGGACACGATGGTGATCAGAGGGCTGGAGCAGCTCCCCTGTGAGGACAGGCTGGGAGAGTTGGGGTTGTTCAGCCTGGAGAAGAGAAGGCTCTGGGAAGACCTTATAGCAGCCTTCCAGTACCTGAAGGGGGCTGCAGGAGAGATGGGGACGGACTCTTCATCAGGGAGTGTAGCGACAGGACAAGGGGTAATGGTTTTAAACTGAAAGAGGGGACATTTAGATTAGATATTAGGAAGACATTCTTTACTGTGAGGGTGGGGAGGCATTGGAACAGGTTGCCCAGAGAAGCTGTGGATGCCCCATGCCTGGAAGTGTTCAAGGCCAGGCTGGATGGGGCTTTGAGCAACCTGGTCTGGTGGAGGTGTCCCTGCCCATGGCAGGAGGGTTGGAACTCGATAATCCTTAAAGTTCCTTCCAACTCTAACCATTCTGTGATTCTGTGGTTGTTTTTTCATAGAATCATGGAATCATCTGGGTCAGAAGGGACCTTCAAGGTCATCTAGTCCGACCCCCCCGCAGTCAGCAGGGACACCCCCAACTAGACCAGGTTGCCCAGGGCCTCGTCGAGCCTCACCTTGAATATCTCCAGGGAAGGGGCCTCAACCACCTCCCTTGGCAACCTGTTCCAGTGCTCCACAACCCTCATAGTAAAGAACTTATTCCTAATGTCTAATCTAAATCTGCTTTTCTCCAGTTTAAGGCCATTACCCCTTGTTCTGTCATTGACAGCCTTTGTCACAACACTCCCCTCTGCCTTCCCTTTTAAAGGCTCCCCTGCAAGGTCTGTCCTCCATCTGCTTTGGCCCCTTCCCCCCGCGTCCCCCACAGTTGTTCACCATGGTAGGTAATTGCACGGGCAGGCTCAGGGGCTGGATGTGCAGCAATTTGTGGTCGGGTGGCGTGAAACCACCGCGCACGGGTGCAGGCAAAGCACGCCGGTGCTCAGGCGGCAGGCCTCATTTGAAAATTAGAAGCTGCAGTGGCTTTTGCCACTGAACAAGGCCCTGGGGAGCATCTGCCCTGCAGAAGGCTTTTCCGTGACTTGCTTCTCCCGCAGGGGCTGGTTCACACGTGTGCATGGGCCTCTGCGGACAGCCTGCCAAAGAGAGACCTTCAAAGGTGTGATTTGGAGTGACAAACCAAGCACAGGAGCCGTGATCAGTTCAGTTTTCAATGGAATAACCTTTCTGAGGGGGCAAGGGTGTTGGTTTGAGTTTATTTCCGCCCCCGCCCCCCCACCCTCTTTCTGCAGCTTTGCAAAGCTGAGCCCAGAAGTGGGAAAAGAGCGAGGCCTCATGTTTCCTCAGGGTTTGCAGAGTTCAAAGCTAGAAAAGGACTTGTACGTCATCACCCACGACCTGTGTTTTACAGGCCGTTACATTTCACTCAGTTACCCTGTGTTGTGATCAATGGCTGACATTAAACCAAAGCCTTCCCGGCTCCAGGAAGTTCAACCACTGAGCGCTACAGAGACAAGGAAGACAGAATTGCCACAAGGAAATAACTCTCCGTTTCTGAAAAACAAGAGAGATCATAGCACATTTAGCAGTCACAACAAAAAACAACACTAGTTAAAAGGGAAAAAGGGTGTTAGAGATAGATCTTTTCACATAGCAGTATCATAATATCAATTAAAACTTGTTCTTTATAATTAAGATACACTCTCAGTATCAGCATTTTTCATTTACGTATTATATGCATTGCATCACTGCAGAAGTGCTGCAGGCAGCACAGCAGCATATTTAGAGGCTGCCTTACATTAAGGAAAGACCTTTAAGGTTACGTGGGTAGAAAGGGGATTATTTTACTATAAGCACATTTATACTGCACCTAAAATATAGGCCCTGAGCGTAAAGTCCAATCCAGACTCCCCTCACACCTACAATTGCCAGTTCTTCATGTTTGATGTAGACATCTTGGGTTTCGGCATGACAAATTCAGTGTCCTACCAGTTCAAGAAAATTTTGGGTGCACCAGAGAGCAATTCTTGACACCATTCCTTGAAATAGCCCCTAGCCAAAGTGAAAATCTACAGTTACCACAACAACAGTGGTGCCCAGATATCACATTACTTTTGACAAAGCTTGTGTGTAGGTCATTAAGATAGTATTTCCCATAAATTTCCTCTAGTCACAGCATGTTTTGGATTTGTTAAAAAGCTTAATTCCAGCTTGCGTGCAATCTTTGCATTGCTGCTGGAAAGCATAAAGAAACAGATGAAGAGCTACATCTTTAAAGCAATTTAAAGAAAAGTGTTGATCAACAGTAGTTCAAGTTGAGTAAACTGTGAATAGGGGCAACTGCTAGGCTTCCTATATAGTGGAAATTTTTTAAAATGCAAGTTTAATGAAGTAGGTACTATATTCTTTTACACTTACAAGAGTCTGAAATATTGTAGGTTTTATAACTCAGTAAATGACTTTGCACAGGAGATTTCCTGTGCAAATTACCTAACATCATGGAACTCTATTTTGAAACTAGTAATAGAGAACTAAACATTCAGACAGCATATCTGCAGAATTCATCTTCCTGCATCAGCTCTTTACAGCCAGGTAGCAGGCTTCTCTCTTGGTGAGATTTGATAAGTTTTCTCACCAGTGGGACACCATGTTCCTTCTTCCCTGACTTCTGGTAAGACAAAATTATTTCTAGTGCTGATTTTGATAAAAACAAAAAGGTGGTTTTTTTTCTTTGCTCTTCAGTGTCTTCACACCATACCGCTAATCCTGGGATTTGATTCACAGCATCTCACATAAGGGAGGGTAGCAGCAATACCTTTCTCAGCCTCATTTGAAGAACAATTCATCCTCCTTTGCAGGAGGCACCCAAAGAGCCATCAGGCTCCCCTGCTCGCAGGCAGGCACAATGTGCCCATCTCACCTGCCCCATTGGGCTCTAACAAAGGGCCCATGGCTAGCAACAGCAGACAAATCAGCACAGTGTTCTGCCTTAAGACAGCCAACATCAGGACAGTTAGGATATAGAGAGGCTAGAGCTGTGCTGGTACATGATCTAGCAAGGGTTAAAAATGTAGGCTCCCCCTTGTAGCGAGTCAAAGCCACACACTAATAATCAGGGAGCAAGCCTGTTTTAAACTGCCTTTTGATCCGAGCAGCTGAGGTGCAATGCGGGCATGACCTGTGCTTGTCAGATACTGCGCAGAAACTCCTGGAAGTAGCACTTTGAAGGCTGCTAATGTTACCAAGACTGTGGAGGAAAAGAAGTATGCAGCACAGAAGCTGTATTCCCTTGACTTTATCTCTTCTCTGCCCGAGTGCTGTGCCAGATCTAGCTCCGTTCCTATAGATACAAAGGATTCAAATCTGGAAACACTACAGAAAAAGAAAAGATCAATCACAGCAGCAGCAGTTTCCTATCCATGCAGATGTATATGAAAGGTCACACTCCATATATTGACTTTGGTCAGATCACAAAGGGGGCACAGCCTGGCACAGCAGCTAAGCTGAGCTTGTGGCAAGCTGTCATTGTAAGCACCCCTTCCTTTCCTAGGACCCCGCTATGTGACCTCCCCAGTTCCTCTGTGATGGTTCTTGCATTTGTCTGACTCTTCAATGAGACCTAGAGCAGCTTAAAAATTAATTCTAGAAGGAAAAGAAAACAGTGGATGCTCTTCAGTGAGCAGAGAGGAGTACAGCAGAGGAGAGAAGGAATGCAGAAGGAAGACTTATGGCTGTAGCAGAAGGAAAAGATTGCAGAGGTGACCGTTCTGCAAATTGGGTCACACGTAATGGCTGTGACAAGAAAAATCCTATCAGAGATGTAGAGAAAGTACCATAGCTGAAGGAGACCATGAGCCTTAGAGTCTCAGAGTGAATTTCTACAGCTCTAAATTGGCAGAAAAGAGGCCAATAACAAGGTGCCCATGGCTTGTGAAGATCAGAGTTGGGTGAGGGCTTGTGTGCAGGGAGCTGGTGCCTCACGAACTAGCACATGACAGCATGGAGTACATGTCCTGTACTAGACACGGGACTTTAGCAGTGTGGAGTGGGAGACCATCACTTTACTTCAAAGTACAGATGTTTACCTTGTGCTCCATGTGCTTTAAGAAAGAGGCAACAGGATGGAATAGCTCATACACAGTCAGGGTACACCAAGGCTTTCTTCACAAGAATACCCCAGGTGGACAAGCTGTCTGGTGCAGAGTACAGAAACAACGCACAAACATTAAGTCAAATGCCAAACACAAAGTGAGGGCATCACTCAATTTGCCAGGTTACCTCCAGTTGGAGCAGTCACAGCTCAGAAAGGCCACATTATATGTCCTCAGTAGCATGACCGGAATGGCACCAGGACAAGGAAAATTATTAGATGGATATCAAGAGAAAAAGCCTGCGGACTGAAGCGTCAGGGGGCACAGATTGAAAGATGCTCCTTTCAATTAAAGCACAGACTCCTGAACCTGCTCACAGCGTGCCTAAGGCAAGTGGATGGTAGCAGACACACCAGCAGAGTGAGCAGCCTCCGCGGAGCAGACAATGTGCTGCAGCTTCCTTGCAGCAAAGCCAGTGAAGAGAGTTTGTAGGGCGGGGAAGCTAGATCAGGAAATAGCTCAGAAAAATCCATCTATATAGCACCTGCCTCATGGAATACTCAGGGGAAAAAAAAAAAAAGGGCAAAAAGAAGAGAGCAATTAATTGATAGGAGGCAGGAAGTAAGGGGAAGCTTATATAGAAAGCAGGAGCTCAGAAGGTAGGTAAGCAGCATGGTCACTGCTCATAAGCCACACAAGGTTCATCCTTGCACACATCTGAGCAAGTTCACAACATAAGGGGGCAGAATTATTTAATTGCTACAGACAAAGAAGTGCTTCTTGGTCCCGGTGACTGATTATGGCAGGCATTGGGAGCTCAGGAAAGCACTGCCCTCACTCTGTCCTGAGGCACAGCAGGTGGGCAGGCTCAAAACATACACTGAGTGATGGTCATTGGGGGTCAACTGCCACAAGATCGATCCTGAAGGGCACCACGTACACTAGACGTGTTGGCAAGGTTCACTGTCATAGTAGCAATGCTGCCGTACAGACACGGATGCAACAGGACAGAAGCTGTGAGAGATGATGACTAAAAGCTCAGCTCTCAGCTGAGAGGTCATGAAAATAGACCCAAGGGTAAACTAAAAGCAAAACGAAAATTAGTTTCCCTGAAACAGTTGACCTGACTAAACATTTTAAGGTAACATAGTAACATGCCCATACCTGAAATATTAATTTAGTTCAAAGGCTATTAGTAGTTGTAAACTGGCAGAGTTTCTTCCAAGTTTCTCAGATGACCTTGAAACATGCAATGTGATAGAGCAGTAACTACATCCACACTTGCCTTGAATCTACTGCTGAAACACAACTTTGGCAGAGTCGGGGGATTGTAACTGGGGTGGGAGCCTTCCTCTTGAAACAGAAAGAGTCGACAGATGTTTGCACCAGTAGAACACAGACATACCTAAGCTGGGAAAGGAATGTCTTGCAGGAGTTTGCCTTTGTGAAAATTTGAAATATCATCTGGTAGGGGAAGAAGCCACCAGAGTAAGAAATAACCTGTCTCCTAATAAAAATAAAGGAGACAATTGGTTATTGTCACTAGCAATGAGACAGTATTTACAGAGACACACAGTTGGCAGTCCCACAATGCCTCCAGTGTATGCTGTTGAAATACTACAGTTTATATGTGTGTTGCAAAAACACTATGCAAACCTGATTTCCTACCCACAGCAGACTATTAGCACAGACGCATGGAATTGAAACAGAAATACAGAGTCCTCACTCTATTGCAAAATCCAGAAAATGCAGGGAGACAGAAGACATCAGCCAAGCAGCTGGACTCTGGTTTCTAGGTGGAGCACACAAGGCAAAGATTTTGTAAGACTCATGATTGTGGGAAAGACAGCAGGTAAAATGCTTCATATCCCTGTTAAGAACAGCAAAAACCATTAGAAAGCAAAGAGAACTACTACCCGGTAAGTAGTTGTGATATATATGGAGAAAGTGGAGGCCTAAAAGCCAAAAGCAGCAGTGGAAATGAAAGAAGAGCTCTACCTGAATGCAAGCACAAATATTTTCCCTGTAAACCACACAAACCACCTCTCAGGTATAAACAAGTTCTTGAGACACCTGGGAACCCAGGAAGAGCCATGAACCAGCACCAGCCTGGTGGTTGCAAACCACTCACCTGACTTGAGTCAGGTAACTAATTTTAGTTGACCAGCACTGCCTTTTCCCCACTCAGTCCAACCATGTTGCTGATACCAGGTGACTGCCAGCAGTTAAGTGTGAAGGTAAGATTGCAAAGAGGGCGTTTGGATACCAGCCACTGGGAAGAATAAGCATGCATGAATTGTACCCAAGTACATGATAACAGCCAGGTATAGTACTTTGATAGTGCACACAAATACGGATCCCTGCAACCACTAGCACCTCTTCATTGAGAAGGTATTTCACCCTTAAGGGGTATCCTTGCTTTCCAACAGGCTTCCAGGCCCACTGAAGTAACAGTTAGTTAAATTGTGAGCACCAGAAGAATAAGGCTTTTGCTAGAAGAAGGTACCTTCTCCTTGGATGCCCTAACAGCCCCCAAACCTCAGCAAGGATGCCAATATACAACATTTCGTTGAAGAGCAAGTCACATGGACTCTCAGTTGTAGTCATCTGCTTTCAAACACTTTTCGTGGAAGTGAAGCTGTGTGTGTTACGGATAGACAAGTTTTGGCCCATGGCCCAAAACGTTGCTTTGGTACACAGCCAAGGGAAGGGGATGCCCAGTATGCTCCGTATTTCAGGACATATTGGCTGTATGACTTACAAATGCATATCTAAGAGCAGCTTTCAATTCTTTTCTAGTTCATAAATCATAGAATCATAGAATCATAAAATCATAGAATGGTTTGGGTTGGAAGGGACCTTAAAGATCATCGAGTTCCAACCCCCCTGCTATGGGCAGGGACACCTCCCAATAGACCAGGTCGCTCAAAGCCCCATCAGCCTGGCCTTGAACACCTCCAGGGATGGGGCATCCACAACTTCTCTGGGCAACCTGTTCCAGTGCCTCACCATCCTTGCAGTAAAGAATGTCTTCCTAATATCTAATCTAAATCTCCCCTCTTTCAGTTTAAAACCATTACCCCTTGTCCCATTGCTACACTACCTGATGAAGAGTCCCTCCCCAAAATAATTGTGCTAGAGCAGCTGATAATGTCTTGCAGGTCCTGGGGTGTTCAAAAATAACTTAAACCCACATTTGCCCTTTGTCTGCTATGCAGACAGCTCTTGAAAAAGAACAGCAAAGAGTCAAGATCAAAGTTTATGATCTAAGTGTCCTCACCTCTTCCATAAAGATCAAGGCATTCAGCAACTCATATTAAATGTCCCAACAACAATAATTTTGACATAACTACCAAGAAATATAGCACTTGCTGGTTTATTTGAGAGAAAATCAAAAGCTCAGCATGTTTCATCATAAGCCACTAACACATGTACAATAACTGTAATAACTCTGTACCTACTAAGCTTATAAACAGTATTTTAGAAGCATTTTAATCTCAGTTAGCTACAGCACACATCACTTGGTTTAGAGCAGTCTTTTCTTCTTGCAGCACGTAACAAAGCCTCCATCCTGTGAACAGTCACTTAACAATAGTTCCCAGCTTGTGAACTGGAACGCTGGAGACCAGCATGGGGTGGGCTGGGATGCAGACACTATGCTCAGGGGGGTGGCCTGAGAAAAGGAGACGAGAACTGCTCTTCCAGATGTAGCTTTGCTACTCCCCCTGCAGTAGAAGTCACTTCCCAGCAGCAAATAGCAGACTTGCAGCATCTGGGAGGTGAGCAGGATTCTCACACGTCGGGATCCTGCTGCCTTCCAGGGGGACCTGGCTCCTGCAATCGTTATATGGGGCTGTGAACCTTCCACCACTCCAAAAGCTCATGTGCTAGGTACCACTGACCAGACACAACGGGAGCTGGGTGGGAGCTACAGGCAGGACCAGTGCTCAAATGAACCCTGCTAGAAAGGTAGCACTCTTCTCTGCAGCCTCCCTACAAACCCCATCATGCGACTTGTCCTTTGTCCCTGTCCCTTCCCAAACCACACCACCGTATGAGAGCATCTCAGTCTTTGCCAAAGAAGATATTTGTAAGAACCAAAGTAACTGATTGCTGTTTAGGGTAAGTTCCTCTTTTTTTTTTTTAAAGTAAACAATGCTGGAGATCCCCATCAAACAATGACCTCATTGCACTACCCTGTGCAAGAAGGCAGCTACTGGCCAGAATCTCTTGCATTATAAACATCAAATAATATTTCATCCACACTGGCTTGCATGCTTGGTGACTGGGTGCATATGGTGAAGTAAGAGGCGTAACATCAAGGAACACAATGGAAATAATAGATTCCTCTTGGGAAGAAATAGTATGCAGTGTTCCTAGGAAGACTGACTGCAAAAGACAGCTCAAAAATGGTTGACATGGGCTAAGTCTGGGTTCTTGCAGTGTTGGGCGGGCAGCTCTCTTCCTTTTAACTCTTCTTCTTCCTCCAGATAAATACCGCCAGACTGGGCAATGCCCACCCAGCAGGATAGCTTGCTTTCTTGCTGGCAGGTGTAAGTTATAGCCTGCTCTCAGGCATGGAAAAATAAAGGCAATCCAGTTAGCTGCAGAGTTTCACGTCTCACATGCAGCGCAGACCAGGAAGGTGCCCAGGGACGGGTGGTGCTCTGACTGATTTCTCATAAGAATTTGTCTCCTGGGAGATGCTGGGAGGTCCTCCCTTGCTGCAGAAGCTGATGGGAGTGGAGGGTGCTTTACGCAGAATCCATCCAGAAGGGCACACATCCTTATATTCTTGAAGTGCAGCCATTTAAGGGCATCTACCTGAATGTCTTTTTCTGTTCTCCCCCAGTTTTGTTTGAGCCATCTCCCTCACCTTGTGCCTTCAAGTGCTTTCTTAGAATTAATGCCCCACTCTATTTTTAACAATAGGAGCTGAACAGTGAAATGGCAGAGCTAAGTGAAGCATCTGGAGACGTGGAGCGTGGAGAGAAGGGGAAGGAAAAGCAATTTTCCACCCATCCCCCTCATCTGTGATCTACGCATCTCTGTTAATATGTAAAACACAGAGCAGTCTGTACAGCCTACATTACATATAGCAGCTAGAATAGGGATGGTTTTTCCATGTGTTGCCTGTAGCGCTGATAACACTGCTATTGCTAAAACACCCAAGCAGTAATGCAGATTACTAGTCCTCAGTGGTTCTAATAAATGAAAGAGAAACAGCAGAAGTCCCTGAGAAAAACCTTTCAGGGACCTGGCTACCTTTCCCTGAATTCATTTGGGCATATAGATGGCAAGGGTATATCCTTTATCTGCTTCATGGGAGCCTAGAGAGCTGTTTAGAAAGGATGAAAACAGTTAGCAAACAAAGTGAAACAAAGTTCTTAGTACTCTGAAGAAAAAGTTAGATGGAAAGTACTGGGTGAGGGGAAACATTCAAGCCCTTGCATGACAGATAGGCAGGGGATAGAGATTCTTTTTTGTACAGAAAAAAATGGAAATAGAAATTAGGGTTTGCAACCAGTCCTTTACTGATACACACACACACCCCCCCTCCAAACATTCTGCATTCTCCAAGCTTGCAAAGAAGCAATTGATTTTTCCAACATATTAAGCTGGGAAATTGTTAGGGTGATTGCAACAGTAATGCAAATACCTTCTGCTCTGATGAGATTCCCCTCTCTGTGGTTACAGTCCAGATCAACAAGGCGTGTTTCACAAACATGTTTCAGAAGTTCTGTTCTTGAAGTCATCAATCACCTTTCTTTGTCTATACTTGACACAGCTCAAGCTCACACAAACCAGGAGCAAGCTCCTCACATCTTTTTCATCTATGGCCACTTGGTTGTCCTTCAGGCCAGCAAGTCCTACTGCAGCAGCATCTCTTCTGTGACAAGCCACGTGGCTCCATATCTCTGTCAGCAAGCACTGCCCATCAGCGTTGCAGTATGGAGAGCTTTTGATCCAGTCCCTAAGTGGGTTTCACTTGCATGGGGCAAACTCCTACACACCTGTAGGACCTCTTTGGACTGTTTTTGTGTGGATGATTATGTCGAGCACTCATGATTTTGGTCACTGCAGTTTGTTAAAGCTGGGGTGCAGGGAGGGGAAAAAATACACAGCAAACTTAAAAACTGCCTTTCCCGAGCTGTGCCGGAGGTACTTAATTACAAATGCTAAGCACTTATGCACAGCAACACTGCAGCTTAGAGTCACAGCATCTCTAAATTACCTAGAGCCTCAGGTACGCACCGACTTTCGTCAGGCCATGGATATTTAACCAGATAAGTGAAGAAGATTGACTTCAAGACAAACATATATTTAAAGGCTAATTACCGGGTTCACCTCACATTTGCAACATATCTGCAATAAAAACTCTGAAAATTGGCTAGCGCTCATGTTTTTAACAGAACACCATCTAGTATTAAGTCAAAAGTCTTAATAAATCTAAATATATTATAGTACTTGTATTAGCCAACTATATAAATTCCTCAAGTGTGGAATCAGGCTTGTTTTACAATAACTCATTTTCATTAATGTATATTGATGGGTAATAATTAAATTTGTAGATGTCAGTTCCTTTGAAGCTCCATGGCATTTTTCTGTCATTTTGCCTACAACTGATGTCAGGCTAACAAGCCTATAATTAGTGGCTTGTCACACCCTCCGAATTCTGGCATGGACTCAGTATTTTCCCAGTCTTCTGAAATTTATTTCCAATTCCCAGGTGTTTTCTGAACATCTTTAATTGCTGATGCATTGAAAGCAGTGTATGACTTTGCTAGGATGCAAGCACAAATCTTGCTCTGTTCTGAATAAAAAAATTTCTTCTTTTAATATTTCTTCTTGTTTGCATCATTGATATCAGTTTTGCCTACTGATTCTAGTGATGGGCCTACGATGTCATCATTGCCCCTAATAATTGAATGCTTTTATATTATCCTTGGCTGTCATTTGCAGAGTTTTTTTTTCTGAAATCTTTACTTACCTATTTTCAACACTTAATAATTTCTACTTATATGGACTATTCTTTTTTGTTCACCGTAGAAATTATGTCTTTTCAACTGCTGACTTCCTTATGCTACTGAATCATGACTGTTGGTTAGTCCCTCCTTTGACAAAGGGGGAAATGTGATATTTTTCCATCTAAATAAACTCCTCTGAAATAAATTCCCATCTTTATTTTGATTTTTCTACCTATATTTTATGTCCCATACACTTTTGTCATAATTTACCCCTGCTTAGGAATTTAATTTTCAGGATAACCAATACACATACATTATTGGTGGCAAGTGTGCAGTGCTTGCCCTTATTGAACATAATCAGATCACGATCGTTGTCCCTGAGGCAACTGAAGCTTTCCAGTGTAGCCATTAATTCTTCTTTATGATCAGAGACTGTAACATAAAGCCTGAGCCAACCGCTAAATTGAAGTCGCAGGGATTATATTAACTCCAGAACTTCCTACCTTTCAAATATCTGCTTTTGCAACAACAACAAAAAAAAAGGTGTTCCTCTAAATAATGCTTAATGGAGGAAGTAGGAGAGCAGGGAAATCGTTCCTCTATTTTTCCTGTTTTAAAAACCCTGAAAATACTCATTCCCTGCCCCCTGATTTTGCCTTCATTGGGACTGATCAGCACAAGGGCTGGAGCTGACTGGCTCACCAGGTGGCAGAGGTCTGTAGGACATTGCAGAATGTTTGGCAGGTGGTTGTCTTCTCTGTGACCCTGTCCTAGAGAGTTAACTATCCATGGACTATAAAAATTCTATGGCCCCTCTCGGGTTTCCCCTGGGTTTTGCAGGGGATCACGTGTGAACGGCCACACGTTTTCCTCCCCAGCCCTTCTCAAATTTGACCTCTTCTGCTCCCAGCCCTCCCAGCCTCATCTCTTCCTATTCCTGGTTTCTTGTCCAGTCCAGCCTTCTACATTTTCTCACCCAGCCCAAATCTCCCCTCATTTCCCCATTCTCTCCTTCCTCTATCCTTGCCCCAAATTGCTCACACGTCTCCAAGCTCTAGTTCCAACCTTTCCTGTATTTAAACCAAACAACTTCTCTCTCCTCACTACCACCAGCCAGAAAAAGAGGGACATTGAGAGGCCAGGGTAAACAGGACCCAGGACTGTGGTAGCCTGGAGTTGCAGTTACTCAGTCCTAAAGGAATGGTGTCCAGCTCAGACAGACTCTCCAAGGTATTTAGCTCACAGCTGCAGCAGAGATCTACAAAGCATGTGCTAACTGCGTGTTTTTCCCCTAAAAGGTCTAAAACTTGGCCATATTTGGGCTCATATTTCTGGAGATACAAAATATACAAAAGTCATCTACGGTTAGTTTCATGTCCCTCCTATAAAGCATGGGGGCCAACTAGAGTTCCCAAATGAAAGACAGAAATTAAAATCATCAAAACATTACATATTTTCTAGCCACATTCTTGGAAGTGACTGAACAGTTTTATTTATGCACTTAAATTTCAGCTAAATGAGCAGATGCCCAGCAGGGAAATTTTTATTCCCAATTGTTGCCATTTGGCAAAGTGAACAGAGAACAGGAGCTCATCATGGAAAGCATTGGACAAGCAACAATAGACAGTGCCACTATTAATACAAATATTTTTATTTTTAGATTTCCTATAAAATCTTTATTAAGTATGCAAAGGATTTATTTTACTTCTATTTTCCACTGCATTTACATGGACATTTCACTGAGACCTCTGGGGAACTGATGAGAGCTAATAGCACCAATAAAGTGCAAACCAACTGCTGAGATGAATAAAAGCTGAGGAGCTTTTGGAGACAGCCTTATAATAATAGATAGGATGTTATGAAATGGGACTTACTGATTAAAAATACTTAAAAAAAAAAGACAAAATGCACCAGCAAGCTAAGGGAAGTAAAACTTCAATAGCTTTTGGTTGAGTTTATGTATCACTCCCCACTACAGTAACCGAGAATTTATTTTTAATGCATATGAGAAAATGAATAACAATGAGACTACTATAAGGTTATGAACAAAAAGGGTAAACAGGGAATAGGAAGTAAGAGAAACTTGTAGTAATTATCAACTTGGGACAAAGCATTGTACGCTAAGATTTATATTAAAGTAATTACACAGATGGACAGAAATCCAGCAGTGAAATGAAAAGAAGGGACGGGAAGTTCACTTTCTATGTTCCAGTATTCACTAAATAATGAAGATCATGAAGTTGCAGCAGATGTGCACCAATACAGTTCTCTTACATGCTCGTGTGCATCAGAACTGGGCTCTTGCAGCGATCTGAGAATTGCACCAGCCATGGCCAAGTCCAGCCCAGGCCCCATTTTGTGCGAGATGAGCACGAGTGGCTTTTTTTGTTTTTTGTTGTTACAGTTGCAGATCCTCTCTCTCCCAAATCCTAAACAACAGCAGTAACAAAAACCTCACAACAACATCACTGATTCTTCTGTCTGTCTCTTTGGAAACACTTTTTACTTCTTTTAAACCTTTTCACCTCTTAAAAGAATGCTATTGTGTCTCCGTTGTAAAATTACTTCCTAAATGAAATATAAATACAGGGCTAGAGCTAAAGCATCTTCTCAGGCAGCCACAATCTCGAGAATACTTACTAGGTTACTCTTGTCCTGATTTTACTTACTATATTTATCTACCTTGGGAATTCAGCTACCTTTTTTCCTTTACCCCACACCATAATATTTGAGTTCTTGTTAGCAACCCAGTGAGGATGGGAAGTCTCATTTTATAGACAGGAATCTGGAAGGGCAATAGCAAAATACTGTAGTTGGAGGCCTTAAGCATGAATTTTGTTCTGTCTGTCCTGAAATGACTTGCCCAAAACCATAGAATAAGTGGCAGAACCCAGTTCTGGGACATCCCACTCCAATGTTGTAGTGACCAGCTTCCCTTAAAGCATATGCAGTTGGTGGCATCCTAACATTGCATTTCCACATAAACTGACAGTGTTTGAGAGTGCTCAGCTTCAGGAATGTTTGGGAAGAAACCTCTTGTGAAAGACTGCTGAATTGTCAAACCCAAAATCTTTTCCCCAGGAAATAAAAAAAGGAGTAAGGCAAGAAGAAAATTTACAATTCAGACTGCGTCAGAATAGCTGGACAAAAGTGTTTGAATAACTCATCTTGGAACAACAGTTGGAACCCTACTTTGCTTCAGTCAGAAGCAAGAGATTGAGCCCTATCTCCCACATCACTAGTGAGAAGATGCCCTGTGTTGATGAGAATCTTACATGGATGTAGATATGTTAGAAAGCAAATTCTCTCTTTCATGGAAGGAGAAACCTGTTCCCTCCCCAACTGTCCTGCAGCCACTCAGTGGGACCTGCAAATCCCACTCAAGGGTCAAAGTCATTTGGCTTGGGCTGGCCGCTGCCGTAGCTGGATGATTGCAGGCACCTCAGCTATTCTTAGCACTTCAGCACTTCTATTCAAGGTCAATTCGGTGCATCTGCATCGCTCTTACAGCTCTGAATGCAGTGTCAGCATATGCTCCAAAAGTGGGTCATAGCAAGATGATGAAAGCTAAATCATACAGCAATTATGCTCAGGTTCTAATCTGTTGCGCTAAGACTTCTCTTAAAGTGAGAATCCTTAAGCACAAATAGGAGGTATTCAAGTATAATAGCAAAGACTGTGCAGTACTGGTTCAAAGAGATTTGAGCTTTATGTAGTCTCAGAGCAATTATCTTTACATAAAACTTTAGGAAACCATTAAATCCATGGCTATTAGCAAAGGGCAAGTGTCTACTTTGAAAAAAATAATAATAATAATTGGGGTGAAGTCTGTAGTGATACCCTGTTTTGCCAAACATGCCTATACAGGCCAGCCCCCTTGCCAAATTGCTCCTTCCCAGAACTGGAAGACAACCCCTGGTATCAGGTGCTGCTCTTCCACAGAATCATAGAATAGTTTGGATTGGAAAGGACTTTAAAGATCATCTAGTTCCGACCCCTCTGCCATGGGTAGTCTAGTGGGACACCTCCCACTAGACCAGGTTGCTCGAAGCCCCATCTAATCTGCCTTCTACTATTTGGCCATACCAGCAACACAAGGACATGACAGTTCACAACATCCCTGCCTGCAATAAGAACTCCTTTCTCATTACATTTCCACCTCCAGAGTTCCCAAGGCAGGTGACATCCCACCCATCCTGGCAGTGTGGATGTCTGTGAGCTGAACACCTTCTGCAGAAGAGCGAGGTGAGAGAGCAGGACTTTCAGCACAGCAGAACTGCAGGGCCCAGTTTATAGCACACGAGGAGGGAGACGTCTCGAGATAACAGTTTAGCTCTGAGTCATTACTGCCAAAACACACGGAAACAATGTTTAACATTTGTATTTC
The DNA here is from genome assembly GCF_001431845.1 of Calidris pugnax. Classification (NCBI taxonomy): domain Eukaryota; kingdom Metazoa; phylum Chordata; class Aves; order Charadriiformes; family Scolopacidae; genus Calidris; species Calidris pugnax. The sequence continues at coordinate 14,708,618 of NW_015094510.1, read as the reverse complement.
CCTAATATTTAATTCCACTGTCTGGGCCTTTTATCAGTAATGTAGATTATGAATACAGATAGATTCAGAACAATAGAAATGTGAGCCCGGGCGCTGATAATCTCTTGTTAATTTTTAACAGAGACAGCAACATAGCATTTAATTCCTCGATGAAAATGACTCAGAACTCATTTGTTTCCAACGAGGCAGTTTAAAAAGTGTAATAGAAATAGATGTTCCAGTGTTTGGCATCTTGCAAAAGCTGGATTACGCACATGCTTGGTTACAGCTGAAGGCATTGGAGTTTGAAAATGATGGCAGAAATTTGGCAATTTGAAAGCAGTCGTCTTCTATCATCCTTCATAGGCCTGTTTCGTACGCACTATTCTATGTATTTTTAATTAGTGCTGTTATTGCAAAGTTATGAAGTGTGACTGATTAGACTTTTCTTTGCACGTTGTTACTGATAAAAATTTCCTTAAAGTACTAGCTGTCAGGCTCTTTGAGAAAATATCCTGGTTTGAGGTAAAACAGAACTGATTTTCTGTTCAGTAATTTGCTTTTTAGCCAAGCCTCTTCAAGACAGAAAAACACCCAATTTTTATTTGCTCCCAGAGGAATTGTGGGGTAGACACAAGCAAGCAATAGGCAGAGAAAATAATGTTGATGCTATTGTTGGCCAGAATCACCAACATTGCTTCCAGCTCTGAAACCTAGAACATCATTTCCATATTCCTGTCTGTACAAAAGATAACATTGGTTCAATAACCCTCACTAATAAAGAATGTAATTCCTTTATTTTTTGTACAGCAGCCTGTAGGATGGGGAAAGGCCAAAAAAGGGTTATTTTTATTATTGCTCAGCACATTTTTCAAGGTCCAAGACAGCAATAAACTTGCTTTTTGTGATGCTCTCCATATTGCACAAAAAAGATTAGCTGGAAACTTAAGCTAACGGCATTCCAGAAGAATAGTTTCAGTAGTTCGTGGATCTTCAAAACCTTAAGCGTAGCAAACATGCAAGGCACATAAAACACCTCCCCTCTAGGATCCGATGCAAGCAGTAAAGAGCTTTAAGGAAGGAAATTATAAATTTAAAGAGAACTCAAGGGCTTAGTCATGAAGTAGAAATTTTGGTGAGATTCCACTACAATGCAATGCATCTGTGGAAAACGTGCCACACACCACATGAGTCAAGTACTGCCAGAAAGGAGCAGAGCAACTTCAAGTCCTTCTGCCTCCCTACACCTTGCAGTTGCATGCAGCTCTCTAACTCTTTATCTTTCTTACACCGGTACCAAATGCCAACCTCCCATGTCTCCAATGTGTGGCAACAGATCGATGTTTTATTGCCTGTTGATTGTCGTAATGCAAATGAGCTGTAGGGAAAGCAGGATGCTTTGCCCTCTGCGGAGCTGAGCCTGAGCCATGGTGCACCTCCTCTCCTCTGGGGATCAGGGTGCCCAGGGCAGCTCTCAAGGCAGGAGCTACAGCACTGAGAAGCAAGTAAGATGTTCTTGTGAGGAAAGGTCCTGTCCGCCTTCAGCTTTACAGCAACTATTGTAGGCCTGTAGCAATACTCGGGGTGGCTGGACTTGAAATGATGTCTTCCCAAGCCATTCCCTCAGGTATTCCTCATCTACAGCCTCTCAAGAGCAGCAAAGTTCAACCCTCAGGTTGAACGGCTGCAGCCATGCCATGTGATCTGCTCCTGTATTTAATTCAAGGCACAGCAAGTGTCACCAAGGGACAAGGGAATTCCAGTTACTTTCCAGCCTTAAAAGCCTGTAATGGTTGCTTTTAGCTGCGGTGCTGATCAGAGCTATTACAGTGACAGAGTGACTCGAAGAGCAGCTCCTTCCAGTGTCAGTGACAGCTTACTCAGTCCTATTTATTCTGCCTTTCCCCCAGAGTTATCTGTGCAGCCATGCAGTGAGCCACACAAGGAAACAGATTGAAGTTTAGAGTAATTTTTTTTTTTTTTTTTTTTTTTTCCCTTTCATTTTTGAGGCAAGGAAGTCAGACTGGGTGGTTGGACTGAAGGAGAAGATGATAGAAAATATGGTTTAGGGAAGAACAAAGAGCTAGCAGGCTGGGTGAGAAAGCTGCTGCTGGCTTAGCACCTCCACACACAACGATGCCTCGTGAGAGACCAACATTGCTCGCTGGAATACCTTGTAGCCCCCCTAACAGGTTCATTTTATCAGCAGAGTTTGGGAATCCTTTTAATCTGGATTTTTATAACACATTGAAATCTCCAAACGAGTAGTTAAAACTGCCTTAGCTTAGCGTTGTATATACACGACACAAAGAGAAGAACAGTCTGTTTTCATTAACAACTAGTTTAATGTTTCTTGGGCCAAGGGCATTGATCTGTAGAAAACACTGCTGCATTTATAATTCATAAGCACAGGGAGTGCCAAGTCCCACTACGAGGACAGAGGTAAGATTGATTAGGTGCCTTAGCTGTAAGTTTCCATACGGTACCATGTTTTGTTCAAGCTGTTTTCTGGCAAGTTGATTCTTTACTCTGAATTTTCTTGGTTTGCTGTGTACGCTTGTGCCATAAGGAAATTATTTCTGTGTTTCATTTTAACCCTTGGTGACCTATTTGCATTCCCTCAAATTGTATCTAATACTTAGTTTTCTGTTTGGCTTCACTTTTCCAAGCAGTTTGTCAGGTTTTACATTCAAATAAAAATGACTCTGCTTAGAACAGCTTCAACTTGCTGTATTTTGGCTAAGGACTGCCTCTGGCTGAACACTGCCCTGTAAATGTTTGCTAGGAGACAGGAGGAAGCATCACTTCCCCTCCAGTAAGGATGCCCAGGTGGGCTGTGAAAGGCTTTCTGAGCCTTGTTTACCCTTTATTTAAAAAAAAAAACCACCCCAAACTCCCCAAAAACATGCGGAAAGTAACAAAAGAGAACTAATTTCTTTGTTTTACTGAACCATTTCTGAATCTAGGAGTTCTGCATATACAAGTGGGAGCTAGTGCCAGCTGGCGGCTCTAGCTTTCCCCCAAGGCTTCATGCCTGCTGCAGGAGAGACCCCACAACAGCTCCCACAGTGCTCAGTGGGGCTGGAGGAGGGGTGAGCAGTGATGCACAGAGGCAGGGCTACGCTTCAGCCTCAGGCATCTCCCAACCAGATTTCTTGCCAGGCTCCAGGATGTTTCCAGCTCTGAGCACCACGACCACTTCCAGCAGCAAGTTGTCCCTTGTAGGAACTGCGTTAGGTGGGAAATCAAAGAGGGTTCCTTGTAATGCGTTGGCACTAACAAAAAGAGGGTACTTTTGCATTGTGTGTTTGGCATAAATATGCATTTCTATATTATAATATTGTTTCTAGGTAATTTGTATATTGCATAGCAATAAAATCTCAGAACTGAGAAACTTGAGCTGTAGCTTGATCAAATAAAAGCTTGAACTTTTCTCAAGCTGCCTTTGAACCTGATTTATTCTTTTTTTTTATTAAGTCTTTTTTCAACCAGAAGTGAAACCAGGACTAAAAATTCATATCTAGATATTGGTTCAAAGCAGTGGTTCAGTGAAAAATGATGTGGTATGACAGATAATTTTGCTCTTTGCCCTGCCTCTCTAAAGCCAACCACAAGTTAATTCAACAAGCTGAGATGCACTGATCTGCTTATTAAATCATTATATGCCCGTGTTGAAACCACTTCAGTCGCAGCTGAAGCTGAATCAAGGGTTCATACCTAAATTTTGCAGGCTGCTATGGGAACGTATTATCATCTGCTCAACAAACACATAAAAAGTGAGAATGTGCCATGATATTATTATACCTCTGTCAGATAAATGGACTACCTAGATGTAGGATACTTACAGGGCTCAGTTCACCCCACACTTCCACTGGCTGAACTCCACCGATCTCCATGAATTTACATTGCTCTAGATGTAAACTAAACTGGAACTGTAATCATTTTAGCAGAGGGGTCTGTTGGTTACAACAGGTCATGTCCCAGCTCGCCCACTGAAAACCACCTTTCTGATAGCCTGCATTGCTCATCAGTATTTCTTCACCCTCAAAAGCTCCACCATTGAAGCGCACAAGTTTAGAGGCCACCGAAAACATGCTCCAGTCTATGACATACAGTGAAAAATGACATAAAGAAATGCCAGATCATAAATGATAAAGCTAATTATTGTCCAAAACCGTCTTATAAGTACTGGTGCTTTTGGCTATTTTACTTAGATATTTTGTACTAAAATATTCCTGAAGTTCACTCATCAAAAGCTCCTTTTTTTCACTACTGCTAGCTGCATATGAACTAAAGCTCAAGAATTTGTGTCTTTATTTACATTTGTTATGTGGCAAAACAGCACAGATCTAATCTTACCTAATCTTAGCTCAGTACAAATTAAGATATGCTCGTTGAAAACCCCTAATTTTGCAAGCTACTGCAGAAACATATTCTCATCTGCTTAGCAAACACACAGAAAGAGAAACTGCTGGAAAATAGGAGCAGAATGCAAAGGTTGGGCTCCCTTATGTCTCATCATTATGTACCCACCAAGTGACAGATCCAGAGAAGACACAGATGTCTAAATCTGGCCATTGTCACCCAGACCCAGAGAGGCCCTGTTGCTGGCATGAGCATGTGGGGTGGCCTTCCACTCTAAAACTAACAGAGATGCCACTTTCTTTAAAACCTGGCCAAGTATTTCAGGTCCCTTATTGAACTGGACCCTGAGCGACCACCCTCTTCACCGTACTTGCTCCTCACTTTTCCTGCCTGGTGCATACACCAGATGGTTGAACTGCCCGTGAGATTGTTCCCTAGCATAATTCAGCCAAAATTAGGTGCATTGGCTTAAAAATTATCATAAATAGGTCTTTCCTGTTAAAGTCTGACACACTTCACCTTAAGGGGGTTGGGAGTGAGTGAAAAAGCAACCAAACCATCGGTCCAGTGCTGGCAGGGACATGGCAGGGACACAGCAGCAACCAGTAGTCTCTGCCTATGTCACAAGCAAGGCAGAAGCTTTTGATGGGTCTTTGTTGCAAGACCAGGGCCGCATCTAATTCTGTGCCTGGGAGCATGCGAGAGACTGGAGACAAATCAATGTCACCTGATTTGACTTCTTCATGGAGAGATGTCTATAAGCGACGTGGCACCTCTATGAGCAAGGGAGAAAACGAGGCACTTCTGAGACACAGATGATCTCATTTTATATGCTGCCATCTGCTTTGTCCCAATTCTCTCTCTCTCTCTCTCTCTCTCTAGATTTCACCATCCCTTTAGCTCTGCCTAGCAGGGTAGCCAGAATTTCAAGGTTTCCCTGCTTGCACACAGGGCCCAATATTGATGATGCTAAGAACCTGAAATACATCCTGAAACAACTTCCTGCTGCCCATTAGAAATGTCCAAATATTTATTGATAGCTTCCAGTGCCACCTGTCCCATCCCACCATTCTTGTTGTTCTACATTCCTTCACCCTTTGCTGTTTTTATCTTGCTGGATTTTGTCCCTTCTGCAGCTGCTAATGCCTAGTGAGAGCCAGTTGTGTTTTGAGCAGTGGCTGACAACCTATTTTTCATCTTGTGAGGGTGTCTCTTGTCACTCCCTTTCCAGATTATCCCTCCCCACCTTACATTTATGTTGTTTATCTTGAGCAGTGTATTGGATAAAATTGCAAGAAAAGCTCTTGCTTTTGCCTGTTAAACCCACACCTATTGAGGGTCACTTGTGCATGAGAGATGAGAGGGTTTTGGTGTTCTCTGAAGACCAAGGTACTTCCAGGCTGTTCCTGAAGTGGCCTGGAAAAATTTATGTGTGCACATGTATGAAGGGCTTGGCGCATTGCTGTTGGCTCACTCTTCTACCCGATAATTAATTTTAAGACATGAAGCCTAAAAGGACCCTGTTTTCCTGTTCACCTGATACACTTGCCCCAACATCTGCTGTAGAAAAGGTGCCTTTTACAGAAATGACTGTGAAACAATGGGGAAATCTGTGGTCTTCACTGAGGCAATGGTGTGGGGCTTGTGTGCACTCAGACACCACAAATGTCCCATGGCAAGAAGTGCAGGATGTGGCCTTTCCCAGGGACCTTTTAGAGCCAGCTCTTCAGCAATGCCCCATCCTGTACCAGCAGGGTACTGATTTCAGTGTGGTGTCCTTTGGAATGAGTTCACAGGAGGGCCACAAAGATGATCAGAGACCTGAAACACCTCTCCTGTGAAGATAGGCTGAGAGAGTTGGGATTGTTCAGCCAGGAGAAGGCTCCAGGGAGACTTTATATCTGCCTTCCAGTATCTGAAGCAAACCTAAAAGAAAGATGTGGAAGGACTCTTTACAAGGGCATGTAGTGATAGCACAAGGGGGAACGGCTTTAAAGTGAAAAAGGGTAGATTTAGATTCAACATTAAGGAGAAATCCTTCACTGTCAGGGTGGTGAGACACTGGAACAGGTTGCCCAGGGAAGTTGTGGATGCCCCATCCCTGGAATTGTTCAAGGCCAGGCTGGATGGGGCTTTGAGCAACCTGCTCTAGTGGAAGGGGTTGGAACTGAATGATCTTTAGGGTCCCTTCCAGCCCAAACCATTCTATGATTCAATGAATCTATGCCAGGGGCTGGAGCACCCCATCAATCCTTCACCACAATGAACCTCTCTATGCAGCCATTCTTAGCTTGTGCAGCTCAGAGCTGACATCCCAAGCATCACAGAAGCAAGGTTTGCCCTCAGAGCAGGCACTGAAATCAGGGCCTTCCTTGCTCCCCCTGCCCTTATCCTCCATCAGCTGTACACTCCCTCCTGAGCTGCTTCTCCCCATGTTGCACGCTCTCAGAGGTTCCTGGATTCCTGGGGCTGGCAGATTTTGATCTGGCTCTTCCAGTTTTGTTACATTCCCATCGGAAGGCAATAATCGCAGCAGGCGTTTTAGCATGATCTGTCACATCGGTCGGCCAACCATGGGTCTTTGTGTCCTGCTGGGCAGCTACTGCATCTGTCACAGGTTAGGAGGAAGCCACTCTGGGTCTCATGTCTGCTATGCAATTCATTTGCATGCAGCTTTCATCTTCTTTAGAGCATATCCTGGTGGCTACATTTAAGCAAAACTCCGTCTGAGGCCGATGGGAGTTTTCCCTGTAGAAAGAGGGATTTTTCCACAGCTTTCCAACCCATTTCAAAGCAAAACTTTATCTAGCCCAGACTGCTCTGGTTAGGGAAATCCTGACTTTGTGTGTCCCTCTAAAGAACATTCCTGCCTACCTTATCCCAGAAAAAAAGGTGCTTCCTTCACCCCTGGGGGCATGGGAGCAACATTATGGAACTAACAAGGAAAAAAAAAAAAAGTTGGCTTTCTCTCCCTCTATTTTTTTTTTTCCAAATAAAGAAGGATGGACTCATTAGCAATCATGGGGTTTCCTGGACAAGAGCACATGTACTCCAACCACGTCCTCACTGCGCCGTAGTTGCAGAACCTGCCTCCCTGATCAGATTAGGGCTTGGCTGGCTGCTGGGATGGAGGACAGGATCGGGAGATACTGGAAGGCTTCCAGGCAATTTTCTCAGAGGCAGGCCGAGTGACTGCGGCACCGCTCAGTTGTCAGAAAGGATCAGCTCTGCAGGTGTCATCCCACAGCGGTCACGGTGTAGGTCCTCCACAAAAAGGGATGAAGGTGAAATGGCCTGCTTAATCAACCAGAAGGAAACATGCATTGCAAATGGCTGTAGCTGCATTACCACAACCCCTCCGTCTCAGGGAAGGACACGACATCTCAAAAATAGCTCTGGTACACCAAGGCTGCATCTGAATCATGGGGTGGTGGTTTTCCATGATGTAGCCTTCAGGCCTGCAGCCCATGGTTCAGTCTGTTGGCCCAACTGGAGCCCATCTTCCCCTGCACACATCCACAGCAGAAACCACCACGTGGGAGAGATGGGGCAATAGGGACAGCAAATGTCAACCGTCACTGCGGCTCATGACACAGCCCACAAGGAAGGGCTGCTGCATTTGTAGGGTGAAATCTGAGGGACAGTGATGCCCAGAGAGAGAAAATGACCCTGTGGCAATCTGCTACAGGAATAAGCACAATTCCTCCTCCGTCTACCTAGTACACACATTGCCAAGGGCTCAGGAATAACAGCCTTGCTCCTTCCAGCTGAGGGTGAGAGAGGGAACCAGGACTGCCATGTAAGGGAGGGTTTTTGGTGCTCCCTGCTAATGCACCTACCAGAGCAGAAGGCTCTTATCACCTTTTGCTAAGGCTGACACAGAGCCTGTCTGCATTTTGCGCAGAAGAGTTTGCTTTGGCATGTCAGAGGTGTTTGACAGATGGTGATTGCAGAGCTGCCTCCAGGAACCTATCAGTGCCTTGAAGGCCCTCCTGCAGTGCAGCTCAGAGGTCCCTACAGCAGGCCCTACATGGTACACCAGCATGGCCACTTCCCTGCCCCCCTCACACACAGCTCCAGATTCACTTGCTCACAAGCCGATTCATGTTTTCCTGCTATTTTTACACACAAGAGTCATCCTGGTTGTGCACAGGGGTGCATGATGCACATGATCATGACCTGACATCTTTCCCCAGATATGTGCATACTTGACTAGACCATGAGTCAGCGCAAGCAAAAATCATGTGGGATGCTCTTTTGAGTGTCAGGCATGCATTCAACACTCTCATCTGTTGGGACCTTCCATTAGGATAAGCTTATGTGTGTATTCACAAGCCATTATATGATGCTCTATTATATCCGGATGAACCAGACATTCAAATGAATTTAAATGAATTTATCCATATGGTACTGCACACCCTAGTCACAGGAAGAAAGTGATGCATAGAAAGATCGCATCCGAAGTTTTCAGTGGTGACCCCTGATCCTGGGTGCCTGCCATGCAAGTTTTTCCTCTTCTGCTTGATATTTCTTTGTTTCCCTCTTCTGCTTGCATTGAGGACCCTGCTATTTACTGTATTTTGCATATAAAGCTCCAATTAATGTCAGTAGAAGTTCTGCTTGCAGATAAGGGAGGAATATTAAATAGATCTGCAGTGCAGAGAGAGATGATATTTTAGTTCCTTTCATGCATTTAAGTCAGAAAATAACACCGTAGTCAGTTGGTGCCTTTAACTTCCAGAGATTTCAAAGTGCTCTGCTCAATACCCAGGCAGAAAACTTCCCACCACTGAAGTAAGACTCCTCCTGGTGTAGTGATCAGCAGCTAAACAACAACCTGCCTTTCAGGAAAAGACACTGGAAAGTAAAAATAGCACCATGCAGATGAGCTAGAGTCTTACCCAAATATATAAGGTCTTCCATGTCTAGATGAAACAGGTAGGGTTGCTCAGAGTTGGCATCCCCGAGCAGAACCTGAGTTGGGGGGCTGAGCTGAGGGCACAGGAGCAGAGTACAACAGTTCATCTCAGGCAGAGATCTCTAGAGACAGTCAAAAGTTTTTTGCCATTATGAGCAAGAAGCATGGAAGCATTTATCAAATGTCTTTTTTTAGATCTCCAGTGTCCTGCACTGAATACACCAGGGAGTAACTCAGATGTTTTTCAGGCACTGAAATGGAAATAGCAGTGGACATCCATTGGAACAGAAGATGAAAGTGCATTTCCAACCTCCCTTACTGCTGACTGCTGCGTTAGTGCCATTTATTCGAACTGGACTTTGTTTGGAGCAGTGGGGATGTGCTTTTAAACAGTATCGCCTTAAGACTACCTTCACCTTGGGCTTACAAAGTGCACTTTGTATGCTTAGTTGTGGAAATCTTGTGCTAAGAAGCCAGCTCCTCCGTCAAGAGTAGTCAGATCTGGTTTTGTCCTCAAACCTAATTTCAGGGAGTAATCTGGGGTTTTTCATGCCTGCTCCCAGTCACAGTGGGAGATTCTTGCCCTCCTTTGAAAAGCACAAAGTCAGAGGAAAGCAGCATTTTGGTGATAAGCATATGCTGCCAGGAACACTGCTATACAACTTGCAACAAAAGCTTTAAGAAGACAGTGCAGTGCCACAGCAATTAGTTTCACAGCGTCTATCAAATTATAATTCTGGCATCACTGAGGGTGAGAGAGCTTGTCACACAGGGCCAGCACCTCTTCCCACCTCTCTCAACACTTTTTTTCCCAGTGCAGTTTGACTGGTTACAGAAAGGGACCTTGATATGGCCAAAGCCACTCCCTTAGAAAGTGAAGACCTTGTCTCCAAGGCCCAGCCGGGCAGGTAATGAGATGCAGAAGGTGCAAAGAGATGAAGAAGAGGAGGAGCAGCTCTGATAGGGAAGGAGAAGCTGATAAAGACACTGGGGTTTGCCTGCAATGCCACAAGAGCTCCCCAGAGTCTCTGAGCTGGTGGCATCCCTTCTCCTTTTGAGTTGCCTTTAGCGTCATTCTGCAACTGGCTGTTTCTTTGCAGCTACGTCCCAGGGAGAAGTCCAAGCAAACAAGAGTAGAAAGAAAAAAGCAAATGCAAAGCAAATGGGAAGGAGCTGGAAGCAGTGTGAGCACTCAGTATCTCACACCACCAGGAAAGAGAAGGGAGCAAGAGGAGAGGAACTGAGAAGAGCATGATGCTGTCACAGGGAGCTGGGACACTTCTGGAAAAAAATATGTTAACCAGCATGGAGCAAGCAGGGGCTCGATGAAGGAGATTCTACTTCTGGGAAGCAGATTCTCAGAAGTAGAAGAAGATTTCTACTTCTGAGGAGTTTTTTTTGAGTTTAGCAACATTGTCAGGCTCAGGATTTTAAGTCACATGTATCAGATCCTTGACTAGTAGGAAACCAGCTTGAAAATCATGAAAGGCTTTCCTTTGGTTTTAGGTTTTGTAATAAATGATAGTTTCCTTCAATTTGCCTTCTGATTCTGAGCCTTTAGGGCCTATTTAATTCACATTTTCAAGTCGTCTTGCATAATGGTACAACCCTTTTAAAATGGCCTTCTTAAATAAAAGCTCTGATTTTCTCAGGATCGAATCATTCCAATAGTGGCAAAATGCCAATATTCTGACGGTAGTGACAAATTAGCAAGCTAAATGTACTAAGAATTTTCTGATGAAGAGCAAGTAATTAACAGAGTGATAACATCAATCATTTCTATATATTATTGGCCAGGATGCTATTTTATGTGCTGTACAGTGTGGTCTTTTAATGTTGCAGATATGGTAGGTACACTATCAAGAAAATTGACTGCATTAATGTATGCACAGATCCCTGGTATTCCAAAATTTGGGTAAGGGAGGGCAGGCTCCTTCTTACACTGCCCTGGGGATGAAGGAGGGCTGGTAACACCCAAAAGAAAGGAAGAACCAGGAGACCAGGACTGTGACTCGTGTTTTTAGAGGGATGCCTGGGGGTGAGCAGTGAACAGGACAGTGTCACACCGGGAAGTGTGACAGTCTGCCTGTCCTTCTTGAAAGCTGGGCTAGTGGTAAAGGAGAGAGCTGAGTTACATGGTCTGTTTGCAGAATTAGTGAGATGAATGAGCTTGGGCTAGAGTGGAAAAGGAGATTTAAATAATTTGTGGTAGGACAGAAGTTTTTCCTCCCAGCCAAGAGGCACTGGGAAAGGTGGCCGTCCATCTGAGCTGTGCCCAACAGGGAGTCTTCAACATCAGTGGGAAGAACCTTTTTCTGATGTGTTTTGTTGTTGTTCTTGTTTTTGTTCTTGGTTGGTTGGTTGTTTAAAAACAGGGAATTTTTTATGGACTTTATTCTTCACTGACGTCTTTCGGTATCACATAGGAACATACGCCGAATTTAATCCAAGGATTGTTGTAGATCAAAGTGCTGCCCCAGCTGCTGCATCATATCGAATATGGTTTTTGTAGCGGGATTCCATTTGGTTTTCCCGTTTTTGATAATTCTGCTTCAATAAAAAACAGATCAAGGAAAACAGAAAATGGAGAAAAGTGCTGTTATTAAAACTAAAACTTCCTCTGTGAGCTCTTATGCCAAAAGACACTCAGCAATCAGCATCTCTTTGCCTTCAGAAAAATAGAAGCAGTGTCATCTCTCCCTGTCAGCTACTCACATGCCCTTCCTCCAACTTTGAGAGCTACCTGTGTAACCATGTTACAGTGCCTCTACCAATTAGCATAACATCAAAGGAGATTTTAGGGACCTGAAAACATGACTGTAAGAAATGGTCCATATCTCGTTTGATCATGTCGCTGTTAGGATGCAGCTTTGGGCTGATGAGCCGTTTGAAACTTCACTGAGAGCAGCTGTATTAATGAGATGACAGCGAATGTCCAATATCTTGAACATTCCTGCAGCTTCCCTGTATCGCTGCAGTTAGTTTAATTCTGGTGTTGCTAGGATATATCATCTTAGAGAACATAAACCCCACAAAGCCCTCGCTGACAAGAGGATTAGAAAAGCCTGTCTACCGGTGGATTATGTATATGAGTGAAGAATAAAATTAAACATAAAAAGCATAATTTCTGGTTAAAATGATGTAATTCTGTGGATGCAGAGATGAAACGGTCAGTCTGGCTTTATCCGTTGTGCACCCCCAAACAATAATGCTCTGCTCCAGCTGTTCTCTCAAGACCCACCTCAGCAGAAAGCCAGTGGTTGTTTAGGGAACACCACAGACTTCTCCATCATCTGATTAAACACAGACAGATCCAAAGTAAATGCAAGTAATCACCGCTTGAGCCAGTGGCTCTTCTAGACAAATCCAAAGTAAATGTAAGTAGTCACCCCTTGGGCTAGTCACCATCACTTCCCAATTATCCAGTGGTGAATATGCTTTTAGGGAGTGAGTCATCTCCCCCTAAGACAGGTCAGAAATTCTGCTGTCGGAGTGCCTATTGCTCTCCACCACCTGGAAAGGATGTCTGGGAGGTCTAACTCCAATGGAGACATCTGGGTTTTGCCCCATCAGCTTTTCAGAAACAGAGGTCACCAAGCCCTTCAGCTGCTGCAGCCCAGGCCGTGCCTCGGAGGCCGAATCAAACAAGATGGGGCTCGACCTGCTTGGGCTTGCAGCTGGCCAGCTGCGGGCTGGAGCCACGCCAGAGTGGTCCAGCTTCCTCAGTGGGGCACTTTGCCAACTCCTCCCTGTCCCGTAGAGTGGGATGCTGTAGAAGCTGCTCTCGCTCACCAGCCCCTGCCTAACAGCATCAGCAGGACAAATACATAGGTGCTCCCCCATACATACACACCTGCAGACGTATACATATGCACATATATATAGATCCCCAACAATATAGGACCTGTATGTATATGTGTGCCTGCAGATGGATGCCTGTGTATAAACTGGGCCTGTATTGTTTTATTCGTCACTGAATTTCACTGAATTTTTAGAGTTGGAAGGGACCATAGACATCATCTAGTCCAACTCCCCTGCTGAAGCAGGATTGCCTAGAGCTTGTCAGAGCATGTCACTCAGGACTGCATCCAGGCAGATTCAGGTGTCTCCAATTTTATGATAGTTTCCCCTCTAAGCATTAAGCATGTCATTAGAGGAAACCTGCCTATATCCTTTGGGCCTTTTATCTGCTTCCCAATACCACCTGACTGCTCAAACATTAAAATGTTGGATTCCAGCAGCCAGTCTTGGGCTTGGAATTTGTATATGGATTGATGCAACTCAAGCAACCAGGGTCTGGCAACAGTTGAAGCCACTGCTCAGTGGAGTGTAAATGCACACACGCAGATATGCACATACCAAAATGAACAGGATTAAATTAATGGATTACAACACAGATCAGTCAAAACCTATCATATTTAATCCATGAAAGAGTCAAGTAAATTGCTTGTAAACCTAGCAGGAATACTGTGCATATCCAAGTCATGTGTTTAGCCTGGGCTTAACTCCAAGTTTTCCTTCCCAGCAAAACTCTTCCATCTGTGCCACCCCTAACATTTGGGGGCAAAGTCAGAAAGTGATGTAAACCTTAGTGACAGAGCCTGATAATATGCAACAGATATTTGGGTCTAAATGCTGCACATGCTGGTGTCTAAAACCCCACTCACTGGTACTCAGCAAACCTCAGACACGGGGAAGGAGGAACTGGAAACCCATGAGATTTGGTGACTGAGTGCTAATTGAATCTCTGCTTGTTTTTCTGCTGTGCGCTGCAATATCTGTCTCTGCATCAAAATGATGCAGAGATGGCTTTGAGTCTGGCCTTTGACCTCGACCTTTTCTTTTCCATTTATTGTCTTGACCATGATCTGTTTGGGAACTCCAGGAATCACGGAATGTGCCTCTTTATGTTACATATGTGCCCTACTAATTCGCTGCCACACTGATGGCCACATGCCTGTGCATAGGCACTCTTCCATAAAACCATGCATTTGTTCCCTATGAATGTTCAGGATATTTCAGAGTCTCTAAGATCCCAGATGGCACTTTTTTTTAGCCTGTGCACCAAAAAAACCACCCAAATTATAGACACAGAATTCTACTTCTTGTTTTCTTCTGAGCTTCAGTTTTGTTTCCTAATTCAGGTTCTCAAACTCATTAATGTTGCAGGTTTGGGAATTTACCAGTCATGCAACTCTCCATCCCTCTGCTCTTGCCCTACACAGTTACACCAGGAGTCTACATTCCTTACAGCATTAAATAGCATGAGAATCTCACATAGCTTGGGTTCTTTCCTTCCCCCAGTCATTTCTGTAGTGCAACCCTTGTCTCTGACAAGTCCCCAGTTCGGTTCTTCCTGAGTACCATGTACTCTTCAGGCCATCACAGGGAGATACTAAAGTGGTGACAGGTTGCAGCGAAGCCCAGTAGTTTTTGCCAAACCCAAACCCAAGCTGAGCTGGCCAAGCCAGAAAAACCTGGTGTGCTTCCACACACCTAGTCCATGCACACTGATAGTGTGCATCAGGCTTAGCAGCAAGGACCCATGTGCAAAGGATGTGGGTTTAAGGTGTCTATAAATCCTAGTTATCCCTTGCAAGCAATGTCAAGAAGCTTCCTAGAAAGGCCATGTTTTTCCCATCACCATGTGACGGACTACCAGGACAGCAATAGGAGTAGCTAAGACATCCCCCAGAGCACATACATGCAGGGGTACACCCTGGTCCATGCTAAAGGTTTTCCAAAGTCCAAGCTTTCTCCATCAAACCAAACTCAAGATTAGCAGAAATCAGCGCCTGAGTACTTCCAAGGTCTCTTTTGGGAAAGAGAACAGTCTGAGATGAGTCTGGCCCTAATGAAGATGGTTTTCCAAGATTTGCTGGACAGAGAGCCATTTTCTATCCCAATAACTGGAGTTTTCAGTCAGGACTGAAGACAGCTGATGAAATCCTGGGACAAACGGTTCTCTTTCATATAAGCTAGGTTGGAGACCAGATGTCTTGCGACACCTGAGAGCCCTCGCTGTGGTTAAGGCAAATGAAAAACTGTTCAGTGTGCTACTGCACAAACTGGCTTGAGGGTTGCTTGTTCTTGTCCATCTAGCTCTGCTCAGCACAGCGAAGAGCAGACTCATTTCAGGCTCATTAGCAGATGTCCTTGAGGTGTTTGAGGCTGGTGCCTCAAGACAAAGGAAGAGTTTTGCAGATCAAAGTAGAGCTTTGATCATCCAGGACATTATTTTTTATGAGCTGGGCTAAAAAAACCATGAATTCCACAGACTCAAGCATAATGAATAGGGCATGGAGCAATAGGTGGCATAACTTGAGACTGCATTTCTAAATTCAGAGGTGGCTTTCTCAACTTGGCAGCTGCTGGGGAGCATGATTTATGGCTTTGCCTGTAGGAGGTAACCCTACTGTTAATAGGAAGTGACCTACTGGTTAAAGAGAAGGGCAGGGTGCCTGCGTCCCATGGTCCTGCTTCCCACATCCTGGTTTTTGCTGCCAGCATTATGTTTCAGATCATGACTTCAAAAGTTTATAGGGAGCTCTGTGTCTGCCTGAAGAGCTAGGAACCCACTACTGGCATGAGAGTGATGTGTTGTGTTGGGGAGCAATGGGACTCTGGTTTTCCCCTGCATATGAAGCCAATGACACACACAAGATAAGGGACTGGTCCTCTGCAGGGGCATCCATATGGGCTGTCAGAATTAGGAAAAGGC
This sequence comes from Calidris pugnax, assembly GCF_001431845.1. Classification (NCBI taxonomy): domain Eukaryota; kingdom Metazoa; phylum Chordata; class Aves; order Charadriiformes; family Scolopacidae; genus Calidris; species Calidris pugnax. The sequence continues at coordinate 14,692,635 of NW_015094510.1, read as the reverse complement.
CATGGGGGAGGTTGTAAAAAGGCAAGGGTTTTTTTTGTCTTTCCAAGGCTGTTTCATATTTCAGAAGATATAATATGGATGCACCATCTTTTGGGGGTGGCCTCATGGAATGAGCCAGAACAGAAGGCACACGGGGGAATGACATGTCACTGATGGACCAACTAATCCAAGTGATACTGGGTTTGTCTGGGGAAATGCTTACAAAGTTCAGCTCTATAGGCTCTGTTATGCCTGCTGTTATCCTCCAGTGGTGTTAGCAGTTACAGATATCTCTTTATTAGACAGATACAAACATACTCATAGAGACACACATACCCTTATGACAAAAACGCTGTTGCTGGTCTCACTTTGTCCTTTGGCAAGAGTTTTTTTCTTGTGAATGTTGTCCATCTTTCCTGTAATAGGGTGTAATGAGCCCAAAGAGTTTTGACAGGAATGATCACAACCTCAGCTGGCAACAAGTATGACCACTGTTGGGTAGAAAAACTATTCATTGTGTTCAGAGAAATATTATCAAAATGTCTCTGAACCACAGTGGAGCGTATTGCTCTAGAAACCTCAAAATACTTCATCAATGCACTCCAAGGTCATTGAGTGACAAGATCTGTCAGCGTGAAGAGACATTAACATTTTGTTCTGATTGTTGGCCGAGTTCTGTAAACACCCATCATTCAGCATTCATAGCTTTGACTATATGTCCCAGTTTGAAGTAAAACAGAACCAATTTTCAGTTCAGTAATTTTATATTTTAGCTAGGCCTCTTCTAACTCTCTGAAATTAATGGCATATTGTGGAGAAAACTGCTTGTTCTCAGAATGATAAGACCAATGTTTGTGCTACATGACCAGGAATGTTATGCAGAGAGGCCCTTGCTTATACTTAATTGCTGTAACAACCAAGGTCAGCCAATTTCGTTATTTGCCCTGTTAGAGGGTCGGAAATGAAAAAATGTAGAGGGGTCACATCTATGGGAAAGAGTGGACAGGACAGGTGACCCAAACTTGACCAACTGGGGTATTCCATCCCATCTGCCCCATGCTCAGTATAAAAGCTGAGGGATCAAAGGGTCAACTGTCTTTCTTCGATGGCCAACCTCCAGAGAGAACTCTGTTTTTTCATCTGCCACAGATCCCGATCCGTGTGTTCCTGACTCCAGAGCTGGAACCCAGTTCCCATCCATCGCTGAGTCCAGTCTGGGACTTCCCCAGTGCCTGCAGGTGACGTGACTGTCATCCTGGGAGCTTGATACGGTTTTGTATATATTGTATCTATTTCATTATTTTCTTCTTTTTGATTTTAATATTGATTCTTCATAAAGTAGTTTAGTTCATTCTAAACTTCTAAATCTCCTTATCGCTCCCTCTCCTCTCTTTTGGTGGGGGCGGGGGCGTGAAGGGGTGGGGGGAAGGGAAAGGGCCATCTGTCAGTCTGGTTTTGGTAAAATTGGCCGAAACCACAACACTATAAATATTTTTTAAATCACCCTGGCAGATGTGAAGACTGGAGGCCAAGTTTTCAGCCACGTCTCAGCAACTGTTGATCAGTAAGAACTATCTGAGTAGTCACTGAGATAGTCACGTTTGCAGCATGACTGCTGCCGGGAGCGACAGGGCTGTACAGGTCTGATTTGCCACAGTTCTTCCACTTGAAGGCAATGAGGGATGTTGATAAGTTTGGCAGAAATCCAGTAGCTGCAAACATGGCTTGGAAAGGGTGGGAACCACTGACCCAGTTTTATGGATGTCCAGATAATTACCCACAGGAAAAATTCACACTGAGAACAAGCTTTTTTTTTTTTTTTTTTTTTTTTTTTTAAAAAAAAAAAAGTTTTAGTTATCCGGGAAAAAAATTTAGAAAAAAAAAAAAAAAATGTTAA